>NW_027266271.1:16057500-16445000 GCF_022045235.1 Haliotis cracherodii
GGAAACTTTTGCGTAACGCAAGAGGTCTTCAGTATACGTATGTATATTATTATTTATTCTGTGTAGGAAATGAAGGTTATTGCATGTTTTTATATATGGTGTAACACTTTACACACCTTTAAATGAAGTTTTGAAGAAGGAAATCAACATTAGTTATTGGTTAAGATCAGGTTACAATTACGGCAATTGACTTAGTGTTTCAAATATTATTAATAAGACATGTACCCGTGAAGATCCGTTTGGAATCAACAACACATGCTCGTAGTAAGAGGCGACTAACGGGATCGGGTGGTCAGGCTCACTGACTTGGTTCATGCATGTCATCGTATCCCAATTGCGGAGATCAATGCTCATAATGTCAATCACTGGAATGTCTGGTCCAGGGTCGATTGTTTACAGCCCGCCGTCATATACCTGGAATATTGCTGAATGTGTCATTAAACAACAACGTAACACATGCTTTGATGCCTTATGTCTGCGCAAAAAGAAATGTGGTGAGCATATCTGTTTCAAAAATTGCGACATTTGTGAAACCCATTTCTGGTGTCCCCCGCCGTGATATTGCTATGCTAGTGTTAAATGCGGCGTTAAACCTCACTTTAAAATGAACTACATGCCATTATATTCATTCACTGCATGAATAAACCATTGCATGTTAACCCTTCAGTCACAATTGTCCCTTACTTTCTTCTTCTACCAAATCCATCAACTCCGCCTTGAGAGTTGGTCGTTGTTTGTATCAAGGAGATTGTTTTATGTTTATACAGGTGTGTTTGCCGATCACATTCAGTGATGTTAGTTCAGTCTTTTGTTGCCCCGTGAAGATCCGGGTAAGAACTGATCTTCAGCAACCCATGCTTGTCGTAAGAGGCGACTAACGGGATCGGGTGCTCAGGCTCGCTGACTGCATGTCATCGTATCCCACTTGTGTAGATCAATGCTGATGATGTCAAATACTGGATTGTCTAGCCGAGAGTAGAGTATTTACAGGCCGTCATACATCTGGAACATTGTTGAGTGCAGCGTTAAACACAACCAACAAAACAAACAAACAAATATCTCTTTTTGGGACGTCGTCAACATTCATTTATAACGTCATTACCAATGAATGACGTCAACGTGAATTAATTGAAACAACGCTATGATATTTGGTCATATAGCCAGAGCTGCTCCCTAAACCTGCCGCATCCACTGACCATGTACATGTATGTAATTACTGATGGCCTCGTCAGAATCAACCCAGTGAAAACCATTTCAATGTACGATGGAGCGAGTAAGTTTGTACGTCAGATTTTGTCCAAAACTACGACAAGGAATGATCTATCAGAAATATACCTTATGCGTTTATCCATGTGGGGAATCGAACTTAAACACAAGGCTACTCTACCGCCCATTAAATGTGTGGTTTAATTATCTTGATATCTCCAGTGGAGCTTATCTTAAATTGTTTTGACTTTAAATCATGGCGACAACTTTATTAGTACTCAACGTTTATCATTATTGGTTTCAGAGGACAAGATCATTTTATCGTTTTTTCGAACGTGCAGCGTCGATTGGGGCAATGTCTGTACGGAGGATGCGTGGTTCGTGACGTGCAAAACAACGTGCATTGGCGACTTCTGCAACGAGGGACTAACAATGGACCCTGACACACACGAGAGGCCTGATGTCAAGGACAACTACGGAAACTGGAACAAAAACAGTGCGACGCAGCTTCACAACGTCATGGAGACGATGTTAGCGATACTTTTAATCATAGCATGTGTGACATAATATCAGAATACAACCAAAGGGTCGGTGGACGGTGAACTAGATCCATGACGATGTTAGCAATACTTTTAATCATAGCATGTGTGACATAATATCAGAATACAACCAAAGGGTCGGTGGACGGTGAACTAGATTTTGTAGTAATAATGTACATAAGGGACAAGCCATTTCATATTCAGGCGAGAGGCTATGATAATTTGTTTCAGTTAGCGCTTCAAGGCATACCATTCTATTCTCCGACACGAAGATCCAAAATATGTTTTTCAGCATTTTTTCAAATAGATTTCTTTTAAAAAACAAAACAACCAGACCTCCAATTGAATATGAAATGGTCGCCCCCTAAATAGTCAAGGAAACAAGGTTGCACAAGAAACACACAAAAGAAACAACTCTAATGAATGTTGTTAAGTACTATTGAAAATAAAATATTTTGATAAGTGTAAGTAATCTATGCATAACAGACGTGTACATGTTTGATAAAGCATAGTAGTGTATGGTGACCGTTGGGAAATTGTTTGAACACCTGGTGAAATCACTGATTTATTTTAGCTGTCGATTTATATAAATGTCATCGCTACATTGCCCCTTACGTCAAATAGAATCTGTTTCCGCGGTTAATCTAGACTCTTGTACGGTGTATTGACATTCTATATTTACATGTAATTCGATGTTCGACATTCTATATTTACATGTAATTCGATGTTCGACATTCTATATTTACATGTAATTCGATGTTCGACATTCTATATTTACATGTAATTCGATGTTCGACATTCTATATTTACATGTAATTCGATGTTCGACATTCTATATTTACATGTAATTCGATGTTCGTGTACCTTTCAGGGAGGTTTTGAGTGAAATAATTTAATTTCCTTTGTGTTCATTGTAATGCCTACATTCCGATTAGCTGAATTAAGCGAAATTCATGCTTATTCATCGTCCAAATTACCCTTTGGCACCGAAGGCCGAGAAGGAATGAAACAGCAAACGTCCAGGCTCGCTCGCCTGAGTTCCGAAAAAACAAAAACGTCTTTGGGTTTCATTTCAAACCCGCATTTTTCTAACTGTGTCTTCTCGTTCTCTGGGAACTAATGTTCGAATCTGGCGATAACTGACCATGTCATTTGAAACAGCCGCCTTCTCCCACACATATTTCTTCCAGTTCGTCACAGTCTGACTGTTGCTGTTCTTTTCGAATCCTGCCTTGATTGACAGGTCCCTATGAACTTTGTTTTGGCTACTTACTTTGTGGGCGTGTCAAGTTATGTGCATAAATTAAACAATCACCTGATTCATGTCACGACACAGTATGTATTCCTGCACCTTGAATGTTTATCAATCTCGTCATTTTTGTCTGCTTTGATATATGCAACTGTTTTTGGTTAAACTATCATTGATACATGTAACACATGTTTTTGTTGTCGAATTTAATTATAAGGATTGACTGTGTATTTTTTCGGTTCATTTAGAAAACTCGAAAAACCGATGTGCAAACTTTTGTAAGAATCCGCTATCTTTAATTAAACTAATTCTATGGCAGAATATGTTTGTACTTGATTCTGATCAATCACACTACATCACTCGATGTACCATTTTGTTAGTTTACGTCAGCAGTATACTTTTTGTGCGAGAATATTTGTGTCCCGTCGTCTAAATAGGTATCTCTAAATTCATTCAGAGGGCCTAAGGCGATGCAATTCAGTTCGCTGAGTTGTCTCCCTTAACCGATCAACAATAACCAGTAAACGTTTGCCACCACCACAACTTTTGACTACTTATATAGTTACATATGTATCTTTAGATATTCAGGACAAATTGTCAGAAATGAAAGCAAACGCCATCTGAATGTTACTGAGAAAACAATATGCGAAATGATGAACTTACTCATTGTCTGTTGAAGATTTAGTGGCAAGAAGTAGGCATCCCCATGGGCACAAATTGTGCATATATGAGTTTGTCAAAATCAACAGACTCACACAGAGCGTAAAGTAGAAAAGGAACAAGGACAGTGTTGCCAACCGCAACGTAAGAAAGGGTATGTTGTTGTTGATCAAAGACTGAGGAGGGCTTATCACTATTCTTAGCGTATTTGGTAAATGGAAATAGAACATTTAGTCGGGTTCAACGAACAACGTTCAGCTGTGGAACCTTCCACTTAGTTCTCACAAGATGGACCGCCTCCGTGGTCTTGAGGATAGAGAACATGAAGGTAAGGGTTCGATCCCCATCCGCGTCTTACCAAAAGACAAAAGGCAGTACATGTACTTGTTATTACTCTGCCTGGTGCTCGGCATTAAATGCAGAAAACAAGGACTAGCGGCTCGGGATGCGATATCCATGTATTAAACTGCTACATGGTATTTCAATGCGCTAGCACAATACGTCATGGCTAGTACACGCAGCCACACACAGGTACAGACACGTGGCTATACAAGTGCAATAATATTGAACGCCACGTTAAACACAATTTCACCTCACCTCGCTACAAGGTGCACATAGTCGTTTAAAGAAACACGCACTTTCCTGAGAACAACTGACAGAGAGTCTAATGGTGTTCCAATGGCTAACCTTAGCACATCAGATCAAATCGGCCTTAGTCCGGGCTAGTACAAGCAGCTATTTGCAATATTCTTAACGCGACAATAAACCACATGTCATGATTACCTCACTTAACACTCATAATCGGGGTACCTACGGGTCATAGGCTTTAGGGGTCGGACCCACTGCTCGTAGGTTCGTTTGTCAACGCTATACATGACAGAGGGGTCGTGGGCTTCACCAGCTTGTTGGCGGCTGACGCCCCCTTCATATGGATACGTTGATTCATATATATTTGCATGTGTGTGTAGAGATACTCGAGGAGTAACGTTTCATGACCAAAGGAGGTCGACCAAATTATATTTGCTCATTAGTAAAGTTGTTTGCAATGCAAATAGTGTCTGGCGAACATAACGACTGTTCACTTGTGTGATCAACAAATATATCCGGGTCTATCTCCCAAAATAGAACATTATAGATATCTAGACGTCAAGTGACGTCACTGTCTGAAAGTCATTCATGAACACACGTTCATGATATAGTCGGAATCATACAATTGACTCTTATAAGATTTCTTATGAATATGGAAAGGATTTTGTCGCTTTTATTTATTCTGGGCTTGTCGAGGAACACAAGTAACATGAACAAAAAGTAGCCTGTTCGTGATGAGTGCTTCGGAAACATTTTCTCGTTCTTCTCGTTCTGATCTTCGTAATAAATACCCTGTATGTAAATGTCAGATCACACCCATAACCTTTATCACACATGAACATAAAAGTAAATCGTCTTTTGCTGACGTGAGTATTTTTGCTCCATGAGGTCAGCATGAGCATTAGGTAATGCAAACATTGATTATTCTGTATGCAGCTGAGACTGTTATCACATCATTAATCTTAATATGCGCTATATGTTTGACGAAGGTTATAACTGATTCACAAATGATAATGACACAGTAACCTACAACTAGTAATTAGGAATTTTTATAGGCATTTGCTAATGCAATACCTACATGTATCGCATTGTTTATGATTTATACATTTAATATTGTATAATGGCAGTATATATACAACGCAGCTTGCAGCATCGACTTATTAACGCTGCGCATGTTCTACAAACGTCGACAGAACGTCTGGAACATTTGCCATAGCTCCAGGTGAAAAGTCAGTTTTTTGTAGTGTATTCAGATCTTTCTTCTCTCCGCGGAAGACGGTCTTAAGAAAATAGTCCAAATATCTTTGGACAACGGGCGAATGTTTGACGACTTGCGTGAGTTTGCCGATTGGATGTTTGTTGTTCAGCCTCGTTCAAACTAATTCCCCAGGGCATTGTTTTATACGGACTTTATCCCAGGGAATACAAACCAAAGCCTCGGATTAATGGATCATTCGTGACCTTCTGGTAAAACGTGGCAAGATAGGAAGGAAAGTAGCAGTGTTGTAGTTTTAGCCAGAAGATCTGCTTTTAGGTGTTAGTTTTTCTTGCCGGAGTCACATGCTTCATTGTTAATGATTTCTCACCGTGTTTCCGCGATGTGATGTGACATACCAGGTCTCAACAGAACACGACGTGCTAAGAGCGAATAAATTCCCTCGTTCAGAGTCACGAATAGTCTTTTTGAAAAGTGTTTAAAAATGGTACTTTTTTGTTAATAAATATGAAACTTATTCAAGGAAACTTGGTTATTTTGATGTAATGTTCTTAAGTAAAAAACATCGTCCATAATTTTTTTGGACTGTTTTAAATGATAATGTCCAGAAATATATGCTCAGTGTGCCAGTGGATTTGACTGGTGAACTTTGTTTGGCACGAACAGTAGTGAGTTGACAAGATTAACTACATCCTTCTATTTAACTAGAGTCAATGATAATCTTGTAAACATGTACACGTAAATAGTTTCTCGGCAGGATAAAACAAACGGATGAAACAGTATCCGTTGAGATCATTTACGGATAAATAAAGAACTATATTGTCTCTTGTCAGCGTCCGACTCACTGATAACTGACCTTGTGACGTAAGATATTGATGCGGACGTTCCAGGAAAACTTTTTAGATACCTTTTGCGAGAGAGAAGAATATTGTTTTCGACGATAGAGTGAAGGGGGATGTAAAATGGGGTTAAACGTTGCGTTTAAGAATAATTCACTTCTATATCGATGTGCATGCACGTGCGTGTTTGGCCGCGTGTACTAGTCCGGGCGGTTTTATAGTGCCAGCCGTCTCAGATACCATATGCCGCAGCTTAACATGGATAGCCCACTCGGACACAGTACACTGAAGTCCAGTCCTTGTTTTATCCCCTTAATGCCCAGCACCAGACAGGGCAACAACAAGTCCCATCTTTAAACAGTTTTGGTATGATGCGGCCGGCTTGCAGGGGATCGAACCACCGACCTTCCGCTCTCCGGGCAGTTTTCTATAATATAATTTAAAAATGACATTATATCATAAAGAAGCTATCACGCTTGTGCGCTTTGGGGATGGCACATATCTGTACTGGGAGCAAACGCTCGTCAAGGCACGCTAAACACAATGCATATTACTCTGAGGATATTTACCATACCAAGCGCAATAACCTCCATGACTATATATTTATATGACATTGTACGTCTAAACAGTTCACAAACTTAGAGTGATTATTCGAGCCAAACATAGATTTCATCACAATCATCGGATCTTTTAACCTGCCAAAGACAACAACATGCCAGATGTTCCCTCTGTCGCCGGTTTAAACTTCTATTGGGTCTTGGTTACACATCAAATGCAGATTGTACTTGACTGCTAAGTCATTTACACTGATTTGACTCTATTTTTATATCGTTCTGTATTTCCGAAAAAAATAAATCTAAACAATACCTGGATAAATTCTTTACTTTCAAAACAGCAATCGATACGTCGCGCACATACAATGCCATAAGGAAATCGTTTCCTCTCGGAGGAAGATTATCAAAATGTGTATTATTCACTTATACAAATAGCGGCGTTTTAGAACAATTCAGTATCCTGAACGTTTGTCACATGTGAATTGGAACATTCAATATTTGAACCGACTTCAAAATCTGACAGAATATTAAAGAATGTTCAACGTGCGACCCTAAAACTAATGTCGAAAATAAAGTGCAAATATGATAACGATAAAAGTACAACGCGAGATCTAGATATATTTGCTTTAAGGGATTCTGTGATATGTATTTGCTTTTATTGCTTTTCGTTGCTTTTTTATATTATAAACTCGTTAATTATTCATCCCATATATGCAAGGACATCGTTTCGGAAGAAAGCAAAGTGTTCAGTTTTGTCGTTGAGGCGCGAGTAGCCAGGGTCATCCAAGACCTCGACATTCGCTGTGCCTAAATATCCTGCATTGATCTTGGGTTCGAATCCCAGATTCGCTCTGATTAATTATTTGTCAGCACCACATGCGTGCTCGTGGGGCATTTGTAACTAAACATGGTAACCAAAGATAAAGTAACATCTATATATTCAAAAGTCCAGGACTGTTTCTCAAAAATGAAAGCAAATGTCATCTGAGATTTACTGAGAAAACAACACTTGAAATGCTTGACTTACTCATTCATCACATCAATGAGAAATTTGGGGTTAAGACACTTTCGCAAGAAGTAGGCATACGTACTGGAACCAATAGTGCTTACCTTCGTCCTGAGGTAGGAAACGCTCACCTTTCGCGATCTCCTGGTGTTCTCACTATTTGCTAGTGACCCAAAGACTCATGATCATGATGTAGTTGAAATCTACAATTGACTCTGCTTTAAGTAGAATGAGCAAGTGAGTTTGGTTTAACGCCGCTTTTAACAGTATTTCAGTTATATCAAGGCGTGTCAACTAAATGTGGGAGTAAAGCCCGAAGTGATGCAGGTCTCAAACGTTTACAACTTCGGTGAAACCCATGAGCACGGGTATGGTGCTGACAAACCTAGAAACATATTCGGGGCGAACACAATCATAGGTTTCTGGCGTGCCCAAGGGACGTAACTCTGCACAGCGAATCGAGGCGCCTAAGACGACTGGGCCATCCGTGCCCCTTTAAGTAGAGATTTCTTATGATAACGGAAATAGCGTTTGTCGCTTTTATTTCTTGGACTTGCATCACTTCAGGGTTACTGTTGGCCAACATATGCTTACCCTCTTCGCGAACACCTGGAGTCATCAGTGAATTTTCAGTGGTCCATTCATATTATTTCCACAGCTATTTGCCTTTTACGCCAAGTGACATCTGTTTCAGCTGAAAATCTAGGCTGGTTATTCGCCTGCATTTACAAGTTATAATCACAACACCAAACTGGCACGAGGTGATATTACTGTGGTACTCTTAGCATTAAACTCATTGCATTACTCAATCACTGGAACATAATATTTCAATATGTAATGAGCTACATTACTGCGCTGGAACCTCGTGTATATATCTGGGAATCTTACATAACGTTGCAACATTTCATAGAGATTAGGTCCATGCGACATAGTCATTGACACATCGCTCCAGGTGATCATGCTGCATGATCAGCGCACTCCCTCTGTATGTCAATCCACTCCGTGTTCTACTTGCTATTTGTTCACCTGACTCCTCATGTAGGTGCACTGACAATTAAGGAGCATGTGGCAAATATACCTCCAAAGTTACACTGCTGCGTACACCACAGCTAGCACACACGATTTGTAAATAATCTAGCTTTTTTCTAATATTCCATAATCCTTCTTACAACACGAAACCACTGACAATGTATTCTACACATAAAAGCAACACTGTCGTAATTCCTTCACTTTGAAAACATTATTTTAAAGAACGCCAAAAATAATAATGGGCGCATATGTGACACTTTTTAAAAGTTTATTGGCAGCTTCTCGCTTTGAAGACTCGTATTGAACGTGACCATTTGAAGTCGTAAAGCCAGTAAGCCGGGATATTTGTCAACGATTCTTCTTTCAACGAGACAAGAAGGAACGACGAAATCCCCTAATCGGCATCACCTATATACTGGCCTCCCTGGATTACCTCCCTTTGAATAAGGTTATTGTAAGACGTTTCCTTGAAAGAGTAACCCCATGTTGTTAATCTGATTATCCGAGGGGATAACAATAATCAAAGATATTCTATGGCGTTTGAAAGTAATTGTACTTTAACATTTAACACTGTAAAGTACATAATATCACATTCGTAAAGGTACACGAACTCCCTAAGAAATATAAATAATTATAAAATCATGATAGATATTGTAAACTAATGTACTCACTTACATTACCATGACATTATTGCCACATACCTCTTTTGATTGTCTGAAAAATGTTCCAGACAAATGGTTCGGGCAAACATCATCCATAAAAGTTGTCCAAAATCATTTGTCTTTACCAGGACATTCCTATGCATTGATTCTATGCATCTTCCGGTACTCATCATATCATTGTTGTCATATTCAATTAGAACATACACATTTGATGTGTATGCATTGGAAAAGCAAATATACGATGGCCCCATGTACGGGTAGAGCAAAACTTACCTAAATAAACATTTGATCTCCATCATTACCAAGAGACCTTAAGAGTACCTAGCGTTGGTAACTGCAACTTTAACTACCATCCTTTTGACAGAGAAGTTCACACCTCTCTTCTTTGTTCAGTGGCATCTCAGTTCCCTTGTAGAATCACGAAGACGAAAATGTGCGCTGCGTCCATGGCTAGACGCGATGAGCAAATTGTAACAGGAGTTTGCTAAGCACTTAAAGTCGAGTCTGATTCGGGTCATGGGACATTCTCTGCAGAAAATAAATATTGAGAATGTGACGGAGCAAGCTTTGCCCCGAATGTACACAAGAAGGAGCGGCCACGTCGAGGGCTAGTTTACCATTAGCAGTCGTGCTGGAAAGTCCCTGTGCTCTTACCTGAACAGTTTATAACATCGTTTACGGCGTTCAGCATTAAAGAAGAAAGCGGATACACCTTTTGTTAAGATTTACGTTTGGTCTGCGTCTTGAGTTTGAAGACTATTCAAAAGTTGGTGTGTGATATACAACGTGGATTATTCTTGTTTGGACTACTATAATTTGTGTCGGTGATGACTGCTGTCAGTGATATGTAATAACGTTGCATGCAATGGAATAACACCTCCAACACTGACATATAGTTTCTTTACAACATCTGTGGTTGCAGCGAAATCAAGATGGCGCGACACATTAGTGTGTTGAAACATCCGGCAGTATTACTTATAGCTACGCTGGCATCTGTCTGTGGTGAGTTGAATAGAAACGATGAACACTTGGAATATTATTCAACTTGTACGTAAAACATAACATATAATGTCTGTTTTATATAATTGTAGTTATGTTAGTATGTGATTTTAAGATTAATTTATTAACCTCGACACATTAAAGTGCGTCTGAACAGTACATTTATTGCAGAACAAAATCGAAACTACTCTAATTCTTTGGTATTATTATATGCTTAAATCCCAACCATGTGTCGACGTCCAAACAATGCTATAATCCACCTGCTTTCGTCATCCATAGTAGTTTGCATAAAAAAACCTTTATCTTTTTGTCAGACACAACACATTTAATTGTTTATTGATTAGTAAATTTTGGGTTCCATTCTTCAAACTATTAAATAAAATTTTCAATGTTGAAATGTAAGAAATTGAATTTTCGGATT
Organism: Haliotis cracherodii; assembly: GCF_022045235.1. Lineage (NCBI taxonomy): Eukaryota > Metazoa > Mollusca > Gastropoda > Lepetellida > Haliotidae > Haliotis > Haliotis cracherodii. The sequence goes on from NW_027266271.1 coordinate 16,068,469, forward strand.
CTTTAAAATGTACTGTTTTGGTTCGAAGGTAATGCAAATTTACCTCCATGCCAGATTTCCTCGTACGTAAAGGATTAAAGCCGATCTTTTGAAAGAAAACGTTTGTTCCCTTGCCTATTGGCAGCTTAATAGTCTCAGTGTAAACATTTCCCTTTCACGTTCAAGAAGAAAACTAACTGAGATTTAAGGACGTACATAGAAGGTGAATGAGATAAATAGTTTTCAACCGAATGACGTTTTTGTCTTAAAGTGCATTGACTTTTTCAAATGTTTGGCGTACTTTATTCAAGTTCATAACGTAATTAGGTTTCAAGTGGTTGGCATGCTACTTTCAGTCAGCTGTTTGACAAACTAGCTTTTTACAAATGCACGGCGTAATTTGTTTTCTAGTGAAAGACGTACAATGATATTTTCAAGTGAACGACGTAATATTGTTTCACGTGAATGACGTAGTTATTTTTTTCGGGTAATTGATGTATTTTCGGGTTATTGATGTATTTTCGGGTTATTGATGTATTTTCCTGATAATTTCGGGTGTTTGGTGTACTAATTTGTTTTCAAGTGAATGACGTTCAATTTTCAAGTGCATGACGTATTTTGTTTTCAATTCCCAGTGTGTCGGCAGATGTGCTATAGCTGCAACTACGTCGGCAACATCCTGAGTCAAGGGTATGAGTGTGTCTCTTACCCAAAAAACTGGACATATGGAAATTGGAGACTTAGGTGCAACAATAAATGTACCACCCAAAGTACATACGATAAGGGTGAGTGTAACACAAATTCACAAATAATTACACATCCATCCATTTTATAAACGGACATCAGTGAAGCCATGTTTGAACTGAGAAAAGGGAATGAGTGATATATGTGCACCCAATGATGTATAAATCTGTGAAATCAGAAACTGCTTTGTTGCGGAGTTTCCATTGAACCGATTTCAAGTGACAGAACATACTTCTTCCATTGTCCTGATCAGGAATAGTAAAGAGTGTTATAATGTAGAATAATGTGTAGCACAGGTCGGAAATGGAAATCAATGAGGATATTGATGATGAAGTGACCACTGTTGTATAATTGTAACTCAACCGGTCATGAGGTTATGTGAAATGGGATTTAACATACATACATACATAGTGTTAGTGCTAGTGTGTGTGAGTGCGTGTGTGTACTAGACCGGACTAATACCGAGTTTATAGTGCTGGCCCACTGAGATACCGTGCGGCAGATTAACACGAATACCCAACTCAAACACAGTAAACTGACTCCGAGCCGACCAATCCTTGTTTTAGCACCCTCATACCGAACGCCAGGCAGGGTAAAAACAAGTACCATCTTTTAACGTCTATTGGTATGACACGGCCGCGGTTTGAGCCCCAGACCTTCCTCTCCAATTTATGTACTAATATCAACAATGGTACATGTCATTTGTAATGTGATTCTTAATGAATGTGTATGAGATGAATTGATACCACGGAACTGATTGACTTTAGGTCCTTTAGACAGAATTTAAACCTGTTAAAAATGTGTTAAATAACTTATGTAAGTAAATATTTATTTGTTTGCTCATCATGTTTAATCAAACACGTCGTTTACTATTTATTGGATCGACCCTCCACCCCGATAACTTATCAGAAGAAATCATGTTTAATTTAGAATATTACATGAGAAACGAAGATCAGAATGGTTGTGTTTCCAAGTGAGAGGAATGAATATACACCAATTCTAAAACAAGATTCGCAAGACAGATTTAACCTTTTCACTGATTTTCAGTGATCCATTCATTTAATTTCCATGCCTATTTTGCCTTCTACACCCAGTGGAGTTTGTGTTAGGTGATAATCGATACTGATGTTATCTGGCGCCGACGCGTTTTATTACAAAATGATATTACAAATGTATTATTCTAATTTCTAAGTCTTTATACACAGGCTGTGAAAATAAAAAAACCCTTCCATACTAAAAGCCAAAGGCGGCGCCATTACCTCAACAATGATAGGCTAGACGTCGTTACACATTAAGGCCCACATTTCCGTGTAGGACAGCATTTTGATCTGAAATAGCTCATGTCAATATTCTCTTCCCCAGAGACCGGCAAGGCCACTTTCATGGCTCGTGGATGTAGCGGTTCCATGAAGGTTCCTGAAGACTATTGTGAGGAAGACGACTTCAGCGTCCGCTGCTACTTCACCTGCGAAGACCACTACTGCAACGATGGGCCTGGTATCGACGACAGTTTCCTGGAAATCATTTCTGATGGAGGAGGTGCTGCTAGTAGAGTGTCACTTATTACTGTTCTTCTGGAAACACTCGTAGCTTTTTTCATCAAGATGTGTCTGTAGTTGGAAGAAAAAACCTAATACTTGTATAGTATATGAACATCCACACATGAACCACATGATATTTTCTAATTTCCACATTATGGTTTTAAACGTCTATGATAAAATAATGTTAATGATTTGAACACCTTTGAAAATAGATAATATATTTTATTGCTTTTGCCAAAGATGAAATTAGCAATTGGCCGACGATGTGACGTTGTTGGAAGGGGTGTGGCTTTGAATTGTTCGAAAAGAATGAATTGTACGTTGGACATTCTGGACATACTGTGAAAATTGAGTCTCGAAAAAAATCCGCGACACAAACCTTCAGAGGTTCAATTGGATGTTCTGAAGCATTGACGGAAAAATATCCACTCTCGATACAATTCCTAGCCACCACTCCTGAAATGATCGGTCCCTTAGCGACAAACACCTTTTTAGAAATTTGAATTTCGCTTAAATGATCTGAAAATAATCTAAAAATTAATAAGAAAATATACTTCATATATTTTATATACGCTTTTTGTACTTAAATACCATTTTCACAGATTTCAGTATTTTTAAACATATAGTGATGCAGTCAAAATAGCACCCGTGTCTTCTAATTGCAATGCTTTTATGCTTCTGAGTATGTAGCATCAATTATGCAAGAAGTGTTCATTTCGCATGTTTCGTAAATTAATGTTTGCGCAGTGATTCATAGAATTCAAACATGAAACAGCGAACTTTTTTTATATATGATCTGTCGATGCTTAAAGCAACACCGTGCGGTAAATTGTGAAGCATGTTTACAAAATGGGCAGCTGTTACATCAGCTGTGACATCACTAAGTGCCTTATCGGAAACCACATAATCCTGAAACTGATTAACCCGGATAAAAAAGTCTGACATTGTCTGACACTCCCCCGACAGTGCCGGGTCCAACATCTGCTAAGTATATATACCTCATACCATTGCCTTTGTTTCCATATTAAATATATTGATATTGTTTTGTTCATCAAATTAAAAATATTTATTTCCAATCACAATTTCTATATGTATATTGTTTATGCTTGAATTATGATCTATTGTGTTTGGTAAAAAATGATTTTAACTTAAATTGTTACCGTTTCTTTTGAAAAGATTTATGAAAAATCTGTTTTATTATATTAATTAACACATGGAATTAAAATCATATTTACACATACTTCCTGTACGGGTTTTATTAGAAATGTAACGTTTACAAGTGCATATGGTACCGTACATATATGTACAGTGAAATCACGTGATTTCCGAAAGAAAACTTTCCGAACTTTAGGAACACATATGTTATACACACTTTAAAAAATTCTTTAATTAAGAAGTTAACCCAAACGACTTCACGTTATAGGTCCGGATAAATGGTTCACTTTAAACAATTACATGGACGTACAGAGTGATTTAAAATAAGGTACTCGGACTGAATACTATTGAACAATTTGATGTGATTGCATAGAACATCTTTGAAGGTACATAGACTTGTACGTGTACAACACCCCTGGATGGGGATGCTGAGGTAGTTCAGACCGTTATTAAACGAGGACAACGTTTAGAACTCTCCATACCAAAATCAAATACAATTCACGTGGTAACAAACAACCTGACACATTCACTTAACTGGAAACTATTCCTACCAAAAGTTACTGAATATGAGTGAGCGAGCGAGTGAGCTTTTAGTTTGTTTGTTTGTTTGTTGTTTAACGCCGCACTCGACAATATTCCAACTATATGACGGCAGTCTGTAAAATAATCGAGTCTGGACCAGACAATCCAGTGATTGACATCATGAGCATCGATCCACCCAATTGGGATCGATGACATGCATCAACGAAGTCAGCGAGCCCGACCACCCGATCCCGTTAGTCGCCTCTTACGACAAGCATAGTCGCCTTTTAGGCAAGTCTTGGTTGCTGAAGACCTATTCTACCCCGGAATCTTCAGGGGTCAACACCGCTTTTAACAGTATTCCAGTTATATCACGGTGTGTCAGCTTAATGTGGAAGGAAAGCCCGAAGTGATGCAGGTCTAAGACGTTTACCACGGGAACGGGTAAAGTGCTGACAAACCTAGAAACATAATCGGGGCGAACCTGGATTAAAACCCACAATCATAGGTTTCTGGCGTGCCCAAAGGACGCAACTCTGAACAGCGAATCGCGGCGCCTTAGACGACTGGGTGACCAGTGCCCCCGTATTAAAAATGACAACACGGTATGACATGAATATCATTCGACTCTTTTTTGACCAAGGCTAAGATATATAAGGTCTCATTTAAGCTTTCAAAACGTTTTATGGTTTCCGTATTTTTTTAGATGAACAATTGACTTGCCTTTGCATGTGTTTGTGTCGGATGCCATTGGAGAAGGATGCTTTCACCTTTTCGCGAAAACGGTAAAGGTTTTGTCGCTTTTGTCGCTTTAATTATACAAATACAAACATAGCGATCAATGTTTAGAGATCATATACCGGGTTGAATGTTGACATGAGCGGTGTTAATCCACTTTCAGAGCCGGGCCAACACAGATGATTCGTTTTCCTTGCATACGTTCTTCTAGCGAACAAAGTTTGAGATGTAAATATTCTGTCAAATTACATACATTTATTAAATATTACTTGGGACCGTTTGCGTCAGTAATTCTAACTTAAAACCTCCCTGTTTCAAGATGATTGTTAATGTTGACAATGGGTCCGAATGTGATATGTAAAAGTTGTTAATGTGTCCCATACTCACTTGTTTACACCCTTTTACAGAAAGTTCAATTTCGATTTATCAGTTGAAACTTTATTTTCAAACATGTGTACTTTCCGGAACTAAATCTGATTATCATAAGAAGATATGGTGTTAAAATGTTACACAAAAATGTAACTCATTGCATGCGCCTCAGACGTGTTTGAAACACGTAACTCTATTTGGGTTGTCATGATGATCAAACACTGAAATGTGGTTTGAATTGACAAGGCAGGACGTCAAAGTTTCTTTACCTTCATATAACACACTTAATTCACACAGGGGGCACTGTCGTCTAAGGCGCAGCGATTTGCTATGCAGCACGCCAGGAACCAGTGATTGTGGGTTCGAATCCCGGTTCCACCGATTATGTTTCTAGGTTTGTCAGCACCAGACCCGTGCTCGTGGGTTTCACAGAATTGGTTAACGTCTGAGACCTGCATCTCTTCGGGCTTTCCTTCCACATTAAGCTGACACGCCGCGATATAACTGGAATATTGTTAAAAGCGGCGTTAAACCCAACTCACTCACCCACTAACTTACTAATTCGCACAATTATGCCTGGCAATGGCTGTATGTGTGACGCCATTTTGCAACAGCTCACATGCTGTCAATGGAAGATAAAAGAAGTTCAACTGCAGGTTTTCACATAAAAACATACTTAACTCTTTCTTCAATAAATACGATGTACTGTGGGGCACAATAAGCAGAATATAATAAAAATAATTAAAAGCGACTCAACCCTTTTCACAATCATAAAACATCTCTGCTAAGTCAATTGTGTTTATGAATTACCATCAGGTGTTCTCGAAAAGACGAATGCAACAAATGTTTGAAGCGCAAAACTCAAAACCTCATTCATCTATTAGGTACGTTTAAACAGTTTGAAGGGGAATTTAAATTTAAAAAAATGACATATATCTGTTGTACCCCTATACCTATTGACAGGGCATCAAACTGTACTATTTTGTTATGTACACATAATACTGATTTGTAAACTTTCGGTATAATGTCTTATTTTAATCATATTCATTTCTTGCTGAAGTGTGACCAATTGGTCATTATTTATGTAGTTCTTGCAATGTCAATTCATATATATTTTAAGCTTTATAAGTGTCTTTAGGTCACCATTCGAAAGTAATAAAACAACCTCGCCTGGATTCATATTATGATATGGTCAAAATTGCTTCAAAGATTGATAAGTATTCAAACTCTGTGCCCATCAACTTGAGCTTGACGTTGTCACAGAGCGCAATGAGGTAAACATAAAGTCGTCACATAGATATTTTTATGATAAGAACGAAAGTTGGGTTTTAGTTTTTACCTAGCATTTGCGACAGAAAATGTTTTTTATACGACCATTCAACAAATAACAAAAATGATGTTTACGAGACAAAATACTTCTTATTTTTTTCAACTGCAGAAACAAACATGCATATAACACGTTCATGTCAGCCTCTCCCTGGCGGAAATGCACAACAGACACCGAGACATTATCCTAATGACATCCTAAGCACGATTACTTATTTCAGTAACACAACAAAACACACATCCTGGTTTAAACGTCAGCTATCTACCTGTGCTGCGCACATACCTGGCGTATGTACCTGTAGGTGGTAGGTTCACGCCCACAGGTAAATATTGACGAGCTTTAAACGATCACGACCTTACAATGCCCACATAGATTTATCTAGCGTCGCACTGGACACACGTGAAACACAGAATGAAGGTGTGATTGTAACCCTGATGACGCATGTGGGTCAGAACAAAGGCTGTCGAACAAGACAGGTTAAGTGAGGTTATCAATGAGCCATATCATGTGCATGCAAGATTCACACTTACTGCTGTCATGGACAACCTAATTAAGCGCTTTGTGTGAACCTGATACGTCCTACAATTCGAAGTGTATATAAAGAAGCTGATTTTGAATAGGCAGGCATAAAATACACTTTAAGAAGATACTTTTATACCATCGTATTTATAATAAATCATAAATGGATTTAAAGGGATTCTTCGAATTGTACACAAAGAAGATGATTACCATTGGTGATCTGTATCAAAGTATTATTGTATATTGACAACCATATCATATTGAGAAAGCATGTTAACTGAGAGTTGTAGTGAAACCTCGTTAGTCTTAATCCCGTTATTCAGGAAACTCACTTTAATGCTGGACGTTCTTACACGTTAAATTACTCTGTACCAATTATGCGTTTCTCCGAACATTCGTTAATCTGGACACTTTCACTATTTCCGTAATGTCATAATTATGTAAGTTAAGGTTCAGTTATAATACCGTAAGGTAGTTTAAGGTATATCCACACGACACTTGGTGACATGGGTAGACCAGTAATCAAAGGTGCGGCTATTCGCCGGGCAGAGTCACGTAAAACCTATTGGTGTTGGCGGGTGTGACCGAAGTGGTTAAAGCGTGACACATGCATCACTTCAGGCTTTCCTTCCAGGTCAAGCTGACACGGTGTGATATAATTCTCATAATGTTCAAAACGGCACTCACACGATAGTCTCATATATTACTTCCACGGTACAAAATGATATCTTGTTTGCTTATACAAATCACTACACATCCCTTTTGGGACAAAGCTCTGGCTGGCTCTGTATATCTGTGGCAACCGGCTTGTTGATAGTTTGCAGCCTTTTTGTACAGGTATATTCATGAACCTTTGTGCATCCTTCTCGGATGCTTGACCCGCATTTATTTTCCGGATGGGCACGTCTTCCAGATATATAAACTCCTTTTGCCGCCTAGGCTTGTTTGAGTCTTTTTTATCTTTGAAAACATACGAGATCATGTCTGGGTCCTTGTACAGGATCAGGATATCCTCATGTTCGTTGGACCCCCAGGTAACTTTCACGTCTAATATCTGACTATTTCGTTCTCTTAACACCATTTTGAGAGCATCATCATCTGACGAGAAACAGCTTAAGCTGCCAAGGTCCTTGTATAAACCGATGAGACGCGGTACTGTAGGTGTGTCCATCAGCTACAATGAGAACATTAATGTGAAGATGTAATTGGTGCATACAACGGAATCTTTTAGAAAACAAATATTGCTGACTGCAGTGTAAAATAACGCTCAGAGTTGAACGAATTATTTTATGTCAAGATTTGAGCAATGAACGACGCCGTGATTTTTTACGAAAAGCGACAAAATCACTCTCTCACTCATGGTACATACATACACAAGTGTGGTGAAGAAATTTCGAAGTTCACATTTATGAAATAAAGAACTGTAACACATTATTGTACACAGGCTGATTTAACTATGTATATGCATCCTATAGTGTTTGACATACCTTGTCGTCAGCCTTCACGATATCTCCACAGCTGTGTGAACGTAGATACATCTGTCTGGTTCCTAGAGTAGTCCTTGTGATCGGCACGATGTCTCTAGATCTGTTATATGACTTGTTAGTTTGTGAAATGGAAGGACACGTAAGACCACCACGCATGGCTTTCCATGTCTTCATGGTCACATTGGTCTCATTCATGAACGTTTCTATATCGACCTCTGTGTAGTTCTTACGAAGGTGTACAGTATTCCGGGAAGAACATTTTGTCATATTTGGCAAAGACAAAGAACGTGTGAGTGAAAAGTTTACGAAACTATAAGTCCTGTTGTTTGAATGTTTTGATAGCTGTCTTCGTTTTCGTAAAAGGTTGCTGCTGACACTCGGGGTAGATTCTAGCACAGGCGCATGTGACTGCCCAATATATGTTTCATTGTCCTTGATAATCCCTGTTTCTGTACCCTGTCTGCATTGTCCATTCATATTTCTATAATGTTTCAGTAGTCCTGTTATCGAGTGAGTTTCTGCTCCCTTGTCCTCACCAGGGGTTTGTGTAGCTACAGACCTAGTTGATGTTCTTGACGAAAATTCACTCAGCACCTTCTCGTAGCTATCGTCTGCAACGTCAAGCAAGTGGTTCAGGAGGAAACTCGGAGACTGATATCTCCTCTTCGTGAGTTCCCTCTGAATTGTCTCTGTGTATCTGTTCTTAGGCCTCCTGTGACGTCCTTCAGTCCTGCTCATCTGACTGGCAACTGTTGATACATATTGTGTGCATAATGATGGTCCTGTGTGAACGCTATGTTTACCTTCTGAAATCTCACTACATCTACTCGTTTGACCATGTAGCTCTGGATGGGATGTACACCTTTGCCCTGAGATTGTGGAATTATATAGATGTGACTCATTGTCATGTGTTCGTGCACGTGGGTATTCAGTGGGTAGAGAATTGCGAGATTTAGTTAATGACATCAAGGAGTCTACCGCTGCACCATGCATATGTGAGGCACTATTTATTGTAGAACTCGTTGTTTCAACTCTAGGAAATATAACGTCTTCTTTAGTTGACCTGCTGGTGGCTTGAGTGACACCAATAAACTCGGATCGTATAAGCTCTGGGAGAAAAACACCTTTTGGTGACGACGTTACACCGTTTCTGAAATCCTCAAAAATTTCTGTTTTATGACCACCTTGGTACTGTACTGGATACTCCCGATGCATCCGCCTTCGTTGTGTGGGTTGTGATATTGCTGGACTTCTATCGCGACTTCTGGACCAATCACTGTCTTGGTAAATCCGACGTCGTGAGGCATGACCTGAGTTTAGAGAAGTCGTTAAACGGCCACCAGACCCTAAACTATCTTCGAGAACACGTGTGTGGGACACTGTTGACGGCGATGTGTGGGATACTGTTGACGGTGATCCCGAGTAGGATGTGTTGATATGTTGGTTTGTGTGTCTAGCATCAGATATAGATTTGAGGACAGCAGCACTGAGTTTTGATTCATGGCTCAAGACGTCCCTATACTCACTAACCAGACTGTGTAGATCTGAAGAAGCGTGGCTGACCGATGTCATTCTGGAGTTCTGCAAACAGACATGACGTAGCAGCTTTTGTTTTGTTTTAATTAAATATGTTGCCATTACAAAAAGCCATAAATCTAAGCATGAGTCTAGGAAATTCTGCCCTGGCTTCCAAACTCACATACCAAAACAATAATTGAGTCATTCTGCATTGGAATGATTAATAAAAGGTTCATATGACTGACGCGCCAACGTACATATTCTGATACATACATGTAGTTTACATGTGTTCTCAATATTTTGTTCATTTCGATGTTTGGAATCTTTCTTTATTCCTCAACTGGATAACTCGTTTAGACATCTAGGTTCATTTTTGTCTCCGTGCGCACGAACCTAAGTGATTAATTCCTATGAAAAGCACAGTCGGAACGGTTTCAGTAGGACTTGATTTAAAACCTTGGTTGGAAATGGTACATGAAAGTCGTAGAATTACATTAATGTACACGAGCGTATATTTACCTCTCCCGAAAGATGCCGATTCTCCCTGAAACTTTTGATTCTGTCAGCAAGTGAAACTTTCTGATAGTCACGATCCTGATTTCTCCGCAGGTTTTTCTTGACAATTCTTGCTACTCGCACTCCCGTGATTACACCACCAGACGAACAATCTGAGGTTGTTACAGGGGTCGAAGTGGCAGAAGGTGTATCGTCCAACTCGTTCTCCATTTCCACACGCAGTCCTCAGTCGTATCAAAAATACTGCTAAAATCAGTTTTATCCCTCAACTGAAACTACAAGAGGAGCATATTTCAGACGTGCCCGGCAAATTCTTCATTTAAATCCTCCCTTTATTGAGATATATTATTTCACTGTAACGTTTCCTGAAATTCAATGTATACTTAAACAACGCATTATATTTCAAATAATATTACAAATATATGCTCATGTTACCGAATACATTAACAACGTGAACAAACACGTGGTGGCAACTACTTACATTTCGATGCAGATGGCGACAGTTAACCTTTGAGCTTCTGAATGAATAAATATAATATGCCTTCAAACCAATAAACCACCAAGCAGGGGTGAATCGGTCAGTTGATTAATCAACTCTGAAGTCAGCGATTCCCATGTCAGCAATTAAAAGGCCTGTGTGGCCAAGCGTCATCCCACATAAGAGGTGTCCTGCAGGGTTGTCTCATACGAGTGGGCTCATTTCCTGCTATTGTACGAAACATCCAGATTGGAATAGCCCCTTATTGTCAGTTTCCGTTACTTGACCACGCTGGATCGACCCACGAACATTCTGAATTGACTGTGTGGTATGTGTTAATTTGTTTATCCAATGGAGAGGATTGATTCAGTTATGTAACATGTATCTGAAAAATGACTTGATTAGGGGGTGTAAACGTCACAATAGTATGTCCATGCGCAACATAAGAATGATGCTTTTGCTTGGATAGTTGTAGAATTATGTATAGTAGGCAAAATCTAATTTCCCTACTTACATTTTGACAATGCCCTGTGTATATTGGTTGATTATAGTTACAGATTCTGAATTTTAGAAAAGGTAAAATAATACTTTTGGAAAGATAAAGACTTTTTTCAAATTTAGGTTTGGTTTGAAGATATTGATAATATAGTGCATTTATGACTTGATAATACCAACATTCTTTTATCGAAAACACAAATCCGCCGGCATGCGGATATAGATATATATAAGTATTTCACTTCTTTTCACAATTATGTTTGAAGGGAGATACTTTAAAGGGATATGTTTTGCCTTCAGTGTCTTTTGCTCTGTACCTTAATAATTTGATTTTCTGTTTCATTCTGCATCCAGCTGTTGAAACAGATACGAAGTGTAAGAGGCGTTACACAAAGAAATGAAAGTCCGGAATCTAAAAAATGACAGTACTAAGTCTTATACTTTCCCATCTCTGCATGCTTTGTTGTCATTTTTTGAATGTTGAAAATAGCACTTATTATTTAAATGACACATTCTTTGGTGTATTGGCGGTGAGTGACTCAATGTATGTTGTACGCACTCAGCAATATTCTAATTCTACCACTCTGTCACGTCACAAATCAAGTCTGGACAAAGCAGATCAGAGGCAACAGCATGCGCAACGGCATACAATCAACCAACCAGGTCAAACATTGTAACCATCGGATCATTTAGGTATGTCGATGATCTGATATCACTCAATCAACTAAAACGCAAATTCCATTCAACTGATTTACCTTAAAGAACTACAAATAAAAGAGACAAGTGAAACTGCATCATTTGTTTCATATCTAGATCTCCATTAACGAGGCTGTTTGTCAAGAGGGATGACTTTCCAACAATCAACATTCCCTTTATGCCCAGCTGCTCTAGCCTTTGGTGACGACATTTAACAACCTTTGAGGTTCAATCAAGCATGTTCCTTCTACGATGATTTCAAAGAGCTTCATACTTAAAAGGTGTTGGATCAGGGTTATTACATTCAAGCCCGGTGCCCAAAATTTTGTCCCATGCAATTCTCTTTTTGACTTGTACTATATGTTCCTTGTGTTTTCAAGTGAACAACTGACTTGTTTTGCATGTTTTTGTGACGGATGCCGTCTGTGTGGCAGGATACGCCCACCTTCTTGTGGACATAAAAATAACAAAGGTGTACACACGCCTTTTAAGAGTGTATAAAGGCAAAATAGTGATGAAAATTATATGAATGGATCACGGAAAACTTAACAAAGACAGCACAAGACATTTAACGAGCTAAATTATCGACTGCTGCTCAAACAAGTCAGCCTAGACATGTTTGTACCGGAATGAACCAGATGTGTGACATTCATGTCCTAGGTACACAGCCCTGTCTGTGTCTACATACTGTCGGGTCCTTTGTCTCCGATCAGGATCCCCATGATTGAGTGATGATGGTCACTGAGTGACTATATTTTCTACATCGCCCGTTTATGAATAAATGTTTGTTATTTTCCTCGTAACATTTATCCTGAGACAAATGAAATGCCAATTTGTTCAAAATACTGGTTGTTTAGATGACATTAAAGATAATCTGGATACAAAGCGTACATGTCAGGAATGTAATTGCCTGATTATCACAGTAACCAAGCAACTATTATGATGTGCCAAAGCTGCAAATCAATACACAATCAGCAAATATACTGATACAAAAGTGAAAAAGATATCTTTGTATTGTCAAACGCGCCTAGACTATGGTGTGCATACAGTGGCGGGTAGGGTATATCGGCTGAACTGCGCTTAGACTCTGGTATGCATACAGTGACGTGTAGGGTATATCGAATGAACTGAATTATAGACTTCGTTAGGTTCGGAGAAACATAAAATAGCTTGCTCAAGCCAAAATCGATACCATATGTTTTTGGAGATGCATCCTATAATCAGGAAAAACAGGCTTGTTATTATATATCATGTTTCACTACTTTCAAATGGACACAAACACCGTGGCGATTCCGGGGACGAATAATTCCCATTAACATATACTTAAGAAGCGACTAATGGATGGCCTGGTTGAATGGGTGTCACCAGACCAGACATGTATGTGGTCCAGAGGCGATTATTTGTAGGTCGTAGAGATATTACTGGAGTATTGCTGACCAAATAAATTAAATGGAGACGAACACTGCGCTCATCGGTTATTTCTTGGCCCCACGAACCAATTTTAAAAATAAAAATAATAATTTTATCTTGTCTACAAGTACAGCTAGTATTGAATTCTTATTGGTGCGATGTTGGCAGTCCCCGTGAACTCTTTGCACTCACTTTTAGTCTACAACCAAACTTTTTATTAAACTGTCGCATCTAACGTATTAAACATGTGGCTTGCTTTCATAAAACAACATTCACAGGATTAAAATGTCTTAACTAACCTACCTAAATACACATTCAAGTACTTTGATTTGTAGTAACTAGGTACCACTATTTTGTGCTATATGTGGATAGCGGTGTCAATGGGTTGGTGACCGACACTGGGACGTAGCGGAGGTTCTAATGTATTTCTTTTAATCGCATAATTGTTTTGTTTGGTCGTGGTGTATATATGTATACGGGTGACAGAAAATGATATTCTTGTATTGCAGAATATGCCTTGGCTCTGGTATATGCACAGTTACGTGTGGGGTATATCGAATATCAAATAAGACTTCTTTATACGTCTTTGGGATGCTGCCGACGATCAGTTAAAACAGGCCCGTCATTAAAATGAGATCATGTGTGTGTGTGTGTGTGTGTTAGTGTGTGTGTTAGTGTTAGTGTTAGTGTTAGTGTTAGTGTGTGTGTGTGTGTGTGTGTGTGTGTGTGTGTGTGTGTCTGTGGTGAAGTCTGATTATTCCCCGGGGAATACAATTGATCCTGGGAGAGTCGCATACCACAACACACAGACGAGGAAAAGAAGCTTTACCAGCCTACGTACTAGTCAGTATCGGGCTTGACAATCAAACAAGAAGATATTTCAAACGCATGGTTTCTAATCATATACATATTACAAATATACAAATTATACAGACTTAAATTGTAGTGGCAGTGAAAATACAGGACCAACAGGACAACATGGTCAAGGGGCTATATTGCCAGTTTGCAGTCACTGTAAACTCTGAGATTACTCTGTGGATGGATGGAAGTGATAACTTGCAATGTCTCCCGTGTTCCCCAATTGGTTTCATGACGCAGCCACACACGACGTCTTGCAGGGTTCGTTAAACTTTGGGCTACGACATTCGGTATTCTGCGCCATTTTTCTATAAGTGCCTGTGTTAGATCAAGTCTGAAGGACATTCAGTCGTGTTGTCGTCTGACGATCAAGTCGATCCCAGGGGTGTTTAATGGCCATGACAAAACGTTGACGCTATTGACCTGTAGACAGTGACGTACAATATATGCACGTCCTGGCGACATGTTAGGAGAACGAACTGGCCAAGGCAAAACGTTGACATCGTTGACCTGCAGAAGGCGACATACGATACATCTCCGTCCTGTATGTGGTCTTGCATTGTCACGTTCAAACCCGATCAGCCGGTTCTGTTGTAGAATCGGAAGCACAATTGGATACAATAAACCTCGTCAATGTATATATTGTACTGAGGGATTAGCGCCCAAAGCAACAAGTTCAGTATTTTCCAGACCAGAAACCCCTGCCCAAATCATTACACTGCCACTTCAGTATTGTAGAGTGTCCTGGACGCAACGAAGAGACGAGCGTGTGTACCCGACGACGATACACATGTACCTAAGAAGCAGTTAACCAAATAAAGAATACGCAAATAACGATCTTCGTTGGGTGTGGTGACTAATGGTTTACCTATACTCGGTCTGTTCATTGTCTGCCGTGTGCCCTGTCTGCCCCGTCTTCTTTGTGCTCAGTCCATTGGTGTCGTGAGAGCAATCTGATGATTGTTGCACGACCGTTACCAAACCGTTTACCGATGTTGTCATGTCTGGCTACCAAATGTAACAGACCAATTGCCCTTTCTCTTCCGAATGCATTGACGAATATTGTGAACTGTTGTTACTATTGCATTTCTTTTACTAGATGGAGGCACGGGTGGCCCAGTCGTCTAAATCGCCGCGTTTGGCTGTGCAGAGTTGCGTCCCTTGGGCACGCCAGAAACCTATGAGTGTGGGTTCGAATCCCGGTTCGCCCCAATTATGTTTCTAGGTTTGTCAGCCCTAAACCCATGCTCGTGGCCTCCATCGTAGTGGTAAACGTCCAAGACCTGCATCGCCTCGGGCTTTCCTCCCACATTAAGCTGACACGCCTTGATATAACTGGAATACTGTTAAAAGCGGCGTTAAACTCAACTCACTCACTCACTCACCTGCACTGGTGATGTAATTCGCAGTGAACATATCAATCATACCAGAGGTAAACAGCTGGTAGTATTCCTGAATAGCTGTGTGTCAATAGGCTAGTATATGACAGTCCAGTTTCATCATGTTATAATATTCATTGACGAGAAATGCAAGAAACATATTTTATTGAAATTCATTTTCCAAAAATATCCATACAGAAATTTTAATATCACAGACAATGGGATCAAGTTTCGTGTACTTGTAAACTCAGCAGACAAATGGTGTTGGGCTGGACAGTGTCTAGTTACAAACAACACACACACGGTGTTTACCTGGTCAATCAACTGGGACAACGAACGAGACAGTACACACTGCATTGGAAGGGGTTTGTGGTTACTCGGTACATGTTTGAAGGGAGAGTTGTTGCCAAAAGCCTTTAAACACTTGTGAAAACACTCCTAACAGTGAACATATTTATAGGCCTATATTCAAAGGTGGGGGAGTGATCGTAATGTGAAATAAATTGGAGTTTAATGCAAAAGTTACATTGTAAGAAATACTCCTTATAGATAGTACTGTGCTTAAATATTACGTAAATCGTTAGTATCGCCACTCCAGCTACACAAGACTCAATATATATTTTAGTCTTGATAACAAAAGCTGATATTGTATGGGTATCGATATCTGCTTTTTCAATAATATAGTATGACCTATATAACCCTCATGTAATAATAGATGACATTATGATATGCCGTCATC
Source organism: Haliotis cracherodii (assembly GCF_022045235.1). Classification (NCBI taxonomy): domain Eukaryota; kingdom Metazoa; phylum Mollusca; class Gastropoda; order Lepetellida; family Haliotidae; genus Haliotis; species Haliotis cracherodii. The sequence continues at coordinate 16,084,939 of NW_027266271.1, forward strand.
AACTGCACATTGCGTTTCATGTATTATTGAACGGAAAGTCGATGGATATGCGTATATAGCTTAGGCTGAAATAAGGAAATTGTTTCTCGAACATCAATGCGTCACATTTAATCTTCTCTACTGCCAATAAGACGTTTTCAAATTTCATATAAAGCACACTCTGTTATCCATCAAATAAAATGCTTGAAACTGACATGCTGTCAAATGGCCAAGTTCAATGTCTGCCCAGTTTCTCTGTTGGTATTCTTGGTGGGTAAAAAATATATTAAAAAATGTTCATCTCTCATCACTGTTGTTTTCGATACAAAAAATGAACAAAACTTACCGCTCTCCTCACTTTCGAGGAATAATGCGCCCGAGAAGCATTTTTTATGCAGCCTTAGTATAAATGGTATCAACCATTGAACGGGGTAAGTGTGAGAACGCAGGTCACTTTGATGTCAATTGCCAATCTAATCTCCGTGTTTGTAAGATTCAAGTTCCCCTGTTTCTGAAGAAAGCAGCTTACACTAGAGTGAGTTTAGTTGACATATTTTTTTATCAGTTATTGACTATTCCCGCTTCATTATCCCCTAGTTGTACAATTATGTTGTAACAAAATATGCATATTATGAGCACTAACAACGTAAAATGATGCATAAGAAAAACGTATTAATGGAAATCGTTATAATGTAACCCAACATGTACATTTCTGTTGAGAGAACTTTTTTTATCAAATATTGAATATTCATGAGGGTACTAATATTCATGTGACCCTTTCCCAAGCAACGACAAATCAGATATATCTTGTAAATGTAATAACACGTCATATCGGCAATATTTCGGCTACAGGGAGAATTGATTTCTAATCGTAAAGGGGACACTTTCCAAAACTACACGTAAACGATATTACGTAGGTACATACACATGTGCATTTCGTTATAGAAAAATACAGGTCACCTTGGGAATACTTTTCAAGAAAATCCTTCACAATTTGGACATGTTTAATATGGTACAAATCACTGAGTGGTTAGACAAATGCCATGTTGACTCTGATGTTGATGATCTATCAAAATGGTTGCCTCGTGTTTAAAAGGTATGACTTCAGGAATGACTGCATCACAAACATGCACACTCCTACACATGTTCTAAGATGTAAGTGCTGTTTTAGTACAACTGACAAAGTGTACTGATTACAACAAACAGGAACTCCCCAATTTGTCCCAGCAAATGTGTGTCACATGCTCTCTTGGGCACCAAGATAAAACCAGGATCATGATTTAAAAAGTGATGAAGCTCTTTCTGGAGCTCTGGAACCTTTCGCAACATGCAACCTTGGGCATCAAAATCAATATCAAAATCATGATTTCAAGAAGTTGTCAAGATCCTTTTGGAACTCCGGACTAAACACTTCATTCATGATCTTATCGTCAATCTCAGGTGCCTCGCCCGCGTCCTGCCCAGCCAAAGTCTTCAAGTTATAATCCGCAAGTTTCTCCAAGGCAGCTATACGACCATCTTCTTCCCTCACCTTTGGTGTTCGAGCAGGAATGTCCGGCTCAGGAGAGTAATCACCATCGTCATAATCGTCTGTTGGGTTGTCATCGGGTTTTGATGAATGTACATTGCTTGGACCAGCCCGCTCTATGGGTTGGTCATCAGCGTTGCTTGAAGAAGGTACTGCGGCTTCCATCCGAGGAGGTGTATTTGGTTTGGGCTGATTTCTTGGAGAAAGAATCGTTGCTCGAGCATCGTCAGATGATGGTGTATTATTTCGACTAGGTGTCCTGTTTTGATTACTCGGAGGTCTACTGGACTGTCCTTGGTCTGGTGTGCTATGTCTGCTGTTTCTACTGTTTCTGCTGTCATCCTCTTTGTTAATGGGAGGAACCACGGAATGTTTGTTGAGATCTGAAGCTGCTCGTGACAAGGGGCGATCTGCTCTCCGAGGAGTTGCCTCTCTTACAGGTGGCAAGTCATCCTGCCGTGACTGATTCCTGGACATCCTCTTCGGCTGAAAACATACACACATAAGTCAAGTCCCACATGCTGACTAAATTGGACGACAAAGTAAATACAATATAGGTAAATAGGTAATGTGTCGTGGTTGTACTAGCCCGGACATATGTCGGCCTTGTAGAGCTAGCCCACTGAAATACCATGCCACAGTGTTACATGGATGCCCATTCTCCGAGCCGACCTCAATGCCGAGCGCCAGGCAGGGTAACAACAAGTCCCATCTTTTGACATCTTTAGTACGGGCAGACGTTCTATCTACTCGACCACGGAGGCGTTCCTAAATGTAATAGAACTCGCATGGTTGCTGTGGTTTCTGCTTTCAATGTAAATGCCTCATATCTCTATTAACATTAGTATCAATGTCAATCACAATACCTTGATTGTCTGTTGTTTTTGGGGGGACTTTGTAACATCGGTAGTTTGATTGCGTTTGACTGCGTTTGATTTAACGCCGTTTAAATAGTATTTCAGATCTATCACAAACGTCATATAAAGACCATATTGAGGCAGGTCTTAGGCGTTTACCACGACACCAACGAGCACGGGTACGATGACTAGGAACCGGGATTCGAACCCACGATCATAGATCTGTGACACGGACAATGCACGGAATGATAGCCTTCGGCGACCGGGCCAGTCGTTGCCCCAATAATGACTTTAACGCAGTTGTACTATTGCCAAAAGAAAAGAAATGTATCGGTGACCCCAGTTTGAGGTACAACTTACACTGTCCTGTTCCTCGTCCCCCATCTCTACATACACATCTCGGGCTGTTGTAGGATCCTCAGCCTGGAACGAAGGGAATCTCTCATTCTTAACATCAATACATGTTATATGCTCTTCGCTTGCAGTTTGATATTGGTGACAAACAAGCTTAGAACTTGGTACTCGTAACATTTACACAAATGTACATCAACCATACAAATAATACATATTTATGATATTTGATAAAGGTTTTATCAAACAAGTACAGAAAATCAATTTCAGAAATGACATTTACAGAAAATAACAGAAGGAAATGCCTTGAAAGTGCTGATGTAGATGTTGGTAGTGTTTGATAACATACAAAATTATTATAGTGATGTAACATATATCGTTCTGTTGAGAAGATGTACATAGGACAGACACATATATAGACTGTGATTACGTACAATGGAGTATTGACATGCTTAGGACATGCCATAGGCTATATTGACACATATAGATTAGTAGTAAATATTACATGAACGAAAAATGTAAATATCATGCTGTATATATTTCAATAAGGGGTTATTTGAAACAAGAAACATCTGCACATGTAGTTTATTCAATGACAGTTTGCTCATTCACCATTCCAATAGACTTCTATTGTCTGTCACCAACGCAACAGAGTAATCCCATGTGATTGTTGATGTGTTTGCAATGGCAGGTGACAAAGAGGACAACTTTATAGATTTATTGATCTTCATGTCGGCAGAGCCCTCGGGGACAACATAACAACTCAGATGGTAGAGACCTAATTCTCAGGATCAAAAACTACACCGCCGTTGCTCATGTACTTCCCATTCGCCTGCTCAGTATAATTTATAGTCAGACACACATTGAACAAATAAGCAGTACCGTGGTATGTAGACATCTAGACACTTGTAATATGCTAAAGACGTTCTGTTGTGTTCACGAACCGTATAAAATATCCCTGTGAAACGTAAATTAATTAAACAATACATTTAGAGAAGAAATATTAAGTCATCAAACCAAGCTACAGACCTTCATGATATTGACGGCACATACAGACGCAGGAAAGACACACAGCATATGATGTCATGTTTCTATGGCAACAAGTCTGACACGTGCTCACTCGGAGATGAATAGGTGATGGATTAGATAAAGCAAATTGTCATGATAAGCTGAATTAGGGCTTGACAAATGCTGTGAAGATAATCGATACACTAGCTGTGCTACTTGAATTCAAATAGTAATTGAATCGCTGTCTGCATTAACATAAGGGAAGTGACACGGAAGTACACAAAAGCCCCAGTTGGTTTGAGATATATTATGCATATCTAATCCAATTTGACATGCCAATGGAATGAATACGCACAAAAGTCATTTCCCAGAAAGGAAAGTAGAAGACGTTTTAGTATTTATGGATGAACAAGAAAATGGTTTGATAAGATTAAATGATTGAGATTGAGGATTATCTGAACCAGAAGTCTGAACTCTTTCCTACGTCTGTCACGCGCCAATGACGTCGTCTTTTAGTCACCTTATCGACAAATGCCATCACGCGGCGCCTCAGGAACACCTTCTGAGCTAGGTCAAGGTCGTTTGCTGACCTCCGATTTCGTTTCTTCCTTATTCGTTTCCGGAGGTCACCGGATTTGTCCATGTGACCTCGTGACTCCTCGGTCTCCGTGTCAGACTTATTGAACCATAGGTCTGGGTCAGATTTAGACCTACTGAGGTAGACGTAATTCCCATGCTGTGAGTTTGTGGACACAATTGCAGGGATGTTAGTGTAGCCAGGTTCAAGTTTAGATACATATGATCCTTTAAATTCATGCTTTTGGTCACTAATTGATGATACGCTCTGCGACCGCTGGCGTACCTTGGTTGCCTCTGCTTGTTTACGATAAATTCTCTTCTGGGAACTTCCTGGTCTTGAACTGTGAGCATGATCAAGCTTAGTCGGCTTCGGGGTAGGATTCTTATTCTCCTCATCATCGTCATCAAATGGGGGCAGGTCAACGCTTTCAAAGGACGACTTGCTGCCGCCACGATCGTACGGGGTTTTGTTCTGTGAACAATATACAATCTACCCGATACTAGAAAGTTTCCAACAAGAGGAGATAACGTCTCCTGCTTCTGTTCAGCCGCCCGCGAGAGCAAATTATCGCACGGTAGCTTATGCATGTGTTGTGATTTTTAACGTATACTTTGAAATAACAACGTTACGGATTTTCGTCCAATGTGTTTGATATTATTTGAAAATGTTTTCTTGAGTGTTCGTGAACTTGGACTGTTTGTGACATACTATTACGCCATGTTGAAGGTCAACAACTGAGTGTAAGGCGGATATGCTGTCTTGATTTGACCTACAGTACTCAACACTTGAAAAGAACAACTATGATATTTCACCCGGGGCAACAATAGAGAGCAACAGCGTACATTAAGGAGTCCTTGACTTTTCAACTTGATTTGAAACTATAAACGTGGATACCAATCAGTAACACTGTACAGCACTCCTATAACTGGTCTAATTACGATGTAGATACTATCACAATTTCGTTTTCCCATGGGAATATGTGTTTGTGAACAGCCCCTACGGACGGAGACATCTGGTAATCTGGTGCTATTGTTTGTAAAGGTTACACATGAACTACTCTATGGTCTGACAACGAGTTTTAATTATATATTGTTGTTGTATCCCTGGGAGAAATACATTATTTAGTGCCATGGCAATACAGGGGATCATAGGTATCTGTTTAATTGTAATAGCAACCCAGCACCATGGAAAGCAATGAACGAATGCACTTGCAATCTATATGATTAACGATTACATTAAGGTGTAGCCCCGGGTTGCAATTTAACGATCGAGGACACAACATAGCCCTGACACTTAAAAGCCAAAGGAAGATGAGTGTGCAGTGAGAACAAAACGTTTAGTTTAATCAAGTAATTACTATATATGAAAAATGATCATTGAAGCACTGTAAATATTGGAAAACGTCTCACACATGTATTCACAGAGAATTGTCTTCAGAAAGGATGGATATTCACATTTATCATTTTATTCATTTGAAGAAACAATTATATATCAATTAAATCTAATAATGATTATTTTCATTAATATGAATTGGCATATAAAAAACCCGTTATTAAACGCGTTGAATTATTTGCATAGAATTAATGTCAATTTGACGAGAGTATCTGTAACCATTTGCATTTGTCAAAAGAAGACATGACACAGGCGCCCAGTACACCAGTGAGATAGAGCTATACACAGGGTGCTATAATATAGCATACAAAGAGGTATGCATAGATAGTTGGTATGTGCCATACCTTATCGTTATAATCAGAAGCAGAAGGTTCTTTGCTTGGCTGTAATTCAACATACAATTATAGAAATCAAAATCTTGGCCCAAAATGAACATAACATATTTCTCAACACATCAATTAAATAGTACCTCCTCGCTTACTTACTTTCAATGTATATGTAAATGTAAGTATATATTTCACATGCGTTATTCACAAGATGAAAAGACGAACTGTTTAGTACATTAGTGGTCGACAAAGAAGAACAAACATGCTATTTACATTACCATGGCCAGTCCTTGAACATAATATGTTTAAACACAAACATATATATATATATATGTGTTTGTCAGTGGTGATACACAGAGCTTTTAAAGATTAGAGAGTCACATTTTGTAACAGAGGTCTTGGTTGTAACAGAAGGTACATGTCATACCTGGTATTTTTTAGCCTTTCTAGATTGTGGACGAGAAGGCTGGAACAATAAGTATTCAATATGAAATATGAGTGAGTGAGTGAGTTTGGTTTTACACCGCTTTTCAGCAATATTTCAGAAATATATCCCCGTTGGGATCACAGGAAAGGTCTGAACACACCTAACCCTGGTTTACGACGTGACGAGCGAACACTTTCACCACTGGGCTACTCCAAAACCCCTATTAAATTTGAAATACTACCGCATTCAGATGTTTATACAAAGCTGTCACATTTCAAATGGTAGGGTTATTAAAAAGTACTGATACTATTCAAATAGTATACATGGTAAATAGTATTGTGAACATGGCGTCTTATATAGTTACAAAATGCACAAGGTGGGTTGATGTTACGAGGCATTTTTACAGAGTGGACTTAATATAGCTCATAATCAAAACTGTTGTGATAATAATGTGGTGATGAAGTGATGATGTGGATATGATGGAGCGAATGCATATTCCATATGATAATGCTCTCGCGGGCGTAAACACATTGTTACATACATTATTATCATTTGTAAAAATGGTTGTAGAGACACATTTCATAATGACAATGTACAATCTTATGGAGAGAGAGTTACGACACACTTGATAATGTATAGAAGAAATGAAATTTGTGAAAAGCAACATTCATTTAAATTTTATGTAAATTCTTATTACATTTATGTAATAAACTCTGCTGTTTTCAGATTCAAACGTCTTTAAATTACCATAGGAATCAAATACCCACATCTGCATACAAAATAAATAGAAATGCCAAATTGATACATGTAAGAAGTTTCGCTTGCAGTGCGTTACACTCTATACCATGGTTATTTAAACCTGCTCTTAAATCACCAAATAATGTATAGAAACAATTAATATTCCTAGATAATAAAACTACAAACATAATGTGCATGCATATTGCACAATATAAAATATACAGTTGATATAAGGGAAACGCTATTTTTCAGGGCATTATCATTTGCAGAAGCCCGAGGTCTTCCATTGACGGCCCGACGAAGGAGGGCAGTTGAAAAGACCTCGGGCTTCAGCAAATGATAATGCCCTAAAATAGCGTTACCCTTATTATAGCTAAAATGGATGGAATTTGTTATCAAATGAAAAAACCCAACAATATCGGTTTTGAAACATTTACTGCAGTCAACACGAATGCCACTGACCCACCTATAAATATGGAAAGGTCATAGAACAAACCAGATGACGTCACTATTCAACGTGACGTCACCTATCTCTATCCTATGACGTCACCTAACAACGGCCGTGATAATGACCCGTCGTCAAGCAATATGAGGGCATTATCAAATTACAGAGGCCCCATCATTTTTGATAACATGCGGGCGGTTTAATGATAATTCTATCCATTTTAGCTATAAATGCAAATAGTACATTCGTAAAGGTTCTGGTTAATGTAAACTACATCATAATACACGCCGTGCTGTTAAGAAGATGGTCATAGCACAATGACTCAAAAACAACAAAAACAATCTCCTTTTATCAAACGAAAATTATTTTTTTTCTGTAAACTGTCAATTTCTAAAGCATAAGATATCGTATGAACTATACTGTATCATTTGTTATTATAAAATGCTTCATAAACGGATCCGTTTTATTTAAGAGGTTAAAAGCAAGTTTAGATTTTGTATCCTGCAGTATATGTTAGGGTAAACACACTTACGTGATGCACAACACTTTCCTCTGAACACAATTACTTGTAACATGCTTTGTGCTATATGGGGTTTTTGGTGTTAAGGCTTATTGAATAATCACTGCAGAGAAGTGGTATATACTAAAGTGGGTTTATACTTACCCTGTTAGACTGGGGTGGGGTTCTTTGTGGTGTCTGAAATTATAAGGGGTTTGTATAAACAAAGCATCAATGTCAGAGACCCGTTAAGATACGGGGTAGAATAGGTCTTCAGCAACCCATGCTTGTCGTAAAAGGCGACTATGCTTGTCTTTAGAGGCGGTCAGGCTCGCTGACTTGGTTGATGCATGTCATCGTATCTCCACTGCGTGGATCGATGCTCATGATGGGATCATTGGATTGTTTGGTCCAGACTCGATTATTTACAGACCGCCATCAAATAGCTGGAATATTGCTGAGTGCGGCGTTAAAAAACAAACAAACTTACAAACAAACATCAGCGTCAGAGAATATTCGATTATCTTCCGAAAAAGTTTCCATTGAGTGTTTAATGCAAAATAGCGTGACAATTAAATGAATGGATCGCCAAATAACAGTGATGACACCAGGTGTTCGCGAAAAGGGTAAGCATGTCTGCTCTACCGGTAGCACCCGCCTTTTAAACAATTTGCAAAGAATGTGAATACAGGATAAAAAACAAACTTTGTTTGTATTATTATGAATACAAATCTACAATGACAAAGACTCATTTTGTAATCGACCGAATGAAATTTAAATACAAAAACCAGAATATCCATCCACCGCCTTTATAGAGACGCTTTTCGAGTAATACTTGCCTTAAAATATCAATAGAGTAATTATAAATACATGTATGATTTTTCTGAATGTAATGAAGAAAGCATATACTCACTTTGTTGGCTTGTGGGGATTGTCGTTGTGGTGTCTGGAACGAAAACGAAACAAATCTCATTGTACAATCGCATTAGTGACTATGTGGGGTAGATTTGACGCCGCGTTTGAAATATTTCAGTTGTAATAGCGTGTCAGAGTATTGGGATCATTCAAAGTGACGTCAACACCATCACAAGAACAAACAAACATCTTAACCGGGGTTTAATGGGATTCGATTTTAAAAAAGAGCTGATCCTGGCACGACCTAAAAATACAACTATACACAGCGAAACAGTCTCCCGTTGCCCAACATCATTCGTATTCATGTATGTATTTACGAGTCGTATAAGTGTATATGGCTATTAGTAACCGCCTCCGTGGTCGTGGAGAGAGCATCTGCCCGGAGAGAGAAAGGTCGGTGGTTCGATTCCCTGGCCACGCCATACCAAAAGAGGTTAACAGGTGGTACCCTGCTGGCGTTCTGCACGAAAGGGACAAAACAGGGACTTAGTTTGTGAGGACCGCCTCCGTGGTCTAATGGTAGAGCGTCCGACCGGAGAGCGGGAAGTCCGTGGTTCGATCCCCGGCCGCGTCATGCCAAAAAACATTAAAAGATGGTACTTGTTACCCTGTCTGGCGCTCGACATTAAGTGGCTGAAACAAGGACTGGTCGGCTCGGAGTCAGTACACTGTGTTTGAGTGGGGTATCCATGTTAAACTGCGGCATTGTGGGCTAGCACTATAAAACCACTAGTACTAGTACAAGCAGCCACACATACACTTGCATGCACGTCGCTATATAAGTGAAATAATTTTGAATGCGATGTTAAAGTCTGTTAAATGATATTTAGTTTTAGTTCAGTTGACTAAAATATGCTTTTATAAATAAACTTTTCTGATAGAACCATTAACAACCAATGAATGTGAGAAGAATAAAATATAAATCCGTTTACACTTACACTGTTGGAATTGCTCGGCCTCCTGGAATTCGATGGCTGTAAATCAGAATATATTTAGTATAAATGATGTCTATCAGTTAGTAACAACATATATTAACAGTGTCACTAGCTACCTCGCTGTTGCTAGAGCAACTGTAATGAAATATATATATATGTAGATATTAATTTACTTTGTGAAAGTGATAAGCATATCACTTTGCACCACGGGCACTCTTGTATCCATGGCAATATGTATCAACAGACAAAAACAATTTCAAGACAGTTTTATAAGTCAAATACTATGAGGTGAGATGAGGTGAAATGGGGCTTTTTAAGTCGCGTCCAAAATTATTGCACTTAAGTAGTGTGTGTGTGTGTGTGTGTGTGTGTGTGTGTGTGTGTGTGTGTGTGTGTGTGTGTGTGTGTGTGTGTGTGTGTGTGTGTGTGTGTGTGTGTGTGTGTGTGTGTGTGTGTGCACTTCTTTATTTATAGTGCAAGCCCACTGAGATACCATGCCGCAGTTTAACATGAATATATCTCTTTCTATAATCTGACAAATCCGTAGTGCCGTCGGTCCTCATTAAGTTCAACTGCATATACCAAATGTGCTCTTAATGTGGACTTGGACCTTAACTGCTATGGCTCGTGCATTAGTAAGTGAGTGTGTTTCAGTTCTATCGCGACGTGTTATACAAAGCCCACGTGATGAATATCTTTGGCTTTGATCACTTTGGTGAAACGAACGAGCATGGGTATGGGGCTGACAAACCCAGAAACATTATCGGGATGAACCGGGATTCGAACCATCAATCATAGGTTCCTGGCGTGCCAAAGGGACGAAACTCTGCAAGGCCACCCGTGACCTCCAAGATAGTCGAAATACATACCCTATTTGACTGCTGTGACCTTGGGGGAGTCTGCAATGAAACGAACAAAATGACATTGACATGACCATGTTTTTTTCAATAATAGTCTATCCACTATGTTTAGTGATTCAGGAAGGCTTAACGTCATTTTGAACATTATTTCTGTTTTATCACTGCGTGACAGCTTGATGATTGATGAACACTCAAAGTGATATTTATCACTTTGTTTAAACATTCGAGAACAGGTATGATTCTGACGTCGAAACTGGGTTTCAACCTTGGATCATAGGTTTCTTGAACACATCTCTGTACCTCGGAATCGTAGAATGGACTGCTTTTAGCAGATTTGTTTTTATGAATATGGAAATCTCTTTGTCGCTTTTGTTTCGACGACTGATCCACCCGTGCCACTCCAAACAATAGTTGATAGAGTCCACTACTCACCCTGAAGACTCTCTTGTTCTCAGTAAAGCCTTGGTGTAAACACTCGATTTATAAATATTTGTATTACCATTGTTGTTACTATCGTGAGTTTCCTGAGTGAAAAAATAATAAATATCCATTTGTAATACAACCCCTATTTTTGGTAATAAGTGTAATTCACTTTCAAAGCAATCTGATATTGATATTAAGTCTATCCTAAAAGAGATGCGTATTTTTATCTTATCCAACTGGAGACACAAATATGCTGACGGAAACACGACTGTCACCTGCCATAGGAAAGCTGAAATACGTGACCTCCTTATAATAATATTCTTACTGCAATAACTCATGCATTTCTTGTTATTCATAATTAACGGTTTTATTTAAAACATGGGAATACTCTCTCATCAAATATTTCTATTCCCTTTTGAAATCAAAACTTTGATCGACCTTGTTAAGCTTCTATTGACTATTGGACGGCCATGGTTTACGTTGCGGTCTGTCAAGCACATGCTCACATAAGTAATTTGAACACTCAGTTGATCATATCGACTTTTTGGGGATATAAATGAACAATAAGTGTATATCATGGGAACTACTTGTCTAAGACGCCGCAATTCCCTATGCACAGATGCGTCCCTTGGGCACGCCAGAAACCTATGATCGTGGGATCGAATTCCGGATTATGTTTCTTAGTTTTTCAGCACCGTACAAGTGCCTGTCAAGTCAAGTCAAAGATGTTTATTGTATCAAAGGCCGTCGGCCCATATACAAGTTCAGATAAATACAGTGGGTGAGAATTTACAGATTGGGAGATACAACAAAAAATATATAAATATAACATTCATTTAACAATCGGTGATAATCATGAAGACTTTCTAGGGTGAGGTAATTAAAATTATGAATTTCCACTCAACATGTTACTTCGTAGTTCCATCCCATGTTTTACAAATAAAGACAGTTTAAACATTACATCGGCATCATTCGATGACAAAATAGAAACAAAAGCTATTCTACTCGTCTTAGATAAGAAACATTTTGGTATATATTTATTACGTCATTCTGCATAATAAGGACATTCAAAGGTAAAATGTATTTCGTCTTCTATTGCAGAGTTACAGAATGGACAAATTCTTTGTATTCTTTCAAGTGATATATTCCGTCCATAGTTAATCATAAGTTTTGACAAGCCAAGTCTGTATTTAATATATCCATTTCTTAGGTGACTATTTGTTAAAACTGATAGATATTTTTCTGGCTCTAATAGAGTCTTAAATGTTCTGTACAAATCATAACGTGAACTATTTTCCAAGTTGCATTGCCACCCTTGATAGAACATATTTATTGCTATTTTACGAAAATCATTTAAAAATAAATGTTGATCACCAACAGATTGGTTAAGCCATATATACCCATATCCATGTGAGAATAATAGTGTCCTAATATGCGATACCCATGTAACCTTACCGATACTATCTAAATGAAAGAGCATGTTATAAGCTTTTTTCGGAAGCCGATGTTCTGGCATACGGATGATATTAAACCAATATTTTAAACACTTTATTTGTGAATTATTGTAAAGTGGGTATCTTCCACATTCTCCATATATCATATTATTTGGTGTTGCTATTCCAACGCGAAGAAACTTTTTACATGCCAGTAGGTGAATTCTTTCTAAACATTCATATCTTCGGTAACCCCACACTTCAGATCCATACAATAAAATTGGCTGTATTTGAGTATCAAATAATTTGAAAAATACTTTTGGAGTAATAACTCCAAGTTTATGTGAAACAGACATTATATTAAGTAAAGCTCGTTTCCCTCGCAGTGATAAGTCAGATACACATTTGTTCATATTTAGTGTTGAATTAAACATTATGCCGAGATACTTATAACCATTAACTACATTAATTTGTTGTCCATTTAAGTACCATCTTTCCCTTAAATTTAAAGGACCCCCTTTTCTGAATACTATAATTTCTGTCTTATCTAAATTTACAGATAAATTCCATTCCTTAGTATATTTATCTAATATATTTAACTGATTCTGTAGACCAATAACAGTGTCAGATAGTAAAATAACATCATCGGCAAAAAGGAGCATAAGAAGTTCAAGGATGTCAGGATACATCTGTATACCATGCTTGCCGTTACTTGAAATTTCATAATATAATTCCCTTATGAAAAACGAAAATAACAGAGGACTCAGTATACATCCCTGACGTAAACCAGATGGGCAATCGATAAAATCAGTAACACCATAATCACTACGTACACATGACTTGATATTTGAATACATTGATTGTAGTATATTAAACATCTTCCCTTGTAGTCCAGCTTTTCTTAAACAACACCATAATTTATAACGATGAACTGTATCAAATGCCTTTTTAAAATCAATAAAAGCAACGTAAACCTTGTGTTTACGACGTGTTAGACATTTTTGAATTGCAGCATATAATGTAAAAATATGATCTATGGTTGAATAATTTTTTCTAAAACCAGCTTGAACTTCCGGTATCTTATCTCTCATATTCGCCCAGTTAGTAAGCCTGTTATTCAAAACAGAGGTAAAAATTTTCCCCAGAACACTCATTAATGAGATCCCCCTGTAGTTGTCAGGGTTTCTCGGATCGCCTTTTTTATGTAGAGGGACTGTCGGTCGGTTTCACCAAAATTATAAACGCCTTCCGGCCATAAAATAGCAAGAATACTGTTAAAAATGGCGTGAAACCCAACTCACTCACTTACTCACTCTCTCAGATACTCAAATGGTTGTTAAACTAGAATAACATCAGGTTTAATTCATTTTCAGAAATCCAGTAATCTGTGCTCTGGGATAATGTTTTCTGTCAATGTTTAATTTTTTCTTGCTTTTTCAGTTGCCCACCTTTGCTGATCCTTGCGAACACCTGGTGTCATCACTGCTTTTCTGTGATCCATTCATTTAATTTTCACCGCTATTTTGCCTTGTACGTCATATGGAATCTGTTTTGTTTTCTGTTTTATTATTTTTTACGATTAACTTTTAGATGTGATCCATTCGATTTCACTATTTCACAATGATCAACCAATGTAATTAATCAAAGTATGATCGAAGATGATTCTATTTGTGCATATAATAAATATCTGTGCCACACCTGCGAAAATTGGGTTTACGCCTAACCCACAAATGTTTTTCTTGTTATATGTTCATTATGTGAAGAGTGTTTTCATAACTAATAATAAATCGGTAAAATGTATCGAGATCAATAGTTCTGATGGTTGCCCTACAAACACGGGGACCTCATAGCTGGAATGTAGAGTCAAATACATTACCGCGTCTCCAGAAGGCTGTGGAGATGACCCAGGCGTCTGAAATAGAAAATAAAACAAAATATAACATTTAGGTATAACACAGCTGTTTTATGTCATGCAAGTTACGAGAATATACTCAAGCTGGGACTCCGGGCTAAAAATGGTCCTTAGCAACACTTTCTATATGAGATGACATACGACTTTGTTTACCATTGCACTCCCACTGCATGTATATCAGATATCACGATATCAGTCACTGGTTTGTCTGGTCCAGTCTCGATTATGTACATGCCATCGACATTTAGCTGGAATATTGTGTAGTGCGTCGATGAACAACAAACAAATATACTAGAATATAACCTGTCTGCATTGGAATGTGGAACTAATGTTCATCACTCTGAAATGAAAAACTAATAGACACGTTTCTTGAGTCAAAGATCGCCTGTAAAGAGTTTGTTTTATTTCTTAAAATATGAGAACCTGTCTTCCGTAAATTGCTATATTTCTTCCAAAAATAAATATTTACGGCTATCCATTCTGAACAAACAAATTAGTAGCTATTAAAAGAAGAAAGCTGAATATTGGGTAAAGTTTTGCATTCGAAGCATGGGTAAAAACATTTAACATATACTACTCAAAAGAAGTTAAAGAACACCCGATTGTTTCATATGGCAATGGTTAATCTGTCATTACTTCTTTTGGTGATCTGTTATGGTTCTTAGCCCCGTTCAATAAAGCGATCGCAGCGCTAAGCTTTTCAGGTAATCGTAACTCCCATACTCATACACCCATCTGACAGTCGTAAATCAGTGTAAAACTGATTTACGACTGTCGTAGAGCTGAGCTCTGTCTGAAAGGGGTGTATCAGATTCATTCACCGGAATGGAATCTGTTGTCAAATGATAGACGCAATACCTAACTTAGAAGTATTGATGAGAACATGTTCTTAGGGTTTAAGAGTAGATGAAGAGAATCACACACGTAGTTATGATGAAAAAAATATGTCAACCTGCAAAATATGTTTAAATGTACATACAACATTAAACAAATATACATATATAGTTACGATCCCTCAACTGCACACGATACCGCCCCCGTGGTCTACTGACAGCGCGTCCGCCCGGAGAGCGGAAGGTCCGGTGTTCGATCACAAAAGACGTCAAAAGAGGGTACTTGTTGTTACCCTGTCTGGCGATCGCCATTAAGGGGCTAAAGCAAGGACAGGTCGGTTCGGAGTCAGTATACTGTGTCTGAGTGGGGTATTCATGTTAAACTGCGACATGGTATCTCAGTGGCCTAGCACTATAAATCGGTATCAGTCCGGACTAGTACAAGCAGCCACAGACACACACGTGCATGCAAATCGCCACATAAGGGCAATAATCTTGGACGCGCCGTTAAACCCTATCTCACCTCACCTCAACTGCACACGGTATACACAACGGATTTACTTCAGAAAATACGTTATGTCCCTATTAAAAGAACGGTTTCAAGTCAGAGCATGTCCAAATTGTCATGAAATTGTTTGTTATATTATTCATGAATCCAATTTTCCAGACATTGTGGAGAAAAAACATCTGGGAGAAAAAACAAAGTGGAACAAAGTTGCAAAGCTCTTCAGCATGGAAACCATCTGAATAAGACTATTTTTTCTGAACATGAAAAGCTTAATGGTTTTGGACTTTTGTCTACCATGTATCTTGTGTTTACATCCTAACAGTGCAAGATAGAAACATATCGACAGATTCCGACAGCTCGATGGAAACCTGGGATGCTGCAGACAGGACCCAGTCGATAGTTGGATAAAAGGCCTCGTGGGCTTGTCGATATTGCCATAGTTATTGGAAAATATTTTGATATTGTAAATTTGGGATGAAACGATCATCTTATTGACGCGTTACTTGAGTGGAATAAGTGCGAAGAACACCACGTAGATCCTAAGACAACTTTAACTGCATTGGTGTTTGATCAGTTAAGGTTAACAGTAGCATACGAAGAAAAATGCATAAGTGATTTTCGTCTCGGGTGATCCGTCTGAAAGTAATGATTAACAGCTCATGCTGTTGTCATGTCAAACGTGGCATTATTCATCATTGTGTCAGTTGTGCTGCAGTAAAGGAACTCAATCAATACCATCGTCAATAGAGATTGCAACACGAATATGTACGTTAAAGGGTTAATCACGATTCCCAAGAGCAATGAATTTGAGCCGACCAAATCCATTCTTTCACCATGGTTTTATTTTTGTAACCAGATCTTAATTGGCTGTTCTCATACATTACCATCAGAACTGTTTAGTTATCGGATACTATCACAGCATTTATCTAACTCAACGTTTGATAGTGAAAATTCTATTATCCCCACCGTACACCTGGCATGTTATTAAATCTTAAACAACAAACAAACAAAATTCTGTTAGACCATGTTACAAACCGATTGTTTACAACGTGTAAATATGTATGAACAGTAACAACAGAAAAATCATCATCTCTATCAAAACACTAAAGAAACATAACCCCACGTTGTGTTGTATTTAAACTGTTGCCATGAAATGCATTAACCAGTTTTACCGAAATTAGTACGTAAGTATCAAGGCTGAAATTGTATGGTTCAGTGGTTAAACATGCATGTACTCATTAACCTGGGACTAATAATACGGCCACAAGCAAGAATTATCAACGCACTTATCTCCTAGACGCATCTATAACATGGACAGAATCTAAATCAATCTCACTTAACAACCTTTCCTGCAAACACAGAGGTATCTGTAAGACAGGATATGTACCAACGACCTTTTTGTACGAATGTGAGTGGAATGTCGTAGATGACTGTACAAATGTAAGCCAAATTCCGTATTGATATCTACATAGTACACTACTGTGTATAAAGAGCTTCCATTCAATAGCTCTTGACTAGGTGTATATGACAATCTTTGATCGCTGATGTATCGATGTACAAAGGTATTGTACAAAAGTGTAGTCTGTTGTATACGTTATGAAGTAAAACACAGATACCTGTTAGTCATAGTAATCCATAGTGCATGGTGTTCCAGTGTAACATACCAATCGCCCCCAGCAAAACGTGTATGAACAAAGTAGCCATATCAATAGAGTTCTCAATCACTGTTTGTATTCTCGATTTCAACAACTAATAACACGCCCCATCGAGGCTCAGTGATTTATTGTTGAAAGTTACAAAGCAGTGTTCGCTGAACATAAAGGCGCTTATTTGTAAAGGTATTTTATAATGCAGGTTTCTGTATAGAGGAGCCATAAAGGCTATTTGGCTACGGTCCTCAAGGCTAAATAGAAACATGATTTCATTATTCGCAGGACATTGCTTTCTAGATCCAGCATACAGGAGATTGCACCATAACATTAAACCGAATCTTAATACAAGTATATGAAAAATGACAGGACATATTACAGTACGTTTTTCTGCCTGCATAACACAAGCATACTGCATTGCATTGCTGCATACATGATGTTGTGTTGATACAATACCCATTGTCGATGCTAATATTGTTAACACGACACCTAGGTGACTTGCACTTACTATTTTGTGTACATTGTGCGAGTGGCGGGTGCTACCGGTAGAGCAGGGCGTGCTTACCGTTTTTGAGAACCCCTGGTATCATCCCTGATATTCAGTGGTCACTTTATACAAATTTCACAACTATTTTGCCTTTACGCCCTATTCTCTGGCGTTGACGTTTTATATATATTTGATATGCTTAGTTATATGTTTGAGTATGAAGCTACGCTTGGGTTATAATGTTTAACAGACCGCCTCCTTGGTAGAGCGTCCGCCTGGAGAGCGGAAGGTCTGAGGTTCGATCCCCGGCCGCGTCATACCAAAAGACGTTAAAAGATGGCACTTGTTGTTACCCTGTCTTGCGCTCGGCATTAAGGGGCTAAAACAAGGACTGGTCGGCTCGGAGTCAGTATACTGTGTCTGAGTGGGGTATTCATGTTAAACTGCGACATGGTATCTCAGTGGGCTAGCACTATATATCGGCATCAGTCAGGACTAGTGCACGCAGCCATACACACACACACACACACACACACACACACAGAGAAAGTAATGTCATCCATATGTATTACTAAAAAGGGCGTAAAATCCAACTCACTCACTAACTCATCCACATGTACATGCAATACTAAAGGAGCTTGGTCCTATTTGGTTGGCAGTCCCAACACGTTTTATATATTTGTTCACAAACACTATTAGCACAAATTTTATATAGTGTATCAATCGTGCGGTTAATGATTACACATTACATTTGGCACTTCGTATAACAAGTAGATCTAGATCGGAACAGGTAACAGTGTAGCGTCAGTTATGTACAGTTTGGTATGTTTAAAATCGTTGTTGCGTTGTTGTCAGTTACAGAGACACAGTAAATGTAGAGATATATCCTCAATAAGTGTCCAGTCAATCAAGAATCTACACAAGCCTTGGTCAACGTTTCATAAGTCGATCTAGGTCTCATTTGACAATTAGAGTGAGTGAATTGGGTTTAACGTCGCTTTTAACATTATTCCAGTTTAATTCATTGACAAATCGCCTGACACACCGGTATCCCATGGCATCAATAAGACAAACAAACGAAGTGTTCTATTAACATTTCAATTTAACTGATCCCAATTGTGTCAAACTATTACAAATATAAACTGTACATTTCTTATTTTCTACCCTTTAAAGTAATATATTTTAACTTATTTATTCAGTATCCTTACTTCTCTTTGTTTTCTTATTCTACGAAAGTGTTTCCACCCCAGCTGCAATATATCGTTCACATATTCACCCAGCCATCAAACCATTAAGGCGCATATATCGTCATGTGGCCGAAGTCCCACATATTGTCTTCTTAAACACAATACACAAAAACAAACTGACATACACAACAACCTTTACTTACTCCTTTATGTCTAAACGCCATGATTCGTAGATAGAGGCTGTCGTCTCGTTGTGCAGGGGGCTTCTTTCCTGGCGAACCCATATCCTTTTGGCGCAGTCGCTTGTGGATGAGACGTCTGGCAGCTCGATACTCCGAGCCGTAGATTCTGTCGAACACCACGGACAGGCGGTCGATAGCGTTCTGCTGGCTGCTGTCACCGCCGCTGCTTTCTATTGGAGAAAAGAGAGAGATGCTGGTATTGTTCTTTGAGAAACGGTATGTTTGCAGTTCGCAAATCTTAGAGGATTACATCCATATTGCCTTTGGGACAGATCACTCGAGCATAAAAGACGTTTCCTACGGCTGCATAAAATGAAACGTCTCTCGGGCACATTTATCTCAAACGTTAGGAGGGAGGGAGTGCTTTTTTTTAAAACAAAGGTAATTAAACTCGAACCTTTTTTTTCAAAAAGTATAGAGAAAACACAAATGGACACACGGCGAACTTGGCATTTTTAATACAATACCAGTTGACTGCAAAGTTTGCTTCGTCTGGGGCGGGGAATTTGAAAGGTAGTTTTATTAGGAATTAAAATGACGTCCAGGATTTAAAGTGAAGCGTAGATGCCCGAAAAACATTTTGAGTGATTATCATGAACATGTACATGTAACACATAAATAGTAACTTTTCCTATTTCAATGCATTTCAGTGAGTACAAAGTATGACAATATAAATATGTTTTCAGGTTTTCTGATATAAGAAACACGATCCACGATAAATCGATATAATCAATGGCTATAGAGGAAAGAATGAATTATGAATTTCCTCCACACATGTACGTATTATATTCATAACTAATAATGCCATACATTGGCTCTGATCTAGGTTGGAATTCATTAAATGTACATGTAGTGTTATCTAGTATACGAATCATGATCAATCAAGTTAATATGATTGTTCATACTTGACGACGTAGATAGTTATGTATTCTACACTGTTTCACCTGCAGTTACCTCAACAATGACATGCTGTTAAAGTGGGAATTTAACCTAGTGTGAACATCTGGCATTGTTATCGCAAGTGATTAATGGGAATTACTCAATAATTAACATACCGTGGACCCCTTGGGATTTAGGTAGAATATGTCCGATGTACCTACATGTATGTTTGTGGGGACCAAACACAAGTATTCAGTGGTTACAAGGTGAAATAAGCGACTATGCTTGTCGTAAGAGGCGACTAACGGGGTCGGGTGGTCAGGCTCGCTGACTTGGTTGATGCGTGCCATCGTATCCCGATTGCGTGGATCGATGCTCATGATGTCAATCACTGGATTGTCTGGTCCAGACTCGATCATTTACAGACCGCCGACATATAGCTGGAATATAGCTGAATGCAGCGTTAAACAACAAACAAACGAAAAAGGTGAAATATTGGCTGGCTTTGTGTCATGCCCCAGGGATATGGGTCGTATATTTTTCTCTTCATCATTTGATCCTGATATGGCTTGTTTTGTTTGCTTGTTGCTAAACACTGCACTCAGATCAAATAATCGAATCTGGAAAAGACAAACTCACTCACTCACTGCTTTTCCCAGATGGTTTACAGAGACGAAACGTTCTCATTGTCTTCCCAAGCAGGGTGTAGTGTGGGAGGGTTGTGGTTAAAGCGTTCGCTCGTCACACCGAACCCTCGGGTTCGATTTCCCGAACGGGTACAGTGTGCGAAGCCCAAGTCTACATGTTCCCCGCCGTGATATCGAATGGAATATTGTTAAAAGTGACTCAAAACCATACCTACTCACTCCACCCAGTATCGTAATATATGTTCACGAAGTACATCTTACAAACGTGTTGAACCAATAGCGTACAAGGTGGAAACACTAAAGAATACTTTAGATCTTAGTGATTCACTTTATGAACGCTCTACAGGAAATTTCTGGTGCATATTTGCATCAGGTTTTTGGCAAATTCGAAATGTCACCGCCAGAGACTAATCATTCGTGAATAGCTGCCTAAACAGATTCCATAGGGCGTAAAAGCAAAATAAATGTGTGGAAATTATATCAAAGGATCTCTGAAATCAGTGAGGGCACCAATTGTTCGCGAAAACGGTAAGCATGTCCTTCTCTAGCGGAAACAGCCCCACCAACACAAGTTTCATTGAAAGAGTACGTGCATGTGAGTCAGAGGTGTGACACCTCATCGCAAAGGTCATGACATTGATAGCAACATTCTTCTTGTGGACACGCAACTTGTCCTATTCTGTAAATTTCTCTAAAATTTTACCATACAATTTATTGAAATACTTAACCAGGCCGTTGATGGCTGAAGCTTGATTGGAAGCTTAGTTGTAAGAACAGTGTATCTTTTCGTGAAACATGAAAAACGTGTACATGCTCTAAAGTACCCAGAAACTATGCAATTGAGAAATGTGGACGCCATAAACTGGAGTTGGTGGTATTGCTCAACAAGAAGTTGAAATTCAAGAATGGGAAAACAAAGTCTTCTCTCTTTGTATGCTTGGTATATGCATACACTCTCAAGGAATGTCATGCTGTCAGTTTCATGGGGAATATCAAACATACACGGTGCGCTATATAAAGTTACGGATCTGAAGCTCATTCATTATCTTATAAAAACCCAACGTCATGTGATATAAGCGTAGGAACTGCCAGACATTTCTAAAATCGATATTCGAGTGCTTGGTCGATATGTTAATGAGACAAGATTTGTTTACAGGTTGTCATGCAGCCCCGGTACATGCATTGTCCACTCAACATCGTGTAATGTGAGGAGATGACTTTCGATCGTTAGGGCTTTTGTCTTCTGGTGATAACAGAAACAGATGTCTCCATACCCCTTGTTTCCAATTGTGGCTTTAGGATAGTGACAATAGCTCTTTTATTTACACTTAGAAGCGTTCGACGCAGGAACCTGTTATTGATTAGGATGCAGGTACATGTAGTTACATCGCAACTTGTAAACAACAGTGTCATTCACTTAAAGACGCTCTCAGCTATACCACTTTGTGTAATTACCAATCAACTTCTGGAATATCAGCCAAGGTGTAACATATTTTCAAACAAAATATATTACCAGTTATGATTTAATGCTACACTCTTGGTAGGGTATGAATTCACCATCTAGTTACTCAAACTTGATAACACTAACACCTTGGCTTTATTCACCATCTGGTCACTCAAACTTGATAACACAAGCACCTTGTCTTTATTCACCATCTAGTCACTCAAACTTGATAACACTAACTCCTTGGCTTTATTCACCATCTAGTCACTCAAACTTGATAACACAAACATCTTTATTCACCATCTGGTCACTCAAACTTGATAACACTAACACCTTGGCTTTATTCACCATCTGGTCACTCAAACATGATAACACTAACACCTTGGCTTTATTCACCATCTAGTCACTCAAACTTTATAACACTAACACCTTGGCTTTTTTCACCATCTAGTCACTCAAACTTGATAACAATAACACCTTGGCTTTATTCAACATCTAGTCACTCAAACTTGATAACACTAACACCTTGGCTTTATTCAACATCTAGTCACTCAAACTTGATAACACTAACACCTTGGCTTTATTCACCATCTAGTCACTCAAACGTGATAACACTAACACCTTGGCTTTATTCACCACCTAGTTACTCAAACTTGATAACACTAACACCTTGGCTTTATTCACCATCTGGTCACTCAAACATGATAACACTAACACCTTGGCTTTATTCACCATCTAGTCACTCAAACTTTATAACACTAACACCTTGGCTTTTTTCACCATCTAGTCACTCAAACTTGATAACACTAACACCTTGGCTTTATTCAACATCTAGTCACTCAAACTTGATAACACTAACACCTTGGCTTTATTCAACATCTAGTCACTCAAACTTGATAACACTAACACCTTGGCTTTATTCACCATCTAGTCACTCAAACGTGATAACACTAACGATACATTGGCTCTATTCACCATTTAGTCACTCAAACATAATAACACTAACACCTTGGCTTTATTCACCATCTAGTCACTCAAACTTGATAACACTAACACCTTGGCTTTATTCACCATCTAGTCACTCAAACGTGATAACACTAACACCTTGGCTTTATTCACCATCTGGTCACTCAAACTTGATAACACTAACGATACATTGGCTCTATTCACCATTTAGTCACTCAAACATAATAACACTAACAATACCTTGGCTTCATTCACCATCTACTCGGTCAAACCTGATGACACTAAGGATATAATTACCGAAACTAATCATAACTACAAGCAGCAAGGCTACCTTGTTTTAATTTAAACATTTTTGTCCCATGAAAGGAGTTGGGTACAAAAAATAAATGTAAGTATGCATATTGCTTTAAGATTTTTATAATGTAATGAGTAGTGAGTAGTGAGTATGGTTTTACGCCGCTTTTAGCAATATTACAGCAATATCACGGCGGGGGACGCCAGAAATGGGCTTCACACGTTGTACCCATGTCGGGAATCGAACCCGGGTCTTCGGCGTGACGAGCGCACGCTTTAACCACTAGGCTACCCGACCGCCCCCATATATAATGTAATGAAAGAGCAGAAAGAAAACAAATTAAAAAGGATACTAGTTATATGATAATTGCCTTCATTTACATGATAATCGCGTTCAAAATTATTGCACTTATATAGTGACGTGCATACACGTGTGTGAGGACTAGGCTGCTTGTACTAGTCTGAACTTTAACATGAATACCCCACTCAGACACAGAATACCTGTTTCCTAGCCGACGAGTACCAAGTACCATTATTTGCGTCTTTTGGCCAGGGAATAGAAACACCGACTTTACGCTCTCCGGACAGACTCTATCTACTACACCACGGAGGCGGTCGCGTCAAGCACGAATCTACATAAACAACATAGTGCTTCTTCCTGTATTGACGTATCGACGTATTGACGTTCCACCCCAGTGCCATTACACGGTATTGTATTTACAAGTCTGTTCTTTGAGAACTGTTGAAAATGGACGCAGTGCTGATAAATCTGAGTTGATGGCCTACTCGTTCAGGTGGTGTTATCGTAAATTCCCAGTAACAGGAGCCTGGTGAATAAACTCCACGCGATTGGAATACAATCTTTGAATGGGAGCGTCGCCCGGACTGCAGCACATGGGAGTTGCACGTCCACTTCTGGTGTTTACTGCATTGTAAAACGAATCTGTATGTGTTGCAATCTGATTGGTTGAAGGTGAGGTTGGATCCTGCGCATAAATAACTTAAAGCAGTTTAATATCTAACCTTGACTAACATCTAGTCTCTGAAATAAACATGGCTTAAAAAAAACAGTTGTTAAATTATATTTATAAAATATAATTAAAAGGAGCCAAGAGACTTAATTTTCAGATTGTTTAATACTGCTGTTATCTAGACTTGCCAAATATTATAGTGCATGGACTTTATTGTAATGTATATACGTGTCTGTATGACAGCTTATATCTAGTCCAGCTTTGGCAAAAAACGTGTCATTTGGCTTCGTGGAATTGATATCCCATTAATTAAGTATTAAGTTTGATCATTATATATTAGAACAACCACTGATTAATGTTTGTTCCACATTGTCAGAAGTGTTCAGTTATCACGGAAGCGTATGACGACATCCATTGTATGATGACGTCATATCATTCCAGAGTGAGATAGAGAGGTTTGTTTGTTTGTTGTTTAAGGCCGCGCTCAGCATTATTCCAGCTTCTAACGGCAGTCTGTACATAATTGAGTCTTAATAATCCAGTGGTTGACACGATGAGTAACGTTCTACGACCTTGGGATACGATGACACGCCAGCCTGAACACCAGATCTCGTTAGTCGGCCCACCCCACAACACCCACCCCCCACCCCCACCCCCGACAAGCATTGGTTGCTGAAGAGCAATTCTAATCCGGATCTTCACGGGAGTATTTATACTTAATAATTGTATAATAATAAATATGTACGATTATCAAGAAGACGGTCTATACAGATTGTCATAGTCGTTTTATAAAAATAATTTCTGATCACGTTCATAAATACTTTGAGTCTACCTACACTCAGATTAAAATATTTTATTAACGCATTCCTTAAACACCGAAAATACATGATAACAAGTTTGATACATAATTCCTAAGCATAACCATGGTCTACAGATTTACGCGACCTATATGCTTTTGAGATATGACATAATTTCGTGGGACGCTCACAGGGCAAAATCGATTATTGTTAAACATTTATGCCGATATTCTTATTGATGTGTGTACACAATATTAACAGGATGTTGTTGCGTTTTGCTCAGTTAGGAATAATTGATTATCATTTCCATTACGTCCTAAAAGATATTACCAAGACAGAAACGAAACCCCGGAAATTAACACAGTCTGCTTATCTCATGAAGATTGTGGGTAATTTACCGTGTGTTATTGGACTGGGTGCGTTCACAGGCCCGGGGTAGGGTGACCGTGAACAAGCGGTGACAACTTTAATTTTTTGTGTACGTGTTTGTGTTAGTTTTAATGTGTCGGTACCGGGGTCAATGTAAGTGTTCGTCTTGGAGCTAGTGTTAGTGTCAGTACACACGCTAATGTCAGGGTTGGCGCAAGTGAGGGTGAGTGTGAGTATAAACGTGAGCGTGAGTGCGAGTGTAAATAAATACAACAAAATCATTTCTGTAATTGTACGAAATCGGTGCTAAAAGCAGAGGTAAGGGGTTTAACGTCGCGTCCAAGATTATTGTACTTATATAGCGACGTGCATGTACGTGTATGTGTTTGTGTGGCTGCTTGTACTAGTCCGGGGTGATGCCGATTTATAGTGCTACCTCACTGAGATACCATGTCGCAGTTTAACATGAGTACCCTACTCAGACACAGTATACTGACTCCGAGCCGACCAGTCCTTGTTTTAGCCCCTTAATGCCGAGCGCCAGACAGGGTAACAACAAGTACCATCTTTTAACGAGAGACCAATGTAAAATGTATATCTATATCATAAACACGTCTCCATGAATCACTATCAAATAGTGATGATACCAGTTGTTCGCGAAAATGTGAGCGTATCCTGCCCACCCGATTACACCTGTCATAAACACATGAAAAGGCAAGTAAATTGTTCACCCGAACAAACATGGGAACATATGGTACAAGAATACGGAATTACATTGATCATCATTTTTGTCACCGATACGTCAAATTTGGAAATGACCTTCGCTACAGGTTTTGAAAGCTTTGCTGAGGCATTTAATATGATCGCTCTTGAGATCGAACAACTTTTGAGCAAGAGTCGTGCATGCTTGATTGTATCTCAAAATTCGCGAAATGTAGACATCAAAGACTGGAGTTTCTGGAATATCGCCAAAATAAGAATTAGAATAAGTGTCTGTGTCAATTTTTTGGCGTCAGTACGCCATGGTTAATATAAGTATATGTCAGTTCAGAACCTCAACAACAACTCGACCATCTCTGCAATTGGCTTATGTATATAGCCAATGAGCTGAATTTGGCTGCATCCCCCGTCCCACAAACACACACCACCCCCTTCTCTCTGTCTCTCAGTCGTAAAGGTGCTGCAATTGGGCACAACAGAACCCTAGCGTATGGGTTCGAACCCCGCTTCGTCCTGATTATGTTTCTAGGTGTGTCAGCACTATACACTTTCTCGTGTGTTTCACTGAAGTGAGACCTGCATCACTTCGGGCTTTCCTCCCACATTAAGCTGACACGCCGTGATATAACTGGAATACTGTTAAAAGCCGCGTTAAACCCATCTTCCCGAGGCAAGAGAGTCAACTGACTACAAAAGTCTAGTTTCCACCTTTGCCGAACTAGGCTGGTTCTATGGAGTTACATTTTGGCTAGACTAACGAGTCTGTGCATGGTCCAATCAACATTGAGCTACGAAATCGAAATCCGGTTCGTAAACTGCCGTGCAGATTTCGGTCGACTGCAGGATTTGCATAGCATGTTCACCGCAAACTCATTATCACGTGATTTGATGCATTTCGAGATGTGAGACCCGTTTTATACCAATACAGGTCTTGATTATAGATCAGATCGTCCTGACTGGTCACCGCCATTTTGTTTGAAGCAAATGTGATACGAAATTTGGAATCTGACTGGTCCACAGGAGAGGCTTAGAAGGGACATAACTGGTAATAGCCACTAGTGGCGCTACGATCGAGCCCATGAATTCCAGCCTAGTTCGGCAAGGGTGGAAAGTGGAGTTTTAAAGTCCGTTAACTCTCTTGCCTCAGGAAGATGCGTTAAACCCAACTTACTGTTTCTTTCTTTCTATCTCTCTCGCTCTATCTATCTGTCTCTCCCCTCTCCCTCTGCGTGTGTGTCTTTGTCTATGTCTCACAGTCTCCAAAGCTGTGTCTATGTGTCTCTGTCTGTCTCTCTCCTCTGTCTCTCTGTGTGTACTCTCTCTCTCTCTCTCTCTCTGCTCATCATCCGTTTCTCCTCCCTGTTTTCTGTTTTCGTGACATATCTTTTAAATAAGTTAAAATCATTAATGTTAATAACATCGACAATATATACAATGTGGTTGTCCCACAATAATGTGGTACAAGCCTCACCATGAACCCAAAGCAAGAACTTACAGCAAAATACACCTTTAAAGCTGATGAATGAGATGTCATCCCCGTCAGCCAATCAATAAGCTTCAATGACATAAGTGACCAATCAATAGGTTGCCTGCGAGAGCGGGTCGGTCAACAACATAGCTTCCGAATCCATACACAACCATCAAGTCAGCCTCGCCATCGATTTAACCAGACCTTTCACAAATTAGAAAATACAGTCGAGTGGATAAATTCTATATCAAACAAGGCCCTCTCTTCTAAAACAATTACCTACATTGTTACAAGTTCTGTTGAGTTCACCCAATATAGGCGGCACGTGTTGTTATTTTAACAGTTCAAAGACCGACACAGTTAGGTGATTGTTGACACAACTACACAAAACACTCAAGTATGTTGGCAACGCTGTTTGGCGATTGTCAGTGGAAATGGGAATACAATGATCTCAACACGATAATACACCGCAAACAATGTCTAAGACGTGCACACGCTAGTGGGGTGAAATATCCAATTGATAAACTAAATAATTACTAATATGAATAACTTGTATCACTAAACATTTACAGGATTACTTCCCTTCGCACGTATTTGTGACGGGTGCCGCCGGAGGACAGGATACGTTCACCTTTATTTGATACTGATTCATAAACAACGCATGGCTATGTTATTGTCGGAATTGTACAATGAACTCTGACGGTGTTCTTAGCAGAGATATGATTACGGAAAGCCGTTTCCCTTGAATTTGATACCATAAGCTCCTGAGAATAGATAAGTGGGGTCATAGTGTGTATCTCAGTCTTAGTCTGACTGTCAAGAAGGCGACTAAATGCTATCAGACAGTCACATATGCTTCTCATGGATGGGTTGGAACATCGTTTAAACTTACGTTGAGGTGGTTGTGTAAGGTTACGTTCGCTATTGGCCATTGGTTGTGGTAGCCATATGTTATACACTGCTGAAAGTGTCTTCAATCTTTGTCAACCCACTCCCTGTGACTTCATACTTCCCCAGTCTGTGATTTCGGTGTGCGCAGACACCGGTATTTGCTTTACATAGGCGCATCAGAATACGACGAGCTAGGTTTCTACATCCAGGTTCTTATTATTTTAATTTTGTCAGCACCTACGATCTGCACCAAGTTAAACTGTTAAAAAGGCGTTAAAACACTAATTCACTCTCACTTATACTAATGGGCAAAGAAAAGTGTACCGAGTTTGCATTTTATGTAATTGAAAATTGAAAGAACTGTCTGATATTGTCTATTTAAGCATCACTCATTCCTGCAACAATTTGTAAAGTAAGCTGAGGCTTGGCAAGTTTGTGTAAACATATTGATTCAATGAACACTGTGGAAAGAAAAGAATTTGCAACCACATGACCCCAATCACGTTTCAAATGAAAATTTGTGCCGAAAAGAAAATCAAATTTATTGATTTTCAAAGATAAGAGTGAGTGAGTGTAGTTTTACGCCCCTTTTAGCAATATTCAAGCAATATCACGGCGGGATGCACCAGAAATAGGCTTCACACATTGTTCCCATGTCGGGAATCGAACCCGGGAACGCTTTTCCTTGAGCACTGACTAAGCTTCAGTTCAGTTCAGTTTTTAATATAATGTCGCAACTTAAGATAGTTTGATATAAAAATAAAACAGATGATAAAATCAGAGCTATGGGTTTTTTGTCCCTCAAACCTGTGTCCTAGTTAGTTTTCACCCATGTTGATCTGACATGATCTGATTTAACAGAAAGAGGCACTTACTTAAATTAACTCACTCACTGTCCGTATTGTTTAGCCTGGACCTTCAGACGCGGACGTTGTCCCCCATCCCCACCGCCGCTATCATCTCCCGTTGCCCCGCAGACACAAGTCACACAGGTGAATTAATGAAATTATCGACAAATCCCCAGTGCGTTATACAAATTATTTCCCTTTGCATAGAAGATGGGAAGTGGATGTTAGGTGGGATGATTAAACGATGATTTATTGGAAATTATAGTCGGCTGTGTGAGAGATGCCGCCATGACCGGGGCCATTGTGGGAAGCCTCAGATGACATTAAGGAGCTGTGCTCAACAGGGTCAATGGCAAGGTCACGTACTGTAAATGTCGGCGAAACAAAATCTTTGAAGTTAATACCTTTGCTTAAACTTTGAACTAGCATTACTGACTTAATTTCCTTACTGGTGGATTATGGGAATACCTCATGCACAGTTGAAGTGGGTAAGTGAGTGAGTGAGTATGATTTTACGCCGCTTTTAGCAATATTCCAGCAATATCACGGCGGGGGACATCACAAATGGGCTTCACACATTGTACCGAGTCTTCGGCGTGACAAGCGAACGCTTTAACCACTAGGCTACCCGACCGCCCCCAGTTAAAGTGAGTTTTGATAGTGTGGTGGCTTCACATCAGCTAGTTGTAGTAACTCGATTTGATGATTCGAATCCAAGAAAACGACATGTCTAAAATACTGTTCATTGTGACTTTTCATCATCTCACATCTCACACGCCGCCTCTGCGATTTAGTGGTAGAGCGTCCGACCGGAGAGTGGAAGGTCCGTGGTTCGATCCCCGATCGCGTCATACCAAAAGACTTTATAAGCGCAATACTCTTGGAGGCGGGGGTGTTCGGTTGTTTCGGAGTATCGAGTTTTGCCACTCTTATTTTGGGCGATATTTGATTGACTTTTCAGTAACAAAATAAATAATTATTTTCAATGCGAATAGACAATGCCTTTATAAAAGTGTGGAAACGCAACGTGGGATATATTTGTTATGACACTTAGTGAAGTACAAATTCTGGTTCATTTTTAAGTGGAGTCCGATCGCGTTTTCGAACCCCCATCTCAGAGTGAGGCACCCAATCCCGGTTGTGGGTTCGAAACCCGGATGGACTCCACCCCAAAAAGTACTGGAATATGTTCTTTACTTAGAAAGTGTAACCCCAACTACAGCGTATGTTACTTTTGATATAATTAATTTAACATAAATAGTCATGCTGAGAATGTAGCTCCAGTATCAATCATCAACGTTGCATCTTTCCTTTTTCAACAAGCAGGTGGCGGTATGACGTTCGAAAATGTAGTAGCTGTATTGCCAAAGCAAATGGTATAAATTCCAAAAAGTTCTTCAATATTAATTCAGATTTCATTGCAGAGCAGGTTGAGCCTTTACTTGAATTTGAAACTATGGTTGTTAGTTACAACACGGCAGACAGTTTTATCGAATCATTTGCCGATATCTCAAAGCTTTCAAAGTGTAAAATTCTAAATTTACAGCTTCCACAATGGACCCTCACGCCTTGTCCTTCAAACATGTCGATAATATCAAGGCCATACCTATACATATTGTCGATATAACAAAAGAGAACATGATTATGTTATGTCACATCGGCTCTGTGATGTTTACAGTCTCCTATCAAGTTCTGTCGGAAGTAATGGTAAATGATAATTGTTAGTCTGATATGACGGAAAACCCTGTGTTGCTACACGTTATTGTCGCCAGACAAACAGTCTCCGATGATAGACATCCCACTTCCAACTCTCGGGCATCAACAGGACTCACCGTTAATAATATCATTCTCGCATAATTGTATTTGCCTCAGGCTTCAGAGGAAGAACATGATACACACGTGTGGTGGGTTTCCCACACATAACTTGTTCTTATCAAATTGAATAACACGCTTATAGAAGTGTGTTAAGACATTAGATATAAATTATCAAGATACAAACATGCAAAATATCCTTTGGTGTTATTAGGATAATTACCATAGAGAGTGTTGGCTTTAAGAGGGTGATCATGCTTCTTATCAAGAAAACCTGAATCAAGGTCTCAAAAGGAACCTAGTATTTAGTGACCATAATATTATCTTCCCTTACCTGTTATAAGAATATTTTCATTGTCTGTGACCACTCTGTTTAATTGCCGAAATATGTCAGTGTATCTTTGGCTACGTTTATTAAAACTTAAGATCAACATGCGAATGTATAAGAAACTCCTTGTAACTTACCTCCGGCCATTGGACTAAGAGAAGATTTGCTCTGGAACGCTGTAAATTTCGGCTCCGTTGCTATCCTACAGCATTAAGTCTGTCACATCATGGCTCGCAATCCTCCTCTCTGAAAAACACAAATATCTTGCACTGGAAGAAGCTGTACAGTTCCACCAAACAAAGCATTAGCCTATGGCCGCTCGATCGGGGTGGCCTTTTGAAACGAGCCGCAATAACCCTGGATATTTACTATCACGGATAGGTCGAGCTGTACATTGGACAGCCCTGACAGTGATACCTGTGAAGATTCTTAAAGGATCTGACAACAAGGAGGCCGTAGGGTATTAGTTCACGCCGAGTAAATCGGATGAGGAATGTCGATTTAAGATAGATGACCTGGAAAGATGGATACAAACAACGAAATATTCACAGGATTATTATGATTCCGTAGAATTATATGAAATATCTCGAAAAGCATTGGCATTGTTTGCAATTGTATTCCCAACAGAAATTCGTCATTCACTTGCGACCGACTGACAGATAATAGCCATTGCTTCCTAGGACATTATACGTCATTAGGTAATATGCGGTGTTGATTTATCAATGCAAGACTGAAAGATGCACTTAACACATATTTAACAGCTGGGGCGTATTTGTTTCTTTACATTAACATTGAGATTCAACACCGCAGGGAAATACTTCATATTCTTACAAGTTACTCTTCTGACTCTCATTTTGCAAAAACGAGGTTTCTTTTCTTAACGGTTTAGGTGTATGAAGCAAAATATGTTTCAAACTCCAACGATGAATGAAATTTATTTCCCAATTAAATAATCTGAAATATTTCCAGCTGTTGCCTGACCTTTATGAATTGTAATGTATTGACGTAAACATCCTCTGACGTCGGCGTGAACGTAACTCCCCGTAATTCCACATAATGAGGTTATGCCATCTTCATTAACCTCTTCTAGATTGTGGTTGTGGGCGAGATCAAATGATCTCATACATGTACCTGTGAAGATCCGGTTTAGAATAGGTCTTCAGCAACCCATGCTTGCTGTAAAAGGCGACTATGCTGGTCGTAAAAGGCGACTAACGGGATCGGGTTGTCAGGATTGCTGACTTGGTTGATGCATGTCATCGTATCCCAATTGCGTGGATCGATGCGCATGATGTCAATCACTGGATTTTCTGGTCAAGACTCGATTATTTACAGACCGCCGTCATATAGCTGGAATATTGCTGAATGCGGCGTTAAGCAACTGCAAACAAACATACATGTTGTCTTGAAGACATTGTCGAGCATGAGAGCCACTCTTTGACAAGAGCGTTTCGAACATTCAGCGTTTCAGTTGTGAAATTACAATTACATAGGTTTCTGTCATTTCCACATTGGTGGCGACACAATATGACGTCATAGAGTTGCAGCGTGTAAAATAATGACGTCTTAGTTTGATTATTAGAAAAGGCAGAGCCTAATGTGTCAATACAGAGTATACATGGATACATATTCTCAAATGTTATATGTTACGTCATCAAATATCATGGTAACTAGAGCTATACACAATTTGTGTTTGTCCATTCAATAATAACTAAAAAGGACGCAAACTTGTTGGGTTGGCGAAGGTAATGAGGAACATAGGAATTACCGATGTCTCATTTCAAACATTACCCATGAGAATGATTGTGCATAATAACTTTCCGATATCTGCACGAGTGCAGTTAAGCGATCCTCAATGCTGATTGGTCAGTTGAAGTCACCTGACGTCACTGTGCTTCATTGTTGATAAAAATATGAACTGACGTCATCTATTTTTCAGTACGTCATCTAAACAATATACTGCCTTCAGTGAATTATCTGGAAGGTTGACATTTCCTACGACGTTCCTTCAATATTTATCTTAAAATGTCAACGAGTGATGTATAGAATATTCTACTCCATGCCAAAGGCTCGAGATTACCACTTTTTACTCTTTCGGGACAGATTATCCGTAATTCCCCGGAGCTCGTTGGTTATTCTCTAAATATCTCTGTATATAATTAAACGCACACATTTTCTTTAAAATCCTCTTTACTCCCATGGAAGGCATTAACTATCTACAGCACAACTACTTATTAACATACATTATGTGGACACTCGTAAATAGCCTGTCACACAGACCCTGAAACAAATGTATCCAGTACAGTCCATGAAAGTCTATAATAGTTGTCAAGTCTAGATGTTTGTCTCTTGGCTTTTTTTATTATTTTGTATTAAGATAATGTAACAACGTTTGTCTGAACAATATTTTCATTTCAGACTAGACGTTAGACTAAATATAATGAAGCGGATCATGCAGGGTATATGTTGTTCAACAGCGAAAATAACTAGTGGGGCATCACTACGTTCTATTTTTGTTTTGCGATGCAATCACAATGACATCTCAGCTCTCGGGTTTCCCTGAAAATGGCAATGCATTTCTTTTCTGTACAAAATGGTCTGTCACACATGAATTGAAAATTTAAGGAACCAGTCCGGGAAACTTAGAATTAGAACTTGGATCAAACAACACAGGAATTACTGAGGGTAACGGCTTTGGTGGCACCTGATGTTTGTGATACGGGTATGTGTGTCACCGTCTATAAAATACAATAGAAATATCATAAACAAAACTACTTCATTATTAGGTATATTTGTGTTCAGTCCCCCACCCACCCACCCACCCATCCGAACAAAAAATAAAAGAGACTATTTGTTTAGATCTATGCATACATATTGAGAGTGGCAAACCAACTGTTCACACAAGAATGGATGGCAAGAGTGATGACATCAACTTTCCAATACTCCACACTACCTTTATGTCGAGCAATATTCCAGCAGCTCAAGCCTTTGGGGTTTACATTTCACAACTTTTGAATTAATATCGAGCGTGGGCTTTCTTTGAAGATTTCAAAGAGCGTAATACAATTCCTTTTAGAAAGTTATGAAAGACATATGAAGGACTTTTCCAAATCATAAGTGACAAGTATTATGTCCAATGCATTTCCCAGGGTTGTGCCGTTTTGTTTGTCACGTGAACAATTGACTTGTTTTTGCATGTGTTTATGACGGGTGCCAGCTGTGGGACACTCACCTTTTCTCCAGCACCTGCTGTCACCACTATTTTATTTTGAGTTAGTGTTCATAGACCTGTGCATGTGGTTTAATCGAAATCGTCCAATTGACTCTACTTTTAGCAGAGATTTCTCATTATTATCGAAATGTTTTTTTGTAACTTTTACTTTTGTTTTCGGCACGTGTTTTCAACCTGAACATCACGGAAATCAAACATATGCAGAATATGCCCTACCTTGATCTATAAACTATTTCCGCACAACCTTCAGAAACAGACTTCTTCCATGGCCACTTGGTCACTCGAGCTACAGCTAGGCATTTCTAGCCACTGTGTGCTGCGAGTGCTCGTTGCGGTCTATTAACTATGCATCCTGCGTAAAATCAAGCATGGAAATCAATCCATTTTAGCAACAAATCTCATTTCTAGTGACATCTTGATGAGAAGTTTGTGTGACTGTCCCAACAAAATAAATACGACTAGATTTACTCCTATGTCGTTCGTCATTGGGTACATGCATCATAACAATCGCGGACTTGCAGCGAAAAGCAATTTATGGAGTCGTTGCATTCATTTGGTCGGGATTTGAAAGGGAAGGAGGGGGATATTCACAATGTAATCTGAAATCAATGGTTATTTTCGATCTGTGTGCGAATTGATCAATCATTTTCTTTATTATCAGCGATTTATCGTGTAAATTCGGTGACATTTCCCATGCCGGAAGTGGCACGTTGTCCAGTTTATTGAGACTTCTGATGTCAGGGCGAGACAAGCACAGTCATGAAAGTGCCATGACAGCTATTTAAAGGGAACGAATTGTGTAGGTTGTTTGGGTTTCAGACATGTGTTACAATAGATTTCTATTGTGGTCTAACTTGCTTTTACAGTCTCCTCAGTTTTTATGATTTTAGACAACGCAATTAAAGCTAGGTTATGGGGACAGTTCGCTTGTTGTCTGTAGTCACGTTCATGAATAAGGTTTCTGTACCATGGGATGATTCAATCTTATTGAGAGATAATGAGACATAAACTGCATATGTTGTAAAGGACATATATAAACACCTTTGTCCATTATCTGTGGAACATTTAAGTGTTTAACACATTCTTTTATGGCAGGTTTTCAGTGATATTCAGCTGAGGTATATCCATGACATCCCTCCATTATCAAATAATGTATTCCATTGTTGGTCAGATGATGTAAAATGGTCATCGCATTCAAGATAAATGTACTTATATAGCGACATGCATGCACTCGGTTGCATTCCATTGTTAATTAATGGCATTCCATTGTTACTTGGTGGCATTTCGTTGTTACTTGGTGGCATTCCATTGTTACTTGATAGCTTTCCATTGCTTCATATTGGTATGCCATTGCTACTTGGTGGCATTCCATTGTTTCATGTTGGTATTCCATTGTTACCAGGTGGCATTGCATAATTTCTCGTTAGAATTCCATTATTACTTGGTGGTATTCCATTGTTACCTTCTTGCATTCCATTGTTACTTGGTGGCATTCCATTGTTACTTGGTGGCATGCCATTGTTACTTCGCTGCATGCCATTGTTACTGGATAGTATTCCATTGTTACTTGGTGGCATTCCATTGTTACTTGGTGGCAGGCCATTGTTACTTGGTGGCAGGCCATTGTTACTTGGTGGCATGCAATTGTTACTGGATAGTATTCCATTGTTACTTGATGGCATGTCATTGTTACTGGATAGTATTCCATTGTTACTGGATAGTATTCCATTGTTACTTGGTGGCATGCAATTGTTACTGGATAGTATTCCATTGTTACTTGGTGGCATGTCATTGTTACTGGATAGTATTCCATTGTTACTGGATAGTATTCCATTGTTACTTGGTGGCATGCAATTGTTACTGGATAGTATTCCATTGTTACTTGGTGGCATGTCATTGTTACTGGATAGTATACCATTGTTACTGGATCGTATTCCATTGTTACTTGGTGGCATGCAATTGTTACTGGATAGTATTCAATTGTTACTCGGTGGCATGTCATTGTTACTTAGTGGCATTCATATTATTACTTGGTGGCATGCCATTGTCACTTGGTGGCATGTCATTGTTACTGGATAGTATTCCATTGTTACTTGGTAGCATTCCATCGTGCCTAGTGGTATTCCATCGTTACTTAGTTGTATTCCATTGTTACTTGGTGGCATTCCATTGTTACTTGGTGGTATTCCATTGTTACTTGGTGGCATGCCATTGTTACTTGGCGGCATGCCATTGCTACTGGATAGTATTCCATTGTCACTTGGTGGCATTCCATTGTTACTTGGTGGCATGCCATTGTTACTGGATAGTATTCCATTTTTACTTGGTGGTATTCCATTGTTACTTGGTGGCAAACCATTGTTACTTGGTGGCATGCCATTGTTACTGGATAGTATTCCATTGTTACTTGGTGGCATTCAATTGTTACTTGGTGGCATGCCATTGTTACCTGGCGGCATGCCACTGTAACTGGATAGTATTCCATTGTTACTTGGTGGCATTCCATTGTTACTTGGTGGTATTCCATTTTGTTACTCGGTGGCATTCCATTGTTACTTGGTGGCATGCCATTGTTACTGGATAGTATTCCATTGTTACTTGGTGGCAGGCCATTGTTAATGGATAGTATTCCATTGTTACTTGGTGGCATGTCATTGTTACTTAGTGGCATTCATCTTGTTACTTGGTGGCATTCCATTGTTACTTGGTGGCATTCCATTGTTACTTGGTGGCATGCCATTGTTACTTGGCGGCATGCCATTGTTACTGAATAGTATTCCATTGTTACTTGGTGGCATGCCATTGTTACTGGATAGTATTCCATTGTTACTTGGTGGCATGCCATTGTTACTGGATCGTATTCCATTGTTACTTGGTGGCATTCCATTGTTACTTGGTGACATGCCATTGTTACTTGGCGGCATGCCATTGTTACTTGGTGGTATTCCATTGCTACTAGGTGGCATTCTATTGTTATTTAGTGGCATTCCATTGTTACTCGGTGGTATTCCATTGGTACTTAGCGGCAATCCATTGTTACTTAGTGATTCTACAACTGCGTGTAAGGTGAAACTGTTGCTGACGTTCATCGAGGCTTATTTTTATTATTTCTTAAGATGTAATGTGCACATCTTGTTTCAAAAGGAAAATAAAGACATTTTGTTTGATGAAAACTGCAGACCCCGTTGGTTTCGTAATAAACAAAATCACTCGATCACACACAAGCAATAGGACACCTGCACTTAGCTTCGCTGCATTAATTCCCAGTTTCTGTCACTCAATCAATCCGTTTATTAGTGAATACGCAACAGAGCCACCAAAGATGGTGTGTGAGCATACAACAATACACCATACATAATTAATCAAGATGACAGGAACATTAATGTGGTTACACTGTTTCATAAAGGAGATTGAAGCGTGACAGTTTCTTAACTAATTTTGCATGCACTGTGGATGTAGCTTACAAAGTGTAGACAATTTTGCCAACGTCTGATATGCTCGTGGTAAATTATTAACTTCTGTACTTTTAAAGCCTCACATCTAATAGATTCGTCACCACTCGCCCCTTTCACGTAATCTGCATGCATCAGTGTGGCCCAGTCGATGGATGTTATGTCCGAAAACACAAGCAACCAATCAGAAAGCGCGTATGACTTCAGGCACTTAAGTAAAAATCATTCAGGAATTATTTTTGATTTTACATATGTCTTGCATCTAAAAATATACCCAAGCTTCAGGTAAATGTGCTTAATCATACTGTATAATAACGTAAGACCCGATGAGTTAAAAAATAACATCTAAAATATATATGATATATAGGGGAAATATAAGAGAATCTTTACGCACAATTCTCTTCGCTTTGGTCATTTGGACGGAACCCAGTCGCAAAAAGATGTTCACGAGAGGGGCACGAGTCGCTATTCGTCTTGTCATGGAAAAACGCGAGTTGGTCACGAATGATTTCACCCCTTTATCCACCGTGGCTGATGTGAAATGTTTTCATCACATTAGTTGTTAATGATTCATACTGGGTAGTCGTATCCACATTTATTTCATGTCATAATTTATGTTGATGCAAGAGACGTCACGCGGCTCTCGACACACAATTTGATAGGACTAGAGCTTCAGCAAGGAGTCTGCATACGTTTTATATCTTTTAGCCACGTGGACATTAAAAGTTACAGAAAGTATGAGTCGGGAAATGTATGTATGTATGTATGTATGTATGTATGTATGTATGTATGTATGTATGTATGTATGTATGTATGTATGTATGTATGTATGTATGTATGTATGTATGTATGTATGTATGTATGTATGTATGTATGTATGTATGTATGTGCGCGTGTGCGTGCGTGCGAGAATGGATGACGGACGAACGAACGGACGGATGTATGTATGTGTGTGTTTGTGTGTATATGTGTGTGCGTCCCTCAGAGGTCCCAGGATCAGCTATACGTCAGTTCAAATCCATTACCCTTGTTATGGTCAAAAGCCTGTCAGCACTCTACTCATACCTTTATCTGTGTTTTTTTTTTAAAAGTGATAAACATGACCTGCGCTTCTTCAGGTTTTACCATCCACTTTAAGCTGACACGCTGAGAAATAACTGAAATTCTTTCAGAGCGGCGTTATTAAATCCAGCTCAATCACTTTACTTAAGTTAAGTACATTAAATCCGATGGTTAATGATCCATGTTAAGGCCGTTCTTCATATTCAAAGTTTCAGTAAACCACTAAAAATGTCTTTTATGCACAACCATCTAAGTTCAGTTATATTACAGAATACTATATACTCATTTTGCTCAAATTGCTTGTAAGGGAGACAACTCAAACATATGCTTGCGTGCATAGACACCAAGAAGGCAACAGACTAAAAGAAAACAAAAGAAGAAGAAAAGAATAGCCTTGTTGCTTCATAGGCTTGATAAAAATAAACAGGTGTATTGTAAATACTACAAATGGATAAACGAATTGGGAAGAGAGCGGACTATTAGGAGAGACGAACAGAAAATTGTCAGGTATTTGGGGTGGGCAATCACACACAGGTGTGGTGTGGTGTTTATTGTGTAGTGTGGCGTGCACTCGTGGGCAAAATACCCGACCAACCTCAACGCTACCCCATTAATAAATGCAAAATCACCATCATAATTATTAATGACAATGAATGCTTAATTATGATCACTGGGGCAAGCAGTCCGACATGGATGTATATTCTAGGGAGTTAAGTGCACAATTAAAAAATAACAAGTACAGGTATTCCGGAGCATGTATCCCTCCGCCGCATTGTCAGCGCGACAGACCATTCGTCACCACTCGCCTCTTTCCGTAACCTGCAAGAAGACTCGTCTCCCTATCGATGAATGTTATGTGCGAAAATACGCCAAACCAGTCAGACTGCGCGTATGACTTCAAGTACTTCAGACAAAGTATCCCCAGGAATATTTTTTGAATGTACATATGCATGTAACATGCAGCTAAATGTGTTCAAACATGTTGTTTAATACCTTAAGTCCATGTGTGTTTGGAAAATATATACATGGGGAAAATATACGTTAGTCATTACGCGATGAGTTGACAATTCTTTTAGCTATGCTCGTTTGCGCTTAGCCGGAACGCAGTTGCAAAAGATGGCCACCAGAGGGGCACGAGTCGTCATTCGGCTTGTCCCGGAATAACACGAGTTGGTCACGAATGCGCTACAAGTTGTATAACTCCGTGACAAAACAACACCGACAGCTGACCTTTCACCTGTTACCCCTGACCTCACATATCAATAGCGACGACGGGAGAGACCTTCCCTGCATTCTTCACTCACCAAACTGTATCGCACCTGGGCGAGTCTATTCGTGTCATCTTCCCAGGTGTGATGGTCTCAAATGAAAACATTACTCGCAGGAAACAAACACTATGTGAGCAGTACATGTTGTCCTATACCAACATCAATCAACTAGAACAAGTCAGACATCACCTAGATACACTCTCAATACATTAATTAATTTGAACAAAAGCATTATATTCATCAGACTCAACTTGACACCCCTTCACCCAGAATATCATTGACCTACTTGGTAAAGATTACAAAGTTTGTGGAGGCCTTCGTCGTGTGTACACAGCAAGAGATTTGTTAACACAGGTATGTGTCAAACACATTTTCATTTTTTAAACCTGTGGCACTTTTTTTGTCTTCTTATCCACGTGTCAAATGAGATGCAAGTGTAAGGCTCACTCGACTGCAGTGGGCAGGGTGTTATCAGTGACAGCATGACAATGCACTCGAATTATGTCACATAGTTGATGCATAACATACGCAAAACTGTCTTCAAAGTACCAAACGCATTTTTCACAAGTACCCTCTTTAACCACTAGGTTATACCCGAGTATGAATTATGATTGGGTGTTTTTCAAGATAAGTGTGCATATACTTCGAGTCTGGGTTGCGGGTGCGGTTTTGAGAGTCATGTATTTGGGTCACAAGTTTGCGTAGCTACCATGAACTGTAAGCTGTCGCGAGTCTTCACCATACCCAGAACAACTGCTGACGACGACCATCCCTCGTCATCATGTACACGCCAATGTTGAAGCTTTGTTTATTCAGCTTTGATGGGACAATTTTGCATTTTCGAACAGCCAATTTATAAGGGTGTGGTCAATGTTTCGGGAGGGGAATGGGTCAGGTTTTGTTGCCCGGACGGAGGTTCTTAGTGAGTTGTATAGGGGGGACATTTTCTGATTTGTCATTAATGCGCACTCCCCCTACCAGGTAATGAGGTCGTCCCCAAATACATAAATTACCCATCTGACACCAGTGCATATGTTGTGACTTGCTACCTCGCGGTATTCTTGTTTTCCTTGTGTTAAAGTCGACATAAAGATTTAACCAGTCAACCAGATCATACACTACATGACAAAGCATAAATCTTTCATTCATTTCGTAAACATTTTGTCATCTAGACATTTTATACATTTGATTTTTATAACATTCCATATAAATAATAGCGACAAAATCCTTTCCATATTCATAAGAAATCACTGCCAAAAGTAGAGTCGTTTCTACGATTCCGACTACGCACGCCTCTTGACATAAAATATTAGAAGTCTAATAATGTGAATTATGTGAATGCAATAGTAAGTAAACATATACTACAAATATAATAAAAGACATAACATAAACAATAACAATAACTAAGATGATGAGAATAATGGTGATATTAACTGTTACCACTACGAGTGAGTGAGTGAGAATGGTATTACGCCGTTTTTAGCAATATTCCAGTAATATCACGAAGGGGACACCAGAAATGGGCTTCACACATTGTGACCATGCCGGGAATCGAACCCGGGTTTTCGGCGTGACGAGCGAACGCTTTAACCACTAGGCTACGCGACCGCCCGAATAATGATGATAGCTACAATACCAGCAACAAAACAACAGCGATAAATAAATAAATAAATAAATAAAATAACGATGATGACATCGCCTTCAGTTAGACTATAAGTATCGTGTTAATTGTAAGAC
The DNA here is from genome assembly GCF_022045235.1 of Haliotis cracherodii. NCBI lineage: Eukaryota > Metazoa > Mollusca > Gastropoda > Lepetellida > Haliotidae > Haliotis > Haliotis cracherodii. Next base: position 16,127,638 of record NW_027266271.1, read on the forward strand.
CCCATGAAACACATTCGACCTTTGCAGATCGAATATTTATAGCTTTCAGACCATTGTCAGTGCTCTGTTCACTGTGAAATGTGAAGAAGTTCACTTGTCATTTAGCATAACCCTATCGTTGATATACACAACTCAAGTCACAGCTTCCAGGCAGGGTTCCATACCGTTTCCGTGATTGTGGCGGCCCCCTGCCGTGAAAGCCATGGTTCCTTCCGAGTCCCAGTAGGATAATCCGCGATGTGTGACTCGCTCAACACTGATTAACACAAACCACAGCATAAGCTGCAGGCACACAAGACAATCACGTTGTGATAACAATACAAGAAATGCTGTGAAGAATTCTAATAATTGTTGAAATCGCGTTTCATATGTCATTATCGCTGAAAAACATTGTCCGCATAGGGAGTTTACGAGCCCTGTGGCATTTAACATGGGATCCACTATGCCAATGGTGAGTTGTAGACACGATATTACAGTGGATTTTCCCCCCATTGAACATAAATATAACTGCTGAATGAGCGTATTTCTCGCATCTCATGGGACCGTACGCTAGTCTCCTAACGGATTTAATAGAATATGCAGTGAAGGGAGTTATACCGTACTGTTATTTTGTGATATTTTTTAGAGCTCCGGCGAATAAGAGTGATTCATTTTATTAAAATTATTAACTTCACTGTTTCCAGCAAGGATTATTTGTTTCAGAATTGGCCGCTGTCAAAATGTGATTATGTAATACAGAGGCCTCGATATTGGGAAACAAGGTCCTTCTTGTGATATACTGGGTAACACATATTTGCTTCTGATATATTCTGCCAGTTTGATCGCATTGATATATACCAAACTAAAATGATAGAAAAACTTAACATAACGTGCCGGGCAAAAGAAAGTATACACCTGTGTTTGGTGGTGATTAATAATGAAACAAACAAGAAATGGTTTCCCGATGGTGATGTGTTTGATACGGCTGTCATAGTTATGTTTTGGACCTTAAGTTTGTAGTGTTTCGGTGACATTTTCAGCCTGCTAACGTTTTGATAACATTTTTGATTTTTTGATATGATCCAATTTTAAAGTGTATACTTTCTTTTGCCCGCAGAATACATGTCACAAATCACTAATCACCTTTATAAATGTCCCAACCATATTTATATCCCGTTACCACAGCATTCTCGCCTATAACTAGCTTTGTTTTAATACATATTTAGTGTTGGTGTCCCGGTGACCTTGTATGTCGTTATCGTCAATGTCCCTGTGACATTGCCATGGATTATCACAGCACACTACCATTGCCCTACATGAACATCGGAAAACGCAGAAGGCTAAGGCCACACTTTCTATCAACATTTCAAATAGCGTCTTGATCGAAATTGGTTTGATCAGGGTTACAACATTCAAGGCGTTACTGAAGCTGTCAAAAGGTTTTATTGAAACATGTGAAGGCCATTTACACATTTTACGCTTCAGTGACAAACATGATACATAAGATCGATTTCACATGCATGTCCATGTAACATGCATATATATACTCAGCATTCATGTTCATGAATACCCATGCATTAAGTTAGACTGTAAGAATCGACATGTACGTACAGCGCAGTATTCATATAATCATTAAATAGCAAATATTTACATGCATGTACCATACCCTAAGTGCATTTGATAGGAGCCCAATGTATGCACATAAATATTATACACACGCACATTAATATAATCCCATTGTGAATCCACGGGTATGATTCATAGTTATCGCTTGTATACATCCATGCATTTGACCTTAGCCTACATGTGTGCACATTGAGAGTACAAATCACACAGAGCCGTCATATGACAAGACGGAGGGCAAACAAGGTATGTGGTACAAGGGGGTAGATAAAGGTTCAGATCACGTGGGTAGATGGGGTAGGTGTACAGGGTCACTCGTTGTAGGTAACACACCAGACTAGGACAGAAGACAGACACAATGTCATCCTTACAGTCAGCTACAGAGGTTAGTTCATTGTAGCATAGACATACTCTGATCCAAGTCTCATGACCTTGTGCAGTTGTCGTGTAGATGCAGTTTTAAACATTAATGTATGATGGTAGTTTACGAACTATTGCATACTAATCACCTATCTGCCACCAGGCTTGTTACCGCCCACGATTTACCGGTCCGCAGATAAGATTTTGAGGTGGACAATACAAGCTTACAGAATCCAAAAATAATTTCTCATTGACATAATTTCTTACTTTCTGAAAGGGGCAGGAAATGTTTCGCGAACACCTGGTGTCATGGCTGAGTTTGAGTGATCCATTTAACCTCTATCTTGTTTTTTTTCGGCAGACTGATTTATTTCTGAGGTTGAAGTTTCATGTTAACATACATACTCGGCATAATGTTTGGTCGAGTGTGTACAGTAAACTACGGTTATAACGAACTCAAAGGGGCCACTAGTTTTAGTTCGTAATAACCGTAGTTCGTTATAAGCATAAATACAACATTTATAAAACAAATGACCGGGACATAAATATATGTTCGTTATATTGGTCAGTTCATTATAAGCGTGTTCGTTATAAACGTAGTTTACCTTATATAGAATAGCAGTATGTCCATGCTGGGACCACATTGTACCACTGTACCAATAATTGATTGTCTGTATTCTTAGACTTCCTGAATCAGCAATAATACATTCACGTGCTACAAGTTCAATGTAGGCAACTAAATAACTTCTGAACTGTTTTGAAAGGTATTTCATAGAAGTGGAAAATAATATATGGATAAGAACTTCTTTAAATAATGCTGTAATAGCGACCTTTCGGTTTAATCCAGCTTGACAACCGTATAAGGATCTACACCGACCCGCCGCTATTACAGTGTCCTGAGTATAATAAAGAAATGTTTTATCTATTTTATATAACTTTTTCAAAGGGGTTCAAATAGAAGAAACATCATGTTCATTATGTCTTGTAATGAATGTGTCTTACATATACATGGATGTCATGCTGCGTCTAATTTCACACCTTTCTCTGTGACCATCACCTTGTCTGTCGTCATTTCGCTGATGTAAATTTCTTTGTGTATGCAGAAGTAATTCACAGGCTTTGTCATCAACACAAAGGGATTTAAACAGTGAAGTAAAACACTACAGAACAATGTGACATAGATCAAAACAAGTAAAAAATGTTCCTTTACATTTTTATTGCATGAAGATCATTTTCACAATTACATGAAAAGCCTATGACATGTTGACCAGAACTTGTAAAATGTGTCAGCATTGTTGGTCATAGCAGCTGCACATTTTGTTACATTATACTATTCTGACAGTTTAAGTTGACTATTTTGGAAATTTAGCAGTCTTTGCTGCTTATATTCGTCAATGAGGTTTTTAACAAATATAACTATAATGGTCATTATTTCTTTCCGGGAGACCAAGAGGTATATTCTTCTTGTTAACGATTTTCAATTCTGTTTTCACAAGAAACCAATTTTCCAAGTATGTCCAAAGTGGGCGAATCTTTCTACTTTCCTAAAACATATCTGGTATAGTTACTAATTGTAATTTTAAAAAATCACATGTTTTATTATTGACATAACCCATTTATTTTAACTAATTGTTAGTAGGTAGAATGCTGTGTAACATTTCATATTGAAACCACTGTAGTGAAGTGTACCCTGTACAGCTAAATGGGATCCTGTTGTATTTTTTCCATGCATCGTTGGGGAAATGCGTCGTCATCCGTCATTCGTGTTTCCATTTTCCAATACAATGTATGTTGATTTTTCCGGCAGTGTTTTTCAATTAATGTTGTGTACAATTTAATGGCAATGTTCTAACCTTTCCGAAATTCAAAGAGATTTATGATGTCAATACCAATTTTCTCGAATTTGTAGGAATAATGTGTTCTGTATAAACGTATTTACAATGTGTGTCGAAACTTAAGGTTGACGGAAGATTGAACTCTCCCCCTCTTACACCTAATCTATTTCATCTTAGGTTTGTTTGTTTGTTTGTTTGTTTGTCTGCTCCTTAACACCACGCTTAATTTTCCAGCTATATGATGGCGGTTTGTAAATATTCGACTCTGGACCCGACAATCAAGTTAAAAAATGAAATTAATCGCAAACATGAGTGCATGTGAAAGACAATGACACAGCTATAACGAAACACTATTCTAAAGTACGTTCAAATTTATTGAAAAGCTAAACCAAGTTTCCCGTCTTACTTTAAGTGTTGCATGTCTAAGTAGCTTACATATTCCAGTGTGTGCTTAAGCGATATCTATACCTATGTCCTACATTCATCTTTCACTAGTACATCTAAACATGACCTGAGGTAGACAATTGTTTGTCCTATCACTATCAATACGCTCGCGATAACCAGCTGTTTTCATTGCTACGAGTAATACACTAAGCATGTTTGACTGGCCATATTGACTTAAGTTGTTATACCTACACAACACAAGCAATACTCTTAGTCGGATGTGTTTGGGCTTTGTGAAGTTTACTGCGGTATATCGACATATGCGTCTCCTGCTTGGCCGATAGGATATGCCTGATTGTTCTTCGAACTGGGAACTGCCAGAACGTATTCTACGTAGACAACAGTGTCAGTTATGTGAAACAGGGGTTATCGATTAGTATGTAAATATAGTGTTTCTTTGGTGTTGTTTATGTGACTCCCAGTGGTAAACACACAGAGTACAGTTGTCACAATGGCTATTGTCTTGCCTTGTAGAACTATAACCTATAAATGTAAATTAAAGCAAATATCAAATGAGGATATGGGAATTTATACAGAAGTTTTATCTGTTATATTCGCTACAGTAAACAAGTAAAATGTAGAATCGTTATTTCTTTTATTTCAACAAGAACTTACCTTACATAACGAAATTTACCTTACTGACGGCGAATTCACATAACGGACGTTGCCACTGTATGGCCACGGTTCCAATACAGATTCGCCTTGATTAGGTTACAACAATGAAATCCTCAGCAAAGGTTTAAGAAGTTTTATAGCAGGGCATATGTTTTTGTGGAGGACATTTCCAAATTGGATGCATCAGTGACAAAAATGATGTCCGGTGCATTTGACTATATTGACTTGTATGTTCCCGTGTCTTTTTAGGTGTATAATTGACTTGCCTTTGCATGTATTTGTGACTTTGACACCGATAAGGCAGGTTACGCTCACTTTTCGCTTTTTATGAACAAGCAATCGTTTTTTGTCGCTTTTACTCAGATAATTTGATATGTAATGCCCATACTAACGATGACGGGTTTTGCCAAAGGGGTATACATCTACGTCTTCCTATGCTCCCAAAACAAAAAAACTCAACCATGGTCCTCCACCATGACAAAATATAATATCAGGCGACATAAACCCTATTTGTAGCTCTAAACTAATCACGAATGAGTGAGTGAGATTAGCTTTACGCCGCTTTTAGCAATCATACAGCAATATCATGGCGGGGGACACCAGCAATGGGCTTCACACCTTGTACCCATGTTGGGAATCGAACCCAGGTAACCGACGTGACCAGCGAACGCTGTAACCACTTGGCTAGACGACCTCCCCTGAACTAACTAATCATGTAACTCACTCCCTAGTAGTGGGAGGATTTATGAACTCCGTGAAATGAATGATCTAAGGCGCCGACATTTTATACAGAATTAAGCCCATTGGTTGCCTGGATCCGCTGACTCCATATTCTTCGTATTTTTATGATCCTTGGTTTATCACCACCATTCGCACTTGTGACTTTCACCAAGGTGTGAAGCGTATCCCACATACATCAATTTGGGCTTTTCCAGGACGAAAAGCTGACGCGTCGTTATATAACGGAAATAATGTTCAAAGCAGCATCAAACTCATCAACTCACCGCCTTGCCGGGTAGGGTGGGTGACGGTTGATACCGGTAAGGCAGGGCGGGCTTACGCTTTCCGAGAACACCTGGGCCCACTTGCACAAAGCAATCTTATGTGCTTGGACTATTGGTAGATACAATGGTCTGAGTGACGTTAACTATTAACTCACTCACTGCAATGGTCTTGGCGCTAAGATCTCTTTGTGTCAGTGGACCATGGTGTCATCACTATTTTCAGTGATCCATTCATATTCTTTTATCACCACATTCCCCTTTACGTCCTATGGAATCTGCTTCAGTAGAAATTCGAGACTGATTATCCTCTGGTTGATGTTTGAAATTTCTATGTGTTCCTCTAGGCAGAGATGGACAAGACCGGGATCTACGTCGTATCCCACAAACCCCTGGACTCCGACACGGGAGTCAGAAAGAGAGACGACCCCGTAGTGTACGACAATCCGAGCTTCACCTACGACAACGGTGTCAAATCCAAAAAAGAACCCACGACCTATGACCGACCGACCGGCGTTTCGGACGCGCCCTACCGGGGCATGGGCAAGGAGGATCTTCTCCGCCATTCTTCCAAGCCGCTATGGCGCCGTCTGAGGTACGTCTGCATGTCTATCATCCTGCTGGGGTGGCTTGCACTCATCATCACAGTGGTAGCCCTCGTCCTCATCTACCCGCGGTGTCGCGCACCCCGACAGCGTGAGTGGTGGCAGAAGACCGTAGTGTACCGAATCTACGTCCCTAGCTTTCAGGACTCCAATGGTGACGGTGTTGGGGACCTCAACGGTACGTGTTGATGTTGTAAATGTTTGCTTCGTTAATTTAAATCCGGATTGGTAAACAATCATATATATTTGGTTCGGGTAAAACAGGTTACATATGCTGAATTAATATTAACATGTTAATGTTAAATTATTATTTTATGAACTGAGGGGCCAAAAAATATACCTGTGAGTTGATTTTATCATGTTTGATTTTCAGTTGAAATATCTTCATACAGCGATGTTATATAAAAAAGGGAACTGTTCTGACGCTTGGTCAGCACTCAAAAAATACTTCTACATGATTTTATTTTCAAAGATATAATTTGATTTTAGAATTTTTATAATTACAAAAATACATTTTGCATAATACGCCACTGCTAATGGGTATCATAGATGTCCTTAACTTTAAAAATCAATAAATGTGCTCTTTTCGGCACCGATTTACAACATTTTAAACGTGGTTTTGGGGCATGTGGCTGCAAATTCATTTCTTATCCCATTTCTTCATTGAACCAATCAATCTTTGCAAAAATATATTTGACAAATTGTTAAAGGAATGAGTGATGGTTAAGTTGACAATCAAATTTAAGGACATATTCTTTCAATTTTCAATTACATAGAAAAAAATCGGTTTACTTTCAGTTGCCCCTCTGTTTAAGTCTTATTGTTCAAAACGCTTAAGGTTTATCTACTGATAGTCATGTCGTGCTCCTTGTTGTGTGTCCATAGGGATCGCCAAGCGTCTGGACTACCTGTCGGAACTGGGGATCGGGACCATCTCCTTGTCTCCCATCTTCCAAACGCGGTCAAACGCGACAACCGACTTTGACGTCACAGACCACACAAAAATTGATATTAAATATGGGACACTAAGCGACTTCGAGAGTCTTCTGAACGAGACACACGCCAGAGGTATGCACATTTACTTAGCCACCTGATTTTGACAAAAGGTTATTTATTCTAGATGTAAGACCATCCTTCGAAACGCGTGTATACCTGATTCCGTTTTTGTGCGACCCGTGAAGATTCCGGGGAAGAATAGGTCTTCAAAACCCGTACTTGCCGTAGAAGGTGACTATGCTTGTTGTAAAAGGCGACTAACGGGATCGGGTGGTCAGGCTCGCTGACTTGGTTGATACATGTCATCGATCCCAATTGCGTGGATCGATGTTCATGAAGTCAATCACTGGATTGTCTGGTCCAGACTCGATTATTTACAGACCGCCGTCATATAGCTGGAATATTGCTGAATGCGGCGTAAAACAACAAACCAAACCAAACCAAACCATTTTTGTGCAAAAATACTAAATGATTTTTTTTGTATATTCAAGTATACACATGTATGTGTGATTATTAATATATAGTGTATTCACTTGGGTCTATGCTCCCAAAACAAAACGTTGAAGCCCATAATGACAAAATGTTATATAAGACAACATGCGACAATGCTTGTCGTAGGAGGCGACTAACGGGATCGGGTAGCCAGGCTGGCTCGCTTGGTTGATGCATGTCATCGTATCCCAATTGCGTGGATCGATGCTCATGATGTCAATCACTGAATTGTCCGGTCCAGACTCGATTATTTACAGACCGCCTTCATATAGCTTGAATATTGCTGAGTGCGGCGTTAAACAACAAACAAACTGTACTATTATACAGTCAACTGTCGTGCTAAGATAGGTGGCAAGAATGTGCTTGTTAGTATAGCCTTTCATCTGTAACCTCTGGCCTCAGGCATGCAGCTGACCCTGGACTTCATCCCCAACTTGACCAGCGACCAGCACCCCTGGTTCCAGGAGAGCAAGAACACCTCCAGCGCCAAACGCAACTTCTATGTATGGGAGGCGACGGTACCCAACAACTGGGTGAGCTCAACGGCGGATCGGAAATATGATCCAACATTATAGAAATATTATTATTATTATTGGTTGATGCATGTCATCCTATCCCATTAGCTTAGATTGGTGCAAATGATGTCAGTCACTGGATTGTCTGGTCCAGCCTCGATCTTTTTACAGACCGCCGTCATGTAGCTGGAATATTATTGAGTGTGGCGTTAAATAACAAACATAACTTCTTATGCAATGATTTGTGCATGAACATTCATGAATTCTTTTGATGTGTGTGGCATTCTAAATTTATGTTTTTTGATTGGTGCAGCAATCTGTATATGGTAATTCGTCCTGGACAAACGATTCAACTCGAGGCGAGAACTATCTTCACCAGCTTCGTCAAGATCAACCTGACCTCAACCTTAGAAGCTCAGAGGTCAAGGACGAACTACAGGTCAGTAACTATTGCCTTCTACGGTCGAATTGTTAAAGGATCCAAAAATAAACGTGAGCGAGGGATAACTTGTTTATGATACATTTCTCGGTTATCATTAAAAGAGACAGCCTCCGTGGTCTGGTGGTAGAGCGTCCGCTCAGACGTTTAAAGATGGTACTTGTTGTAACCCTGTCTGGCGCTCGGCATTAAGGGGCTAAAACAAGGACTGGTCGGCTCAGTATACTGTGTCTGAGTAGGGTATTCATGTTAAACTGCGCCATGGTATCGCAGTTAGATAGCACTATAAATCAGCATCAGTCCACTAGTACAAGCACACACACACACACACACACACACACACACACACACACACACACACACACACACACACACACACACACACACACACGTGCATGCACGTCGCTATATTTCACTTCACCATAAAAAGAAAACACACCCTGCTCCAGACCAATAACATCATCCTGGTAGAGCAACCAGCCGATGTCACCAGTGTGCGCAAGACATTGTCTCATTTTACGTCCACTTCAGGCAATCCTGCAATTCTGGCTCGAGAAGGGAGTGGATGGGTTCTACATCCGAGACAGTGGCTATTTGTTCGAGGACTATGACTTGCGGGATGAAGCACCTTCCTCCGCCAACCTCACACAGGACTCGGTAAGTCTGAAACCAAGTGTGTATGTGAGAATGGAGTTGTCTCCCTTTAGAGTCACTTAGGAGTGTACTGTTTCAAACACGAACATATACCAGCAAGCGTCAATAGGTCTGAGTATGTTTATAATGTGATAAACAGCAAAAGAACAAGTCGTTTATGCCTATCACACTAACTGGATAATTTTATGAAACTGGAAAAATGGACAGCGATTATTTAGGACTATGAAAAGTGCAATATTGAAGGTGATGGAAAAGGTCACCCAAAACACGCGCCTGAACGCAACCAGTGGTTTAGCCGAAGCACGTGCACTATATGACATGTAACAGTCAATGTGGGTATAAAATGGTTCATTCCAGATGTACCCAAAGAAATAGAATCTGTACTTTACTAAGAAGGTGTTATCCTAAATATAACATTTGTTACAGTTAAATAACCTTATAAAAGTTTGATTCACTATTTGAATGCCATTAAAACGATAGTAGACATGGTTAGATATGCTTACTCTAGTATGATACGCTGTTTGATGCCATTACAAAAGTAGGAGACACAGTTTCTTAATAAAGGTCAGATTCTCGTACTCAATCCAAAACAGTACGAGAATCTGTACTTTATTAGGAAAGTGTTATATATCCCAAATATAACATTTGTTACCTTTCACCACTTTCTAAATGGCATTGCCTGTTCGTGCATTCTCTGAAGTTGAAAAAGACAGACAGATGTTTTTTTAATACTTTTATCTCTTGTTATCTGCGTGGCACCTAAATTATGACACTGAGTATAGGTTGATTTGATATATGTAAGGGGTTGAAATTTAATATTCGGTATACATGTGTGTGTGTGTGTGTGTGTGTGTGTGTGTGTGTGTGTGTGTGTGTGTGTGTGTGTGTGTGTGTTTGTAGGTGTGTGCGTACGTTGGTGTCTGAGGTTGTTGAAGTGGGTAGAGAGATAGGGGTGGGATGGTGGTTAAAAAGCTACTCTCAATTATGCTTGAAAATATAAATTGTTCTCAGCCTAAACAAACAATAATAAAAAATATTAGTGCCAATCAGCACATACAAGTCGTGCTACTGTATTTGAGCTTCAACATTTTATTATTATTCGTCCCCCCTCGCCCTTTTCCGTAAACCTGACACGCGTGTTGACGAGTGTTCACGAGTGCATGTGTCCTCTGTACAGAACGACTATGACTACTACAATCACACCTACACATACGGCCTGCGTGAAATCAACGACATGCTCGCCAGGTGGCGCCACTTCTTGGATGACTTTGGGAACAAGACTAACAAATACAGGTAAATTTCACTTTTTTCGTCCCACTCCAAGATGACCCTGGACAAACAGTTAAAACTGTTTCCGTTTTCGTCTGTCTTCAAATTGAAGTGTACACCTGATATCTCTTAGTCACAGAGTAATATGTCTTCAAAAATGGCCGTCTTGTTGTACGAACTATAGGGGGTGGGAGATGGCGTTACGCGGTTTACAGTGAATTCACAATTATATCCCTACGCCATTGCTGCCCGAGGTATATGTAGGTAGCGGAATAAACCGAGTGGATCCGAGTGGACTCGAGTGGGGGACACATATGCCTTATCACTATGTCTTGCATTTCAACACACAGCCATATCTCGTGAACTCAAACTCCGAGATACCCAGTCGAGTTATCCGAAGCTCGAGACAAGCGGAGCTACGATATAAGGTCACCATAGTACTGAAGAATCTGTCGGGACAAGACTGCCTCCGTGGTGAGCGGATGGTCGGTGACAGATCCCTGGCCACGTCATACCAAAATACTTTAAAAACATGTTGTTACCCTGTCTAGATCTGGCGCCTCGACAGTTGGAGGCTAAAACAAGCCCTGGTCGGCTGGGAGTCAGTATACTGTGTCTGAGTGGGGTATCTGTGTTAAACTGCGGCATAGTATTTCAGTGTGCTAGCACTATAAAACCGACATAAGTTTGTGAACGCAGGTCTTTGTATGAGTACAATAAGCTTATTTTTAACGTTAACCCCTTCATGTCGGTTCGAATATGGTTACATACTCTTAATCGAAATAAATAGATAATAGAGTTCAATGTTATTATTTTTCTCTGTCCCGAACTCGAAGTGACTAAAAGTGTTATTCATACATCATCAATAACGAATCTATCACCCCCACTAACAATGAAGTCACAAGGAACAAAGGTTCTCTATCATCACCACCCTAACCATGCCTTCTGTTATGTTTTCCCAGAATGCTGTTCGCGGATATTAAGGGCGGAACTGATTTGACGATGCATTACTTTGGTTACTTTAACCGTGACGGTGTAGATTTCCCCCTTAACCGGTTCTGCCTCGAGCTGAAAACGGGCGATGATGGAAACGTCGTGTCTGGAGTGGCAAGCCGCTGGCTGGACAATCTTCCGACCGGACGCTGGGCCAACTGGATGGTTAGTACCGTATTTTTTGTGTGACGTTATCAAGACGTTACCTTTGACGGTGGTCGTCATGATGTAACGAAGGGCGTCCATGTTGCATGGCAACCATCATCAATACACCTCCCTCCAAACATATTTGACAATAAAACATCACTTATTAAACTTTTTAACGAATACACTTTGTTAGAGCAACGTTAAGTTGTATCAAACGTTAAAACCGTAGGCCTTTTCATTCACGTATCTCAGGTACATCAAAAATACCGGAAACGACCTACACACGAGACTCCTTGAAAACTTACAGTTATGATACCAGGAACGGGTGAGCGTGAAGGTCGAAGTCACCGCGACAAGAATGATGATCACGAGATTCGTGTGACCCCTATACTATTTAGTGTACGTTATCATTTACTAGGCCGCCTCCATGGTCTTGTGGTAAAGCGTCCGCCCGGAGAGCGGAAGGTCCGGGGTTCGATCCCCGGTCGCGTCATACCAAAAGACGTTAAAAGATGGTACTTGTTGTTACCTTGTCTGGCGCTCGGCATTAAGGGGCTAAAACAAGGACTGGTCGGCTCGGAGTCAGTATACTGTGTCTGAGTGGGTATTCATGTTAAAGTGCGGCATGGTATCTCATTGAGCTAGCACTATAAAATCGGCATCAAGCAAGCAGCCACGCAAACACTTGCATGCACGTCGCTATATAAGTGCAATAATCTTGGACGCGACGTTAAACCTCACCTCACCTATTATTTACAAGATATTGGCTCATGATAGGTCATCGTGACATTACAACATTTCATTTGTTTCAGGGTGGCGATGAAAATGCGAATCGTATCGCAGACCGACTTGGCGGGAACATGACGCGAGCATTTCTCGTGCTGTCAATGCTGTTGCCAGGGACGCCATTTTATTACTATGGCGACGAGATCGGTATGGTGCAGTCAAATGAAGCGCCCGACAATGCGTGGGGTCAGAAGCAGCCAATGAGAGCTCCAATGAGGTGGGACAACTCTACATACGGGGGCTTCCTGAACGAATCTCAATGCATAGGAAAGTGCGATCCGTGGATGAAGGTCAATGACTTCACGGGGCAGAATGCAGTCGAGGTGAGTCCGGAGTGAGTGAAGGAGTATGGTTTAACACCGCTTTCAACAGTAATTAAGCTCTATCATGGCTTCAGTTTCATTAAGAATAGGTCTTTGGCTCCGACCCCTCCGTGTGAAGTTTTGAGGACAGGTAAACTTTATAATCAGTCCATCAGGCCCGAGGCTTTCAGGTATGAGTGAGCGATACAATGAGACAACTATATATGTTTTCAGTATCTGTAAAACGAATATAACCGGTGACTTCCGAATGAAAAATAATAACTTGTACTGTTGTGGGTACACATTATACATATTGACGTTTCTGAGCGTGGTAACATCTACGTACTATCAAGGGAATATTTGTGTTTTGTTTTTGTTTCTTTTGCTTAGATCGAACTAAAGGCATGATATGGAATCATTTTAGAAAGCTGTCATCTGATTGGCTCAAAAGCCAACGCATCCTTTATTTAAATTTGATGGTCAAAGTGACGCGAGGTGTACTCAGATCTTGACACAGGGAGGTATCGGATCGTACTATGAGATCTGATTTTAATGAGATTATGTCCGCTTGATGTGGGAAGAAAGTATTAAGTGATGCAGGTTTTGAACGTTTACCATTTTGGAGAATACACAAACACGGGTATGGTGCTGACAAACCTAGAACAATTAGGGCGAATCAGTATTTGAATCCATGATCACAGGTTAATGGAACACCCAAGGGACGCAACTCTGCAAAGCGGATTTTTTGGCCTTAGAGGACTGGACAACTCGTGCCCCCAGTTGAGTCACGAGTACGTGATGGGTATACCTGACTAATGCTAATAAACAAAGAAAACTACTAAAATAATGGTTATAAAAAAATACAGCTATATATAGATATACTGACATGCAGAGCATTGTTGATTGAATTCGTTTTCGGAATTAAAAGATCCGCGTTTTGGATGTGTTTGGGCGCCATGTTTCATACTTTTGATTTTAATGTTCTCCACAGATACAGAAAACGAGCAAGTCGTCGTTGATGCACTTGTTCAAGAATCTGACGAAGCTGCGAAACCAGGCGTCGTTCGAATACGGAGACCATTTCCGCTCCGTCGACGACAGCAGCGTGGTGTCATTCGTCAGAGAGTACGATGGAGAGAAAGGGTAATAGTTTATAATCCCCACCAACAAATGTTAATCTACTAACGTAACGATATAGTAAGAATATTGTGTCGTGTCGCGATTCTGCCGATCTGACATAACAAGCTAAAAGTCGTTCACAGTCCATGAATATACTTCATAGGTCTATGACTAGATATCAGGGGTCCAAACTCAAGGTTTATCAATATAATTACATGGCCATTAATCGACATTAAATTTCCAAGAATAGGTACCAAACTGCTGGGCAAAAGAAAGTATACACTTGAAAATTGGATTTGACCAAAACATTACAAACATTATCAAAACGTTACTAGGCTGAAAACAGTCGCCGAAACACTGCACTTTTAAGGTCCAAAACACATCTATGATACCCGTATCAAATACATCACCACCCAATAACCATTAATTTCTTGTAGTTTTTAGCCAAAATCAAACATGGGTGTACTTTATTTTGCTCGGCAGTTTATATATTCAGATATACTAGGACCAAAAATAGTGATTCCGCCCAATGAATTGATATCATAGGTGAATACATTTTAAGGGTCCACAGTTAAACAAAGGGTAAATGACTATATATAGCCTAATGACATAATAAAATAAATGTACACTTCCAGTAGGATTGCATAATATTGAGTTCCATTTTAGGGAAAGCCATGTTCAATTCAGCGCACCTTTTTGAACAGATTGGATTTAGAAGGGGTTAGACTTGACAGAAATAAATTCTTCTTTAAAAAATTATTTGAATAAATTGATGACATTCAAATGAAACCCAGAACAATAATAAATTTCAGGAGCTGAGGCAATCTAGACTTGTCAAACCATTCTAGACTTGAGTTGGACTCCTTTTTTAATTTTATCACGCTATAAATAGATCGCTAATAATAGAATCACTCCTTCGAAGTATATACTTCTCATCTGCTGAACAAGTGAGTAAATTAATGTGGGTTTTTACCGATGCTGATAGATATAAATATGTATGCATGTGTAACACCAATTCCAGTATGGGCTAAATGACCATCTCACTGGAGCTTTGATGATGACGTACGACCGACACACGCCACAAAAAGAGAATATAGAAGATGAAGATGTCAACTGTCTTCATCAACAAAACAACTTCGCAATTGTCACTATAAAATATCGTCTTTAATACTTTCAGATTTCTGGTCGCCATTAACTTCGGCAGCGGCACAGAAACACGAAAATACACGGACACCCACAAAACAATTCCGGAAGAAGCCGATGTTGAGCTGACGACAGAAAACGGCGTTAAGCTGCAAGTCGGCAACACTGCTTCCTTAACCAGTCTCGAACTCGGTCCTTATCAGGGCGTGGTCCTATCTTGGGAGTACGTCGCAAAGGAACTATAGTGTTCCACAAAGTTCTGCAATACAGAAAGCATAATGACAGTGTATTAACCAGAAAACAAAGAGGACAGCTGTATCCCACTGTACGCCTTCACTAAGCAGTGCGTAATATATATCAACCTACTGGCACGCAATATAATTTAAAGGTTGAATGTTGTTTTCACAATAAACTAGTATTACGAAGAACTATTTACTTGGTTCACATGGCAATACGTCCCGGCAATAAGTCATATGGCAATAAGGCTATAAGATGAAAAACTTTTCAACAATTAACACAAGACTAAACATAACGTCATACGTTGTAAATGAGAAAGGAATATACAAAACAATTCAAATGAATTAAAAACCTTACAGAAAGAAAGGTAACATTTTTAGGTAAAAATAGTTATCATAGTTAAGGAACACAAATACATTAGTTTTTTAGTTTGCACCTTAAGATTTATGTGATCTCAGATATATATGTCTCGGGCGAAATCCTTTTGTATGATGACATCACTGTCAATTTGATAAAAATGTACTATATTATTTTGGTAAATAAAGAATGGCATTTTGACGCAAAACACATATTTGTTTTCAAATCTTAATCCTACGAAAGGTTTTCGGTGTTTGCGTACGCCGTTACATGGAATTGGTATTTGCACCAACCCGGATTCTTTGAACACAATCCATTGCCCCGACCAACAAAGCGTTCGGCAACCAAACCGACGGATGCAACTAGTCCACAGCTCAGTAGCCTAACTACACGTAGGCGTTTGAATTGTTTTTACTTGAAACCCCAGCGCTAAAAATCAGGAATATGTGGGTTTTTTTTCTTAAAGTTCCAGTTTAAAGTTGTTGTTTTTTATTAAAACCAGACCTGATAAAATGGATTACACATAACAAATCGTTTCCCTGCTTGGCTTGGCCACTTGTACACTTGTACAAGTGGTACATTTTGTTTGATATAATAATATTCACGGCTTTAGTGTGTGGCTTGTTACCATGTAGACGCTAAAAAGGTTTAACATTCCTTATTCGAAATTTTGTTGTCATCATACCGAGTCTACATTCTTCCACAATTGAAGACCACCGAACGAAAGCAGAAAGGCCATAGGTTCTTAAACGTCAATGATATGTACAAGTTTACAACAAGCGGATCATCGTGTATTTACCAAACCAATGCACAGGACAAGGTACACGTACAGTTAGTAAAGGTACGGAAGCCTTTTAGGGCCAATTGTTTTTTTTGTGTGTTTTTTTCTTGAAATTTCATAACAGCATAGCATAGATGCTAAGATGAAATTTCATGATAATGATCTTGAAACTTCAAGATATTAAGCTGAAAATTTAAGATTATAACTTGAAATTTCAACTTAGTATCTATGCTATGCTATTATCAAATTTCAAGATGCTAAGTTAAAACTTCAAGATGCTTTGTTGCAATTTCAATATACATAAGTTGAAATTTCAAGATATTAATTGGGATGCAAGGCTGCCATTTCGAAAGCGAGGTCCGCATATTTGCTATGTTTTTTCCTGAATCATGTAAGTTTCAAAAGGGACAGAAAATTCAACAATATAAATGATTTCATTGCATTTATCAAAAAGGACTAGATCAGGTTTGTTGGCCCGGATAAGCATGAGGCTGCATACGGGCCTATTCCAAAGAATTTTGTATTTTCCATGACGCCCTCAACATATTCTGGGTCGTACCATGGAGGGACCTTTGTGTCAAAACCACAAGCATGGCGAAGACGGTAATAAAAGGATCGAACCACTCCATCATGTCGCTTAAGATACTGTGTTTGTGCCAAAGCTTGGCATCCACTGACAATGTGTTGAACAGACTTATCAAATTCTTCTTATTATTATATGTCATTTCTGAATTCACGCAGAGAACAGCATATTCGTGTTTAACCCAATGTTAAGCTGACATACATTGCCAAAACATCACAAAACAACACAGTTGAAATAAGAAACCTTTATCGCAAAAGATTAACAGATACCTTTCAAGTGTGTAAAAGTCCTGTACAAACAAAATGAAGAACATCATTCACTTCAGCACATAAGCACTTGGAGCATCAATAAAATGTCAAAACACTTAAGAACACTCAGCACATGAATGAAACGCTGTGAACATCGGGCTAAATAAGTGATACTCGTTGTGTTGAGAATCATAGGACTCATTTTCACGAATGGCAGTGCGAACATGGCCATACAATATACATATATATGTACAGTTAAGCGAAACATTGATTGCCTCAGGGCATAAATGTTTAATATATATATATATATATATATATATATATATATATATATATATATATATATATATATATATATATATATATATATATATGGATTATTTGATTGGTACTGGACATAAGCTGTATCGGGATGTTACCGAAAATTAACATTAAATTGAACGTCTAAGTATGCAGAAATTTGAATTCTTTTAAACAAATGCAGAATATGTATGTATTTGGACAATGTTGATGTAAACTTTCAGTAGAACAAGATTCTGCAAATGCGGTTGTGGCGAATGCCAATATGATGCAAATAAGGACATACATTGATAAGCGTATGTTTGCACCATGACAATGAGTCTTGTATATTAACGTCATGCATAATTACACCAACTTAGGAAATTCACAAGTAAACTGCCGGACAAAAGAAAGTATAGCTACATGTTTGATGGTAGCTGACAATGAACAAGAAAAATGGTTATTGGATGGTGATATATACGGGTATCAAAGTTATGTTGTGGATATTACGTTTGCAGTGTTTCGGGACTATTTTCATAACGTTTCTAATTGTTAAGTGAAAACCAGTTTTGAAGTGTATACTTTCTTTTGCCCGGTAGTGTGAATTGATTTACCGACAATGGCATTGTTATAGTTTTGCCTATAGTCATAGTCTATAAGCGGGGGATTCGCATATTCGGAAGTAGGAAATTGAAACTTCAGTAAAATCTAAACCCTGCATAACTGAAAAACTCGTTAATCTGAACCCTCCATATTGTGACCTCGTTAATCAAAATCCTGTATATATGGATACCTCGTTAATCTGAACCCTATACATATGAAAACCGCGTTAATCATACCCATGTATATATGGAAACCTCGTTAATCAGAACCCTGTATATATGGAAACCTAGTAAGCCTGCACCCTGTATATACGGAAACCTAATTAATCTGAACGCTGTATATATGGAAACCTTGTTAATCAGACCCCTGTATATATGGTCAAAATTTGCGTCTGAACCCTGTATACATGGAAACCTGGTCAGTCTGAACCATGTACATATGTATACCTCGTTAGTCTGGACCCTGTATATATGGAAAACTCGTTAGTCTGAACCCTGTATATATCGAAACCTGGTCAGTCTGAACCCTGTGTACATCGAAACCTCGTTAATCTGAACATTGTATATATGGAAACCAAGTTAATCATACCCCTCTATTTATGGAAAACTCGTAAGTCTTAACCCTGTATACATGGAAACCTGGTCAGTCTGAACCCTGTATATATGTTTACCTGGTCAGTCTAAACCCTGTATATATGGAAACCTCGTTACTCGGAACCCTGTATAGATGGAAACCTGGTCAGTCCGAATCCTGTATATATGGAAACCCGGTCAGTCCGAATCCAATAAATATGGAAACCTGGTTAGTCTTAACCCTCTATACATGGAAACTTGGTCAGTCTGAACCCTGTATATATGGAAACCTGGTCAGTCCGAAACCTGTATATATGGAAACCTGGTCAGTCTGAACCCTGTATATATGGAAACCTCGTTACTCGGAACCCTGTATAGATGGAAACCTGGTCAGTCCAAATCCTGTATATATGGAAACCTGGTCAGTCCGAATCCAGTATATATGGAAACCTGGTCAGTCCGAAACCTGTATATATGAAAACCTGGTCATTCCGAACCCTGTTCATATGTATATCTCGTTAGTCTGACACTGCAAATATGGAAACCCGCCTTCCGCATAAATAATATTCTGAACAACTATACATAAATATATACAAGTCAGTACCTGATTGGTTAATTTGGAAACAGGTAAATCAAAGTTACTTCACTGGGAACGTGGTTTCCGGATGAATCTTCTCAAGGAGAAACACATTTCTCATTTTAAATAGTGACGCCTACATGTTTGCTTTTCTGAATGTAAATCTTTTTTTAAACATTTACATTAATTGTCGAAAACAATGTGGAAAGACTCTTACGTGTTTGCCTTTTCAATGAAAATGCTTCCTTAGTTCCCAAACTGGCTCTATAATTTTTTCATGACTGAAAATAATCAGCAGACTCCCCTCTTTAAACCGAAAAAAATCCAAGTTATACACAAATACGCTTTATCCGACTAATAGTGTCGAGGACAGACCTGAGAGAAAATGAAATGTGAGCATTCGTCATTAAACCTAGTGTGCCAACATGGTGGAACGTGTAAACCTTACAGAGTTACGTCCCTTGAACTGACAACGGCTCAGCAGTCTTTCTTCGGGAAGGGAGATGCGTGAATGACGTCTAGGCCGTTTGATATTGCCTTGACAATGATGGTACGCCAATATTTTAATATATGTCACAGTACACATGTACACCACTACATTGATGGTTATGTTTACATGGTGTTACAGTAATCCTAGAAATATACTCTCTGCTTTGTGCTGGAATATCAGAGCATGCTGATTATCGAGACCTATGAAATGGTGAGTATTCCATGAAGAAATTATTTCACAACTATTACGGTTGATCTGTCCAAGAATAAATTCCTCTTTCGCGTGTGGTAAATACTACCTAATTCCGGGTTTGGAAAAGTTATTATATTTTACCGTTAACACTTTGTGATACAACGTAGAAAAATATATGTTTGTCGACCAATTCAATCAATTGTTGATACGTTGCATAAAAATATTTTGTGATCTCATGAACAATCTATGGCGTCACTTTCAATCGAGATAATGCACTGCCAAGATGTTTCGCAAATAATAAAAAAGAAGATAAAAAACACGAGGTTTCGCCAATCAGCGTGAAACAAGAAATAAACGTCATTGCGACATTTACCAAAAAACTGCTTTCCCGGTTATTGCTCTCTTCTTGGTAATATAGACGATTATTTCGACTCCACTTATCACAAATATTAGTAATAGAAATTCGGTTTAGCAATATCTAAGGTTAAGAAGTTACGCTTACTTGAACTTACAGAAAAAACACGTTTTTAACGAACACGCTTATAACGAACTGACGGATATATCGAAATGTGTTTGACACCGTCCATATGCTGTATATTTGCTGTGTATATGCTTATAACGAACTACGGTTACAACGAACTAAAATAAGTGGCCCCTTTGAGTTCATTATAACCGTAGTTTACTGT
The DNA here is from genome assembly GCF_022045235.1 of Haliotis cracherodii. Taxonomy (NCBI): domain Eukaryota; kingdom Metazoa; phylum Mollusca; class Gastropoda; order Lepetellida; family Haliotidae; genus Haliotis; species Haliotis cracherodii. The sequence continues at coordinate 16,148,560 of NW_027266271.1, forward strand.
ACATTTCTGTGCTAATTTGTTTGACTGGTTAAGTTTGTTAGGTTCATGTAGGTATGCAGATGTGCATTCTGAATGCACCCGACATCTTAACAGCAATTTCTGTTCCACAACAATAACAGCTTGCGAAACAAATTATTAAAAAATGCATATTAATGGTTGCGTTCCCCCAGCGCGTGTGTGGAACACGTAGTAATGACCAAAATCAATATTTCAAGGCAATGTCCACCTGCACGTAAAATATACAGCATCATCCTTTTCCTGAGAAAGAAGATAACCAAGAGGAATCATGTGATGCTGAGTGAAGCAGGAAAACCAGAAAAAAAGACTAAATACTCCAGGAAATGTTTTCGTCCAACATGTATATAATGCTGAAACATTACCTATCATGGCGCGTTGTCGGTTGAATGAAGTAAATCGTTCTTCAATCTATGGCGAAGCAGAGACTTAATGCAGGGGTAGGTCAACAATATCATTGTGTTTGCATATATGGGAGCCCCCCCCCACCCCCCACTCCCCTCCCCTTTGAAAACCAAATGGTAGTATGTTGTAGATTATCACCTCATCCCCACTCCCTAAATGAGAGATGATTTTGATATTTTGGACCCCTCCCTTTTAAAAATGCTGGATCCACCCTTAGTTTGTGTATGCCTTTCATGTAAACAGTCGTATAGAACTGAATGTAAGGTGGGGTGGTTGTGTGCCTGTATGAATGCTTGCACTATTGTGGGTATAAACAGCACCAGTGCTAAATCAAGAGATAACGGGGACTCCACAGTATTGATTGTTCTTGTGACTTCTGAGACTTAAGCGCTCATAAAATCAATTTCATTACCAGTATCTTCGTCATTCCCTCGGTCGACATTGTTGTCTGTATATATTCATACGTCCTTTTGTATGCAATATTGATCATTCGAGCTGTGAAATATATTTGTATATAACGACAAACCACACCAATGAACTCGGTCTGCCAAAGTGAATATGTTAAAAATGGTAAAAAACAGTTAAGCAAAATCATCTTTCCATCTTTCAAACTTGTTTCACAAGAGACAGATCACATATCTAGCTACGAGTGATGTAGACATCGTCCCGAGGCAAGGGAGTTAACTGATACTAAAGGTCCAGTTTTCACCCTTGCCTAACTGGGCTGGAATTTCTAGGCTCGATCGTAGCGCCAACATTGGCTATTACGAGTCATGTCCGTCCTATTGACCAATCCGATTCCACCTATCACATTGATTCCATTTGCTTCAAACAAAATGGCGGCCCCAGTCAAGACGATCTGATCGATGATCAAGATGTATATTGTAATAAAACGAGTATTTCCTCGCGAAGTGCATCAAATTATTTGAGCACCTTGATCGAGAACATGAAACATCTTGATAAATATGTCAACGCCGAGTTGACGGTACACATGCTTTTAAAATCATGCAATCGACTGAAATCAGCACAGCAGTTTACAAACCGGATGTCGATTTCGTTACGCGATATTGATTGGACTATGCCTATACTCGTTAATCCAGCTAAATATTCCAGCCTCGTTCGGCAACGGTGGTAACTGACAACTCCCTTGTCTCTGGAAGATGGACACAGAAGGCCTGAGTATATTGTGACGTTGTACAGCTTTAAACATACCCATGCTTAAACTTTGTCAAATACCTTCAATGGCTCTCTGTGAGTCTTGTCTGATTCATGACTGGCATGCAAATTCAATACATATATAATAATCCTATTCATAAGAATTAATGATATTGGTCACAGTTCGTTCACACACGCCATACCAACTATTTGCTATCATTTGGTATATGCTAAGTTTAACATTTTGTAACTTGTAACTTTGTATCTACATGTAAAAGTATTTAACAAACACATAAAAATGTATATAATTTGGATAGAAAGGCATAATAATATTCACATAACACACGTCCAAACATTCGAAATAGAATAGGTATAATGCAATATAGCCTAACTCCGTTGTCTCGAATATATTCGAGGCAACCGGTATATTCGACACATCCAGTTCGACACATCCGGGTTAGAACAGTACATACTGTGTAAGAGTTTGCTGAGACGGGACTCTGAGTTCGACACAACCGGGATTCGACACATCCGAGACAACGAGGTTCGACTGTGTGTATATATTTGAAACAAACCAATGACGTCACAGTCACTGTCAACAATGATCAGAACAAACTGTCCCTTGTATGGCACATTCTTCAGTATAATGTCTACAGGCAGCTAGTATTTCACTACTCTAAGCAATACTACACTATATCAACAAGCATTAAATAGAAATAGCATAGTATACTAATGTATTCAATGGTTTGTAATCCTCAACGTTGTACCTATAAATGCACATTTCGTGACGGTCGTCAAAGTTTGACTGAGTCACAACGACTCGGCCCAGAGGAGAGAAGGTAACACATTTAGGCGACGAAAGTCCGTCTTTTGGAGTGAATATGTCCCAGAGGCGTCCGTTCTTGGTCAAAATATACACTGTACTGTTGCATATAACAATAGTATTTCCATCGGTGTCTGTGCATAGGCCTTGTAGTGACACAAACGTTTCTTCCGCCGGTAACCGGAACTCGTTCAGAGAAAACGTGCGCAGCAGTTTTCCTTCGAAATGGAAGATTTTTATTGCGCTGTTGCCAGCGTCTGAGACGATTATTTGTTTGTTATTGTTCACAGCAACGAAATAAGGATGGTCGAATTCTCTGGCATCGTCGCCATAGCAACCAAACGTATGGCTAACACCCCCACTCGGGTAGAGAACCACGACACAGTGTTTACATATATCCGTCACCGTAATGTAGTTGTCGGGGCTGATGGCTATTCCGTAGGGAAACTCGAACACATCATTCCCTCCGAACTTTTCTTTGAATACCCCAGTCACCGAGAAAACCTTGACACACGCATTAACACTGTCAGTCAATGCTATGCACTCATCCGTTGTCATGGCAATGCACATTGGGTAATTCATCTGTTCCGGTTTACTTCCCTTTACTCCGAATTTAAACTTGAACACGCCCTCCGGGGAGAATATCTGTATCCGGTGGTTCTCCGTGTCGGCCACGACGATGTCGCCTGAAACAACGTAGTCTGAATTAGTAATGTCGTCTTGCCGGGGATACGAATGCAGTTATTCTGACATTTAGTTTCAGAAATAAAGCTCTACTATTCTATTAATGAAAACTATATATCTACAAAACAAATTCTTAATTGAGGCAATCACTCCTTAAATTTATTCTCTAGGGTCTGGGAGACAGACTAGAATGTAATCACAGTGATATAATAATGTGTCTTGTACCTTGGTCGTTAATTAAGCTATGCAGATGATGAGTGAGTGAATGAGTTTGGTTTTACGCCGCTTTAAGCAATATTCCAGCAATATCACGGCGGGGGGAGCGGGGGGGGGGGGGGGGGGGGGGGTCAACTTTATGTATAACAACTTCTGGTGTATTGCATATAGCGTCTTACCCAGTTGTCAAGCTAGAATAGATTCGTACACTGTAGTACTCCAGCTTGATAACGGTGTAAAACTCAACATCGAAAGGTCGCTATATGCAATAAACCAGAAGTTGTTATCCATAAAGTTGAACAAACACAACCTTGCTCTTTTATATGGAAATATATATTTTGTGGGGCTTAATTATTTTCTAGGTGCATATACAAACAATTATCATGTGTCATGGTTTGCGGAATAATGTGGAAGCAGCTACTGTGCCTGAAGGTGGAACGGGTTTGTTCAATCAAGGATTAATCAAGGTTCAAACGTGTACTTGTTGACTTGGCGATGGATCACGTGAGCTCATTCCATGATGCGTGAAGCGTTTCATGGTGATGAAGTTGCTCACGGGTGGCCTCTTCGTCAGATCTTGAGTGTCAACAAGTACACATTTAATCCCTACAGTGACAGTTCACATATATCACAAATACAGGAGATAATGGAAGACAATGAAAACTATTTTACATGGCGAGAAAATTGTACTTAAAGTACCCGTGAGTCAACATTTCACTGACGTTACGTGCTTAAAATTCCATACAGAGTGACGTCCCTTTGACACATTGACAGCTGGACAATATAGTGACTTAAAATTAAAGATAGTCATGGAGTCATGCCTAAAGGCTGGAAGACCTAAATGAACACGCTGCATAATACGTCACAAAGAAATTCTCGTTCTGCACACGTCAGTAGAACAACGTCTTGATCAAAAGTATCTCGTAAAACATGAAATTTATGGGGTAAACATCGTATAGTGCCCTGTTTCTGTTATACAATATCTACATTGTACATTCATATTCAGTTACCATAAAATAAATTTGACAATTAGCGATTTAAGATTGATTGTTTTTAAACTTTAACGCGCCATCACATTTAGATTTAAACGTACACAACTGTATCACAGTGACAGTAATTTGCCTAGTAAACATCTTTACCTAACCAGCCATTCAAATGCACAAAGCATTAGGCAGTAGATGTCAGAGATTCTGACCAATGCATCAGTTCGAAGCTTTAGGGTTAAAAGATAAATACGACATAATACATTTGATAGCGTCTACTACTTAAACAACATTATTCTATCTCTATTGATCTGTCGACTGTATTAACCCACGGATCTATCGTTCAGCGTCGACAAAGGTCAAATGGTGTATGCACGAAACAAAACTCCAGTTGCGATTTTCCTAAATGGATGACACAATTTTTCTCAACCCTTTTTGGAATTTCAGCGACAAATGTATACATGAACATCGATAAAAGTCAGTTGGCTTTGGTGTAATTCAGATGAACAATAGTTTTGCTGAATTACTTAAAAGAACTTTCAGACACCTTCACCACAACCGTTCATTGAAGGAATTTAGGTAACGTTTCAAGATCTGTATAGTTGGAGCTCCTGATATAAGCGAACCAAGATCCTATTGTCAGTGCAATGACCCCCCCCACCCCCCCCCCACCCCCACCCCCCACCCCGATATTTATAGACATCACCTCTGACGTTACTTGCACTGCCACATATGTAAAATATATTATATAGCCAAATGATACCATCTTGATTTTCTTGGAAGAGATTAGTACATTACGCTAAGAATATTGATGTCAATCTACTTGTCATGTACGGTACCCAATCTACTTGTCATGTACGGTACAAAACTACCCGCAAAAGAACACTTGAAAGATGGACATGATAAAACAAATTAAACAAGTTATCGGAACGTTACTTAGCAGAAAACAGTCGCCGAAACATTGCAAGCATAAGGTCCAAAACACAACTATGATACCCGTGTCAAATACATCACCCTCGAATAACCATTTCTTGTTCGTTTCGTTATTAGCCACCATCACACATGGGTGCAACTCAAAGATTTTAGGCTACTGGAGACCAATACTGCCCTGGAATGCACGAGATAGGAATGCAGTAGGTCAGAAACATAAAGAATTATCGGCTAATAACTTGGGAAGCAAACCTTTCGTGATGCAGGTAAAAAAACGTTCACCACTTCGGTGAAAGAACGAGCACGAGAATGGCACTGAGCTACCGGGGAGAATATGGGATTTGAACCATATGACATGACATGATAAGAGGATGCAGCTCTGTTCAGTGAGCGGATTGTATCTCTTTATGGGCCAGACAAACCAGTGAGTGATATTATGAGCAACGTCCCACGCCAACGAGGGACGATGACACGCAATCAACCATTTCACTTGAGGGGGGAGCCACTTCTTAACCAAAATCCCAACGGGCCCTCAAAAAGGTAAAGGTATCCGAATCAACAAAACCTGTTTCAATCGTATGCATTCCCCCCATTCAGTATCAAGTCGGCCTATCCCGGCCACAAACTGACATCGAGCCCCACAAGCTGACACAGGACTTACCAGCCTTGGTGACCGCCACACCACACGGCATGTTGAAGTTTCCCTTCCCTTTTCCTTTCCTGCCGACTTTCCGAACCAGCTTACTCTGGTCCAGCTCGGCTTTAGTGTCCGCCTGCTCCGTCCTGAAGAGACGCTTGAGTACGTACATGGCCCTGACGATGATGTGACTCATGCAGGACATTGCATTCTGGGCTCCGGAAAACCGGGCTGAAGACACGTTGAGATTCTGGATTTTAATATCTGATGCTTGGTAGAATCGCTGCAAGACCGCGCTTCACATGGCTGAAATAAAAGATGGAATATATAGAAAAACACCAACGACTCCCAAAGGTCAGAACTTGATTTTGAACACTCAATCCTTGTCTTCAGAGAAAGATCACCGTCATATCTTTAACGGAAAGGACGCCCAAGAGCATGAGGCATGCCAAGTCTCTGTGTTTGCGAGATATCATATGCATGCATTACTTCCGTACAAGTTTGCTCTGATTGACGTCATGAAACGCCGCGTCGACGTAACGCTGCTCTGCCGAGGAGGACAAAGGCTTCATTAGTCGTGGACACATTACGTTATGACATGCCGAGATAGTACCGGATATGAGAATATAGGAGGTGAATGGACACTACCACAGACAGACCGGAACCTGCTTCAACCTACAGATGTCCATGAGATGCAGTCACTGTTTATACGTCTTGCTTATCAGTCGCGTGAAAAGTAATATTTTACTAGAATTTTCTCTCGTAAGAGTGAGTCAGTGAGTTGGGTTTTACGTTGCTTTGGAAAGTATTTCAGTTGTATCGCTGCGTGTCAGTTTTCTGTAAGAGGGAAACCCACAGTCCAAATCGTAGATGTTTACCATTTTGGTGCAATCCGCGAACACGGGTATGGTGCTGACTAACCACGGATCCTTAATTATCACGAAGAATGTTTGTATTTGATCAACGACCAAGGGACGCTGTCACGGCCCCAGTTATATCTTTGGGGAGGGAAAGACCTAAGTGATGCTGCTCGGAAACCCTGAACACATTAAAGAAACCCAGTGTGGTAATGGTGCTGGAAAACCAAGGGTCATATTAAGGGCAAACATTCATCAGAAGGATCACAGAACAAACAATACCTTGGTGATTGACAACCATATTTAAACAGAAGTAATAACCTCACAATCACACAGGCCACATATATAAGCAACATTGGTGAAAATTACGCAGTGAAATATTGGCTTCAGAATATACGAGACGTTCACAAAATAGAGAAATAGTGAAATCGATTTAACAGGAGCTCGGGGAAAGTGGGTCAGGCAGAAGGCAGTCATGTGAGGGGAGTCAGGATGATCCTCTTAAAGTGACAGCTAAGTGAGCATTCTGCTAACCTATATTAATGTGCCAGATGCCAAGGTAATATACTGTAGAGTAGGTAGCTCACCACGAAGATAACAATACATCACAATAGGACAACGTGCACTTGGGTTGGAAGGTACATGTGGGCTGTCCTAGCAGAATCTGGGTTTCCAATTTCTTCCCATTATCACTTGACTTCAGGAAGTTGAACTGGATTGGGCCATAATTTGTAATATGTTTCATACATTTCACAATTATTTCATAATAATAGTTCTAGTGAGAGGAGGTATAGTCTGCTTTCAGATGAACATGAAAAGATTTTGTTTAAAATTATAAACAGTCATTAACAGAATATATGTTATTATGATATCAAATGATCAAAGATATACGACAGAATGTCCCCCCAAAGATCTAAAAGAATTATTACAAAATTGTCGGCTTATTTTAGAACATTTTCTCTCATCGTCTTTCTCAGATTGATCCCTGAAACCTGGGCTTATTAAAATAACTGCTTGTTGCGAACTATATAACTGGAAACCGTCATTGACATCACTAGTCTTGACCATGGCTGCATCTAGATTCCATTCTGTATTTCATGTATTGATCCAAGAGGCACATCAAGATGTGGGTTGTCCCAAGTAGATTACTCCTTCTCCAAAGGTTTCATTTACTGAAGCCAAACACTTCAAACACAGTTGCATGATTAAAGCCAGAGGATGTAATCTAGAATAACCGCTAAAAGGATGTTGCCAACATCTCCATCCACATCTTAATTGGTGTCAGCTGGTTGAAATAAGAGGAATTGTTGGCCTCATGACGAGGTCATTCTAGTTTGTCATCTACTCCTAGGCGTGGCTATGGCTGCTGATTCCCCAATCATCCTGATGAAATCTATGGTTCATCTTCTCCGCAAAAGGCGACGGACTTTAGGATCGATGCCAAAGACTCGGAACATCGCGTTATTGGTCTGTTCTCATACATAGTTAAGCATCTCGACTCCTACACACAACTCAAGGGGCAACATTTTTGACATTCCTGAATGACCTAGTTCAACTTGTAGGGCCTTCGTCCTGATCCAGTTGTCACAAAGCCAACATAACCAGATGTGAACGGCACAAATGGTTTGTTACAGAACCGTTTGGGCATATACGGATATATAGACATTGTGGCGATGCTGCCTAAGCCCTTGATGAGTATTTGACATTAACGAGAGGTAGACACGGTTATTTTCTCCCGAGTGGTCTTAATTAGATCTGCATAGGTTGTAAGTGGAATTAGCCATTTTCTGATGGTGTGAATGGACTTGGTAACCTATGACCGCCAACACGTTTAGGTCACATTGATGCAACTACCCATAAAATCAATCACCAGACATGTCAATCACAGTGTTTACATTTATTAGCTCAAATGGATGACTTATTGATCAGCCAATTTGATGGGATTAAACACTACTTTGTCCCCTGTCTGCTAACCTTTCACTCATTGCCCCGGGCATGTCGAGAGTGTGTGTGCCATGGGCACGGCGTCAAGTAGCATGATATTTTCTAATCGTTGTTTTACCATAGAATTATGTCTAACTGCATATACGTACCTCGCGTGATTAAAAAGGTTTTACATCTTTGTGGGTTTTTAATATTGGAAATCGAATAACGAGAAATATGCGAAAAGTGAGTGATCGCGCGGATGTTGGTCTAAGGAGAAAGTCAGCAATATTCCAGTTAAATCTCAGCCACCAGTAAATACTAGTACACGAGAAAGAATGAACCGAATAAACAGAAATGTAGAAAGGAGGGGAAATGTGCGAATGTTGGACAAAGTCAGCAATTTTCCATCTATATCACAGCGGCCAGTAAATAATTGAGTCTGGACCAGGCACACTGAAAGCATGAGGATCGATCCACACGATTGGGGCTCGATGACTCGCAATCAGCCAAGTCACCTCTTTAGTTGCTGTTGCGGCAAGCATGGGGTGCTGGGAATTTATTCATCCTAAAAACAAGACCCACAGGTCCAGTGCAAAGAACATTGTTGTTATACAAAGGGACTCTCGCAACGTGGGCCTTATCTAAATTACATAAGTCAGATCACAAGTTCCATCCGCAAAGATAGACAGTAGGCCTATATCAATCCATACAAGCCAGAAGTATGACTTCGAACAGAAGATTTACGCCAATTGCCTGTTCAATGGCTATGGATACAAATCTTTCACAACTGGCCAACCACGTCTGTGAAATACTCTTCCTATTCGTATCAATTTTTTAAAACATTTAATTAACTCAAAAAACATCTTTCCGTGAAGTATATGACTTGCAGGAGGCAGATACATAGATGGAGAAACTGTTGGGGGCACAGTGCTACATACCACTTTACGATTTAATATAAAGTGACTGTTATTGTTCAGCTGTTGCACTTTGAGCATGCGTCGAGTGTATGGAGGCTTGCGTTTAAGCATAAATACACACTATTGCAAACTCATAGTTAGGGGCAAACTGTGGCTGTACGTATTTCGAATAGCTACATATAAGCACACAAACATGACTGTGGTCTGTAAATAATTGACATCATGAGCAACGACGCAGTTGGAATACAATAACATGCATCAACCAAGTCGGTGATCCTGACCACCCGATCCCGATAGTCGCCTCTTAGGACAAGCATGGGTCGCTGAAGACCTGCATAAAACTAAACATTCTATTTGATCATAAAATAACATACAACCAAATGAATATGTAAGTGAATGTTTTCACCTTAATATTCAACAACGAAAATAAAAACAACAACACAAACACACTTTTGAGATGCTGATCTTTCTTCTTCTGACTATTGATTACTTGATTTACAGACAGTTGATGATACAGAGTTGTATTTTCTTTCTCTCTCATTAAAAAATCTCATCTTAACGAACTGGAGCCCGGAAGGTGTGTATTGCGATTGCTATGTGCAAAGGTCTCCCGTTTTAGTGTTGTACTGGGGGAACATCACGAAAATTTGAACTCGAAACAGGTTTTATAGTTTAAAAACTAACTTTAAGTGGTGCCATGATGCTTGGGTGCAACGCTTGAGGTCGATATTGAACTCACACTATGCTGGTGTATTGAACCATCTGCCAGTGTTCTTCAAGAGCTCCCCAACAGATTCAATTGTTACCCAGTGTATTCACATATATTGTAGGAGCTGGGTAAACTGATTTACGTCGGAATGTTTTATTTGTATTAAGTCGCATATTTATCTTAAATATCACCCATTGTTTTACTATTTAGTGAGTGAGTGAGAAGTTTTACGCCGCTTTTAGCAATATTCCAGCAATATCACGGCGGGCTTCACACATTGTACCCATGTCGGGAATCGAACCCGGGTCTTCGGCGTGACGAGCGAACGCTTTAACCACTAGGCTATCCGACCGCCCTTTACTATTTAGATGACCACAAACACACAATAAACAATGCAAATTCAGAAGGTGAAAAAACCCCGTATGTACATATCAGTCATGGTACTTTAGTCTACTGTGGATAACATTTTCAAAGAAGAATATACGTTATTTTCCGATACTTGATCAAGTCTTTATTTCAGCAAAATCACGGCTGTGGATTCAAAGAGTGGCGTTCACAGTTATTCGAACTCAAGTCTTTAGAGTGACGAGGAAAGACTTTGACCACTGGACTATCCAGCTACCCCTGCGATCAAACGATAGATACCTTGTAGCTTGAAGAATAACGACCGTTGATGGTAAAAAGACAAATTTTCATAACATACATAAATCTGAGATATATAAATATATATATACTACGACAATTCCATTCAACAGTGCACAAAACGTCCGGAATTGACAAAAAATAAGTTCCTTAATCCGTTTTTCCGCTCACAGCCTGAAGATTGCGAAAGAGCTTGTCAGTTTGACATGAATATATGACCAGCGTTTTAAACGATTCCGTATCGTTCTGACTTGCCAAACAGCTTCTCATATGTCTGATGTCTATTTTGAAAGATGCTTACAAATAGTAAAAGGTATTTTTCTGTCTTAATGACATTATATACTTCTTCGTGGCGTTGATTTTTTGACAGCAGAAATAGAAGAAATTTACAGGAATATCATATTGACACATAATACTGAAACAGCAATGGAAGTGAGAACTGGTTTGCTCTCCGGGAGTCTGGGCAGCTGGGTTATTGTTATTTGACTCATTTTAAGACAAAGTAGCCGTAGGAATGACATGGTAATCAATAGCGCCGGGGACGTCATTCACAGTCTTGGAAGGAATTAAATAGTGCGGAGGGAGGGATCTTTTGGTATAGGAACTCGAGATATAAAACGAGCAAAAATAAGGCCCAAGGAAAACACATACATCTGGATCATGTTGGCGAAAGGCGTAAAGGTTTTAGTATTTATTAAAAAAATACATTTTCTCGATCAGGAGGACACATGTTTTAAGTCAATAGTCTTCTATCCAAATCTTTGTTTTGATCTTGGAGAGAAAAGTTGCAAAAATATTGATCAAGTTTGCCATGTTTTACGTTATAAATATTTCATAATAAAGCTGTTATTCCAATATGTTGTATATCGGGTTCGATGCATGTTTTTCATATTTGATGATCAAATCCAAGTGTTACTGAACATGGTCATGGGTATGCAGGGTTGACATAATCATTAATTGTAAGAGGCAGATTAAATTGTACCAGACTGGAGATATCAACCAATGGTAGCACCAGGACACCTCTTAATATAGAAGATAAATACAGAAACCTTGGATAAAGGTAAGAATCATCACACCAGCACCTACTTTTCAGTAACTCCAGATTGCTATTTTCGATGGTATCATGTTCTTCATATCCAATATTTTTGCAAGAATTCTACAAGATTGCTCTTCCCCGGGGCTTGCAATCGATTCCGAGCTGTACAAACAAAGAACATGTGATCATGGCCGTTCAGAGAGGATAACTGTGTTACCACAAGACCATCAGTCCAATATAAGCCGCTCAGGCAGACACACAGGACATAGCGTGAGGACAGAAAGTGCGGAAGCAGAATATTTTAGATGATTCCCGATGACCAACAGGCCAAAGTCACAATTTCTAATCATGCTCCGACATGATTTCTGGGTAAGGGTTTACTGTGTCGACTTCGAAGGATGTCCTTGGTGTGCTCCTGATGAGCTGATATTGAACAATACACAGCTATACTTCACGGTTGTAGTTTAAGCACTTACATCTATCCTTCCATCAATCCATCCATCCTGTTACTTGTAACAAGCCCATATCGTGAAAGGCAAGATTTCTCCTGACATTCCATGACCGAAGTATGACTGATCATGTTGTACAACAGGCACATTCACTGACCTTGACCTCCCTAGTAATATAAGAGTGATATCAGTAAAAGTACAATGTTTCCTCATCGATAAATGACGATCACTTATAACTTCCATGTCTCCTGTCGCCCTTGGGTTACATAGAAGGATCGATCAACAATTTGGAGTATTGTTCGGACAAAAACTAAAACGACAACCTGAAGGATAAACCACTCTGTCTCATTTCTTTCCAAAGCATTCTAAATTGAATTTTCTCAGTAGGAACAAGCATGCTGAAGTGCGAACTCAAAGATATTTGATTGAATTGTGTCCTGACAAAAGCAGACCTTGGTAACGTCACTCACTGTTAACCATGCAGATGACATTACTTATCGTTTCAATTAATATTTTTTTTCTATTTTGGTGCTATATAAACCTGCAGAAAAGCTAAGCACATTCCTTCTTCATTTCCATATATCCTGAGTAGTACTATATGTTCCTGTGTTGTTTTAGGTGAACAATTTACTTGCCTTTGCATGTGTTTGTGACGAGTGCTTTTAGTAGAGATTCTTATGATTATGGTAATGGGTTTTGTGGCTTTTATTCGAGGTAACCTTTGAAAACATTTGTAAATGACATTATTGATATTAGTTCAATGAATGTCTGCCATCGATACCTGATGGAAAATAGTAAAGTGACATTGAATGTTCTTCCAGATGGAAACATGTACTGGTTCACATCATATGCTATAACGAAGCAGGGGAAACAATGGAAAGGATACTCAACAACAATTGCCAATGAACAATTGCAAAACATTTTAATGGATAATCGATTTCGGTTTCTATATTCAATATGAGTATGTCACATCACAAACAAACAAACAAACAAACAAACAAACATAAAACGGCAACGCCAGAGAACAATTAGTCTCGGCTATCCGTCGAAACAGACTCTATAGGGCGTAGAGGGCAAAACAACAGTGGGCAGTGTTTCATCAGAAAATTAATACATGATACGCCTTAAATAAGAACGGAATTATGTATATGAAATTATATAGTAAATTGTACTTTATTTTTCCCAGGTTGAAATATGATAATCGACGACAGGGGACGATTATTTTTAGCACCAAGAGTAATAAGGATATAAGGCGTTTTGCGTCGACGCCATCATCAAAGGCGTCTGTCACACCTGAGAAATGCAGATAAGACAGGCTTTTGAACCATTAAACAAAACTGTTGATCTAACACAGTGTTTGTAGCCAGAGCCGTCTATTGAAAATCAATATCGTACAAAACACCAAGCAACAATAGAAATTACGGTTATGGATAATTTCGGTACAAACACAGCTCGATAATCAGCCTCAATAGCATGCCAGAAATACACAATCAGTTCCGGTTGACTGTCTGAGGTACAGTTTTTGTTTGAGAATAAAGAAATACTGGGACTAGTATATAAGTCCGGAAGGGATGTTGCAAATAGAACAGGTTTGGAGCATCAGAGGGTAATCCAGTTCTGTTTAATGGAATAACGAGCACACCTACGCAGACATTATTAAAAAAATGTTATATTGACAGACATCGATTAGTTTATGACACACTATTACACATCACGCATGTTGATTGCCATGAGAGGAGACCTAGTGCATGTCTGAACATGCTGTTGAACGCTATTGAATATCAATAACACAGTAGTAGACATTGTTAAATGCCATCACTATTGTATAAGACACTATTGAATGCCTTTAACATAGTAGTAGACACAGTTAAATAGCCTTACCAAAGTATGACACACTATTGAATGCCATCAACATGGTAGACACTGTTAAATATCCTAAATCTGGTCTTAGACACTATTGAATACCATTAACATAGTAGTAGACATTGTTACATGCCCTCACTGTAGTGTTAGACACTATTAAATTCAATAGATGACACAGTTAAATATCCTTACTGATGTATTATACACCATTAAATGTCAATAACATGGTAGTAGACGCTATTACTATGATGCGATACATTATTGAATGCTTCCACATGGTACGAGGCGCTTGTGAATATTCAACAGTATTCGACGTGAACACTACGTGAGTCACTGAACATGGTATCAGACCAAGCTAAATACTTCAACAGTATTCGACGTTATCATTTCTGAACGTCTCAACATGTAGTTCTGACAAATATTTAAAATATACTGTTGACCATTTTTTAGCATCAGCAACTATTCATCGTCATCTAGGAAATATCTAGCCAACCCTAGGGAATAGCCAGTCTAGATTTTCTGACGAAACAAAAATCTATTGGGCGTAAAATGCAAAATAGTGGTGGAAAGTAAATGAATGAATCACGGAATATCGATGAAGATACCATGTGTACGTGAAATCACGCCCCCCAAAAAACAACAACACAACAACAAAAAAACAACAACAACAAACAAACAAACAAACAAACAAACAAACAAAACAAATAAACAAAAAACAACCAACAACAAAATAACAACAAAACAACCAGGCCAGTAGGTAGCTCCTCATGGTGATATTTTCTCATTTATGTTTGGCACTCTATATTGGAGAGACATGCTTCGCTTAAACTAATGTGACATCGCAGGAGATGAAATCTCACCTGGCGCGAACTAAGAACAAGTATATTACCATCTACTTTTTCAAGGCTATATAATCAATATCAATATTATATCGAATAATGTATCAGCTAGAATCAAAGGCTGAACAACATCTGGCACGGAAACTCAATGATGCACTTGTCAGTTTTAGAGACTTTCACATTTTACGAATATTTTTTACCCGCAAATTACTTCAGACCTTTCTAACACGTACTTGTGATATAGTCAAAATAGTACAATGGAGATTGCTTATAATTATGGAAAAGATTTTCTCGCTTCCATTTGACGCTGAGGCAGACACGACCATTATGAATAGTGATGATACCAGGTGTCCACGAAATGGTGAGCGTATCTTGTACCACATGTGTCACATGTCACAGACACATGCAAAGGCAGGCATAATAGGGGGTTCCCCAAAATTTTGGTGTCACCGTTCTGTTTTGTATGTTCTCTTAACAGATTTATCACTTCCAAATAATGTGTTTTATTCGTGTAGGGCAGTAGGGTAGCCTAGTGGTCAAAACGTTTGCTCATCGCGCTGCAGACATGGGTTCGAGTCACAACATGGGTACAATGTGTGAAGCCCATTTCTGGTGTCCAGCGCCGTGATATTGCTGGAATATTGCTAAAAGCGGCGTAAAAACCATACTCACTCACTCATTCACTCACTTAACAACCCGGAAGAACGTTGACTGCAACAACCTTCCTCTGTCAATCAAGTATGAAACCTGCACGGCACCAGAGAAACTACTGTAGTACAAGGCCAAATTTAAATCTCAGATTAATCTAATTTCGTTTAGCGCATGTCCCAAACTGATGAAAGTGTCAATAGCTACAACTGAGTACATTGGAGATAACAGCAAAGGAAAACGTGATAAACGGTCCAACAAAGACATAACGCCCGTCGGTTCCGCTGGTCTTTGAGGCGCGGTGCGATGTTCAAACAATGAGTTTGGGAACATGCCGATGGCAAGTTTAACATAACTCGGAGGAACAATAAAAAATCGGCAAGTAATTGTCATTCGCATGTATCTGCTCCCTTAAAGCTAAGATAAGCTTATCTACATTCCCTTCACAGACACTGCACTGCTCGGGGAACTTTACTTGTTTAGTAAGAGATCTGACTTTAGGGGAGAAAGATGGTGGAGGATGTTTTTTTTTCTGGTTAACCCTCTGGAACTGTGATTGGTTTCATTTTACGAGGAAAGTTGGAATTCAGAATTAGCTTGATGTAGTAAATACGCCTTTTTCCAACTGACGCTGTTTAGTGCTGGAAATAGATTGAATACCCCGTGGATAATATAGATTTTTGGACATAATTTCAAACGTTTACGTCAATTTGGACACATGTACAGGAACTGCATTTTTAGTCGTGGCGTCTTCCTGCTATAAACACCACAGCATCGCGATATTTGACAGCTAGTTGGCGATTAAAAGTATCAGGTAACGAGTTGCAATTCAGTACCTCGTGGGCGACCCTGTGATCTGAAATAAATCATCTCAGTATCGGTCCTCATGATTTCTAATATTCCATTTGCAAGCGTTGGTGAAACACTTTATGTAATTCAATATCAGCAGACGTCTGTGGTGCAATGTGATGGCGGCACAAAGTTTGAACGTGTTCACACTTCAACACAATTCAGACGAGGTGAAGTGCGGTTAAAGGGATTTAACGTCGCAAAATTATTGCACCTATATAGCTACGTGCATGCAGGTGTATGAGGCTGCTTGCATCATGCCGCGGGATACCCCACTGAGACCCAGTATACTGACTCCGAGCCGACCAGACCTTGTTTTACCCCTTAATGCCGAGCGCCAGGCAGGGAAAAGACAAGTACTCTCTTTCAACGTCTTTTGGTTTTATGCAGTCGGTGATAGAACCACCGAACTTCCGCTCTATCCACTAGATAACGGAGGCAGTCAATTCCGACGAGAAGTACAGTAGGAAAAACGCTCGTTAGCGTCTCACCATGCTATGGTTTAGTTGAGCTTTAGTACTACTACGAGTGATCACAATCCGTCGAACTTATAACGGTAAAAGAATCTCACTGGCATTGGCATTCCTAAGAGAATTTTTTTTATGTATTCAATGTCAATAACTACATCAGTAATTTGATGTAATGTCCCATATATTCGACAGATATATAATATATATCAGTGCTCACGAACGGCGAGTCTGTGAGTTTCACCAGTTAACAAGTATTATCGTCGAATCTGATCGTACTGGGTGAGGAAATCCGAAAGGGAGTGCAGCAAGCATGGTAAAACGAGCACGGATAGAATACAAACAGACCATGAAACACAAACGGAGCGAAAAGCGGATACTTTTTATTGAAGTTTATTAAACTGAGTAAAGACCAAAAATGATTGTAAGTTTGAAATTCATATGGATGTATTATTCCTATGATTTGGATGAGTTTGACTTTTGTTCTCCATCGACCATGGAGTTATATTTGGTCCCAAACAGAAATCCTAATCATCCAAGTACCAAAGTGTAATGTAAAAGTGTGAAAGGCCTATAAGGTGATCGCAAGCTTAAAATTCATATACATGTATTATTCCAATGATTTTTATTACTTGAGTTTTTACCTTCATCGTCCCGGAGTTATTTTGGCCCTGAAACAGAAATCCTAATCATGCAAGTGCCAAAATGTAACGCATTGGGACTCTCAGTTTCAGACGCTGCCACCGGGGTTAACAATGCCCTTTGATCACATTCAAGCCCTTCTTAAAACTGTGCTGGATTTACACAACTTGACGTCAAAAACCTCACTTATCGTGTTGAAATTTGTGTGAAATCGTTAATTTTTCAAAGCGGACTCGCACAGACGTTTAACGTATGACCCAGCAATGAGATGGATGGTACGAGAGCGTCTATCATAATTAACTATTTTTTTCAGATGGAATTCTGCAGCACACGTTGACATAATGGTAGCAAGGAATTCAAATGCTGCTCTCGTTGTACTAAAGTTTTTGGCTTATCCCAGACGCGTACTTGATAAGGTTTGATTGAATAAAACAACATATCCCGTTTTTGTACGTTTCTTTAGCTCATTCGTTATACCAGTTCAGGCAGAAATCCGAATTCACGTTTCACGAGGGAAAAATAAAGTTTAATAATTGAATTGGCTCCCAGTCTGAATTCGTTGCAATGACTTGAATTCTTCATTGATCAATATTTGAGAACTGAAATATTGATGAACGATTTCGACTGAACTGCATGTCAGATGGTGCCAATCAGAATCTCCAAATTCTGAACATGGTTTTAAAACATGATAGGTCGAACCAATTCTGCTCTAAATGGACAACCGTGAAAAAGCCCAGAGTCATTAATTAGTCCTCTGGTCCCGAAGGAACGAACTTCTTAGATACCAGAACATGCGGTAATTGACGTAGTGTGTTATACAGAAGCATGGCAGCAGCTAGAGTGTCTTCGGCAAGTCTTTCATGAGGAGATGTAGGATTTTGAAAAAAACACATCCCCACTCGCTGAAGGAGAAACTTATGGCTGCTTGTCATAAGTTATTATATATTGACATAACACCACATTCCTCGTCCCCAGAATATGCATAAATATAGGGAATTGCAATGATTGCAGTTAACGAACAGATCATTCAATGGTCTGGTATTTTGTTGAAGAAAGATTATTCTACTTAACAAGATCACATTTTTCTTTGCATTAGCTGCAGCGTTTCTACAGCTACACAATATTGATTTTATTAACAGATGAAAGGGACGGCTATTCATAAAAAAACTATTAATCCAGTTGGACTTAACCATGTATGATATGCTAATTGTGTATGTGGCTGATTAGTTACCTGTGTTTAAAAAGAATGGAGCAGTCCTTCTCAGCTGACTTCAATAAACTAGAGGAAAGATGTTAACGGAAGTTTTCTCATTTGATATTTGAACCATTCCATTTTCATCGGCTCATAACACTTAATCAATGTTTGAAGCGCAAGACATAAAAATTGTTAAGGTATTGAAGTTTGGTTATGAAACGGGCTCATACCAGAAAATCGGAAAATGGCATTAAGATACAAATAGAATATTTCAATGTTAATAACTGAAAGGTAACTGATGTACGTAATTTGTGTACGCCATTGAGTGTGATGGGCCGTTCAATCCACAGTGTGTGTGTGTGTGTGTGTGTGTGTGTGTGTGTGTGTGTGTGTGTGTGTGTGTGTGTGTGTGTGTGTGTGTGTGTGTGTGTGTGTGTGTGTGTGTGTGTTTGTGTTAGAGTGCGCGCATGTGTCTGTAAGGGGGGGGACGTCTCAGGACCATTTTGTCATTTCTAGCTTAAGTTTCAAGGAAATAAAACAGAAACAATGCGTTTTAATTACATTTTAAAATGATGGTTTAAAAAAAGATACATTTGTCGATTCATTATGTTTTACGGCAGCTTCAAAAATCAACTTTTATTTTAAATTATTTCCCAAATCATAAGAAATCTCACTAAAAGCAGATTCTATTTACGATTCCGACTATATCATAAGAATGCGTTTATGACTTACGATCGAATATTGCGCAAAACTCGTATCAGTTGTAACTGATATGTTGTGTGTGTTTGTTTTGTACATAAAAGAAGAATCTCTTTCAAGCTATGTAAGTTCTTTCATGTTTTGATCAGTACACACGCGCTAAAAGTCATTACAACAGCAGCTAACTTGAACGTCTTTTATAATGGTGACACATTCAGCAAAACTGCAACTAGTCACTTAATAGGGCAAGGTTTACAATATCATTACACAGCCGAGAAGCATGGTTCAAGAGAATCATCAGTTAAAGACTGGATCAAGAGTGGAGTCCTTGTCTTGACATTTACTCCGCATAATGGTGGTAACGACCCCTACAGACCCAGTTTTCAGTATTTCAAGGGTTATTAACGCGGTCTGCGTGTTGAGCAGTATGACCTTATCAGGCGCATAATCCATGGTATCTTGTACATCGTAATATCAATATTACAGCACTTTAGAACTAGCGATTCAATTGTCCTGCAACAGTAAGGATGTCCACTCAGTATTAGTGGATATGGACCACGACTGATATGACTGAACGTTATTACTGTTACCACGTCCCTTTCACTTAGCTTGTGGAATACAATAAGGACCTTTGGCAACGTGAGCTATACACCAACTGGTGTATCAATGGTCAAAGCCTTTGCAAATTGTTTAAAAGCCCAAACATGGTTACATTAATGGTACGATGTCATGGGGATATGTAGGCGAGAAACATAAAGCGATTTCTTTCAGGCTTCCATAATTAAGATTGAAATAATAGCCATGCATCACATAAAGCATTGTTTTGTTGTTTTCTCGTTGTAGCGCCGCGTGACAGCTTCAAGGCAGAATGCAAGCAGAATATCACGATCGCGTTACGCGACTACGTAGCTGGGATGTCTTACATGGAATACGAAGCTGTGTTGTTCAAAACAAAATATGTAGCTGTGTTGCCCAACAAGGAATATGTAGCTGTATTGTCCAACAAGGAATATATAGCTCTACTGTCCAACAAGGAATATGTAGCTGAGGTCCAATAGGAAATATGTAGCTGTGTTGTCCAACAGGGAATATATATATATATAGCTATGTTACCAGAAGGGAATATAGAGCTATGTTGTCCAACATGGAATATATAGCCATGTTTGTTCAACAGAGAATATGTAGCTGTGTTGTCGAACATGAAATATGTAATGTATTGTACAACACGGAATATGAAGCTGTGTTGTTCAGCAGGGAAAATGTAGCTATGTTGTCCAGAAGGGAAGTCGTAGCTGTGTTTGTCCAACAGGGAATATGTCGCTGTATTGTCCAACACGGAATATGAAGCTGTATTGTCCAACACGGAATATGAAGCTGTGTTGTGTGGCAGAAAATATGTAGCTGTGTTGTCCAACAGGGATATGTAGCTGTATTGTCTAACAGGGAATATGAAGCTGCGTTGTGCAGCAGGGAATATGAAGCTGTGTTGTTCTGCAGGGAATATGTGCCTGTGCTGCTCAGCATGGAATATGTAGCTGATGTCTAACAGGGTAATATGTAGCTGTGTTGCCCAACAGGGAATATGAAGCTGTATTGTCCAACACGGAATATGAAGCTGTATTGTCCAACACGGAATATGAAGCTGTGTTATTCAGCAGGGAATATGTAGCTGTGTTGTTCAACGGGGAATATGTGGCTGCATTGTCTAACATGGAATATGTTGCTGTATTGTCCAACACGGAAAATGTGGCTGTGTTGCTCAGCAGGGAATATGTCGATGTATTGTCCGACAGGGAATATGTAGCTGTGTTGTTCAACGGGGAATATGTGGCTGCATTGTCTAACATGGAATATGTTGCTGTATTGTCCAACACGGAATATGTGGCTGTGTTGCTCAGCAGGGAATATGTCGATGTATTGTCCGACAGGGAATATGTAGCTGTATTGGCCAACACGGAATATGAAGCTGTATTGTCCAACACGGAATATGAAGCTGTGTTGTCCAACACGGAATATGAAGCTGTGTTGTTTAGCAGGGAATATGTAGCTGTATTGTCCAACAGGGGATATGTAGCCGTATTGTCCAAGGGGGAATATGAAGCTGTGTTGTTCAGCAGGGAATATGAAGCTATGTTGTTCTGCAGGGAATATGAAGCTGTGTTGCTCAGCAGGGAATATGTAGCTGTTTTGTTCAAAACGGAATATGAAGCTGTATTGTCCAACACGGAATATGGAGCTGTGTTGCTCAGCAGGGAATATGTAGTTGTGTTGTCCGACAAGGACAACGTGGAATACAAAGGTGCGTTGTCCAACAGAGAATGCGTAGCTATGTTGTCCATCAGGATATAAGTAGGTGGGTTGTCTAACAGGGAATATGTAGCTGATGTCTAACAGGGAACATGTAGCTGATGTCCATCAGGGAATATGTGGCTGTTTTGTTCAGCAGGAAATATGAAGTTGTATTGTTCAGCAGGGCATATATAGCCGTGCTGTCCAACAGTGAATACATAACGGTGTTGTCCAACAAGGAATATATAGCTGGGTCATCAAACAGGCAACATAGAGCAGATAAGGAAACACATTAACATGAATACGCCTTATGGAATACGTAGCTAATAATACGAGGTGCGTAATACGTAGAATTCATTATGTTACAGCTGATAATGACTGGGAATTTAAAATAGGTAATACCAGTGGGGAATAGTTAGTAGGGAAATCAATATATAACGGAATACGTAGCCAGGACGGGGTAGCAAGGAATATATAAGACAAAATACGAAGTAAGAAGTATATAGCAGTGAATATTTTGGGCAGAATAGACAGTTGGGAATATGTAGCAGGGACTATATAGGACAGATCACGAAGCAGCAAAATATTATGGTTTTACGCAGCTTTTCACACAATTCAAACACTATCACGAGGGGGAGACCAGAAATGAGTTTCACACATTGTACCCTTGTGGGGAATCGAACTTGAGCCTCGGTGTGACGAGTGAACGTTTTAACCACTGGGCTACCCAACCGGCCAGGAAGAAAAATCAGGCAATATCTAGACCAGGATACGCAGTGGGGAATATGTAGCATATGTAGAATATGTAGAGTATATAGCACAGAATACGCAGCAGGACACAAATCATCATATGTATGAAATGCTAACGTGTCTAGTTTACTCCTGACCAGAAGCTCCTGACAGAAACTTTCTAGACTTTGCAGGAAAACCTCCAGCCATTTCCAAGCATCTGTCACAACCAACGCTTTGGTCTTATTGCCCCGGCTTGTAAGTAGAACTAACGAAGGGACACCGACACACTATCTGCAGCTGTAATCTGCATTATGTCCTTACAGTGATCGTTTTGACTGCGGTGAAGGTGCTACAGTGCCAGTAAAATGTGATCCTCATGTACACTGTCTCCAAATATGTTTCTCGTTAAACTCAGCTCCTCGACATTTACGTAAGGTACAATTTAAGCCTCTTTTCCAGGCGATAGGCAGTATACTACTAAATTAATGTCGGATTTTCCGGTTGGAATGACAGTCACTCGCTAAAACGTGTTTTCCTTGAAAATTACCCGTGCCGAGTCAATTAAGGTCGAAAGCCTCTGTTGCCTTTGCTATCCCGTAAAGCAGGGCTTGTATGGCAATTTGCAGCTACGGTAACGAGAGTAAGGGCGTAAAGTAGGATTGAAATAGAGATTTGACGGTGTTGAAACGATGGGAGAGACTTGTTGAAGAAGGACTATTGTTTTTATGGAGACCAACACTGATTAGGAATTTGTCATTATCCATGTACAGTCATTAACCTTTGTGTAAAACAGTAATCGGATTCAGGTCACGACGAAGTGGGTTGGCGGAGGATAGTTTTTTAGTGTCCAGGGGCTGGAAGATAGAGCGGTCAGGATCCTGTCACAGATTTCCCTGTGGAGGAAACCTGAAGCCGTGTTCCGACATGACATAACATATGGTTCCAGAGTTTTAACTTTAAATAATAAAATGATACACGCTACCATGATGGACATCAAAACTGTCATAGAAACCAACAGAAAGATTGACAGTTGTAAAATTTAAATCAAAATTGATCTTGCCAATTTGTTACCCCATGAAGACAAATCTTGGCGTCTAGGTAGCAGTATTCACGCCAATACAGATATTTATTTCATTTCAAGACATATCTTGGTAGTTGTATTCTCAACAAGACATATCGTAATAAATGGATTCCCGCCGCCAAGACATATCTTGACAATTGATTTCATATAAGAACACATGTTAGTTAGTGGGCAGTTGGTAGTAGAAGTTCTCATCATTCACGTCAAGACTCATGCTAACGGTTGGATTAAAATCAAGATGCATCTTGGCATTTGAAATTCAATACACACCATGATACATCTTGACATTTTGATCACACCAAAACAAATTTTCATAGTTGAATTTAGGAGATCTTGCTTTTGGTATCCACATTTCATATATTTTGAGCATGTATATTTTGAGCTCAAGCATGTCCTTCTTACGAAGATTTCAAAGAGCGTAAACAAAACGACCATTGCTCAAACGCTGTTTGATCAGGGTTACAACATTCAATGACTTAGCAAAACTTTCAAAAATGTTTTATTGTATATACGTGGAGGACATTTCCAAATCTGACGCATCAGTGACAACATATGTCCGATGCAATTGCGTATTTTGACGTGAAGAATATTCTCAAGTGTTTTTTTTCAGGGTAAACACTTGACTTGCCTTTGCATGTGTTTGCGATGGGTGCCTCCGGTTGGGTAGGATCTGGTATCATCAATATGTATTCTTTCAATTCTATCCCTGTCTTTAACTGTCAAGATGATTCTTCTTGTGAATCCTGCTTCAACATGTGTCTTTGCGTATATAATAGCGACAAAACCCTTTCTATAATCATAAGAAATCTTCACTAAAAGCAGAGTCGGTTCCAACTATATCATGACTATGACTGTGTTTATGAATCACTATCATTTATAAATAGATACGTATCAAGATGCAAGTCAATACCAACGTTACTGCGTAAATACGATCTCGCTATATCAATCAAGCCATTTTGTTTGTGTCAATTATCATGTATACATCTTTAGCCACAGATCGGCTTTCGGGCGCCAATAAAATGGTTTTAACGAAAGCAAAGCTGGTTTGCACAATTCGGTTTGGAAATCGATCACAATAAACAAGTCGGTGTAGAGTTGGTACATACTGCTGACATAGTACCAAAAACAAGCTCGTAACTTACAAAACAAGAAGTAATGTGTTTGGGGCAAAGTCGAAATTTGATCAGACACGGACACCTGATTCATGGCCAAATTTAGGCCATTGACATCTCTGAAGGGAGGCTACAGAAAACGGTGATGTCAAGATTAAAGATATCTGGTTAATGGGAAGAATTTAAACAACATTGTTCAACTGAATGAGGTTTACAGTAAATTGTTTTTGACAAGAAGGAATAATCCGATTTGATTCGATGATTGATTTGTCCAGGATTAGATCAGCCTGGCCTTGCTTTCTTGCCAATAGTAGAATAATGTTATCCTCCTGGGTATAAGAACAGTATTTCTGTGTTTTCTGTCAGTATTGTTCAATTATAGACTACATTTCCCAATCATTAAAGAAATATCATTACATCATTGCAGATTCTATTAGAAAGTTGTATATATTTAGTATATTTAGTTAATTCAAGATGACAGCATTATTGGAAACTCGCACGATGCTCTTCTTTTACAAATCTGTTCCTTCATTACATGATCGCTTTTTTACGAGTGGTATTGATGTTAATATAGAAAGTCAACACCAGAGAATAACCAATTTCGATTATCTGACAAAACAGATTCCATGTAAGGCAAAATAGCAGTAAAATATATATGAATGGATCACTGAAAATCAGTGATGACACCATGTGTTCGCGAAAGGGTAAGCATCTCCTGCCCTGCCGGTAGCACACCGCCACTCACAAAAACAGTACGTATAAAACACACACGCATAAAACAGTTTGCTTGTTTGTTGCATTGCTGCAATGCGGCGGAAGCGTGTAAACAAACCAAAAAATCAAACGATTTGCAGGCAATCCAGACTGAGTGACACAACAGCGCATATATTTATTTGTTACTGCTGCTTATAAGTAAAAAAACGTTTAGGAAATATGTTCATTTTGCAACACAGTGGCGGCAGTTTTAATACCTCGGTACGAAATCAGACCCTGCTTTGGTGTCATTTCAAAGCTACATCTTAATATATTTGAAAGTTGGTTAGTGTACCCTTAAAAAGATTATTCCTTGCCCCTTTAATGTCTTTTAAACACACCACACATAGACTCCATTATCGTAATGCGTTTGGCGGCAGCGGATCACATCTACTTAGTCTTTTGAAACACATAAAACAAAGTACTCATTTCAAACGAGACATATTTAATGACAGTCTCCGTGGTCTATATCCTTTCCTATAACAAATGCACTGGCAACGTCAATGGACTCGATAGCTATTGACTTCAGCGCTGAGATCTATTCTATTTGTGTACGCAATGAGTCATCCAGCATCTTCTTTGTGTATTTCAAAACAACAAAAGTATTATTCATGAGGCGATTATAGGTGGAATTCCTCTGGTAACACGGTGTGCTGCATCTCTGGATGCGTTAGGAACGTCTCCACTGCTTACACACTATCTATTATGAAGGTGCTGCCAGCGTGTTCTCAATACAAGAAATGCGTGCCTGGCGAGGATTAAATTTGAACGACGACTGTATGATGAAGATAATAACAATAGGAGCCAGATGTAGCTTTTTGTCTTCGGGTTCTTTGTCTTCTTTGCTTAAAGGCATCAGCATAATGCTGCAGAGTATGCGACATATGGCAATCCGAAAACCTACACACAAAAACGAAAAACTAGTTATTCTCAAAACGTTAACAGGATAAAAATACTTACAGCCCTTAGGCTTCAATATTCCTATCTAATGTGTCATTTCTGAAATATTCTCTAATGCATGGTTATTTTGGGATGATGGGTGATTAATATGTTAGCACTGTATATATGGCTGCATATCGAAATGTTTCCTTGAGGTCGGTGTCATTTTGAAAGAAGGATCAGATCATGATCTGCTTTTTGTGGGAAGACAACCTGAAGTGATGCTTTGATCTGTGAAACACAAGAGAAAGCAGTCAATTCCAACGCATATTTGAAATGAAAGGCATAAGACATAGCTAACTAGTGGAAGGTTGGAAAGTTATCAGAAATGGATGGGGGCAGCAAGGCCCAAGATACAAGACACATCCAACTTGAAGTCTGGAAAAATCTGACATAAATGAGGAGTGCAAGGCCTAAATTAAAGACACAAGACATAGCTAACTGGAAGTTTAGAAAGTTATCAGAAATGGAAGGGGTGAGCAAGGCCCAAAGGCACAAGACATAGCTAACTGAAAGTTTAGAAAGTTATCAGGAATGGAAGGGAATATCAAGGCCCAATATACAAGACACATCCAACTTGAAGTCTGGAAAACTATCTGACATAAATGAGGAGTGCAAGGCCTAAAGACACAAGACATAGCTGACTGGACGTTTAGAAAGTTATCAGAAATGGAAGGGAACAGCAAATCCCAAAGACACAAGAAATATCTTATTGGAAGTCTACAAAGTCATCAAAAATGGATTAGGACATCGAGGCCTAAAACCGCAAGACATATCTGACTGGAAGTTTGGAAAATTATCAGAAATGAACGGGAACAGAAAGACTCTGTCAGAAAAGCAAACAGTGAGCAAAGCTCTTGGTCAAGGAAACACAGGTTTATGGAATACAATTGAGGCTTTATGAACATGTGATCTCTTCTCCGGCACATCTTATTCTGTGTATCAAGAACCTTGAAAGACACTTCCCACGATCAATATTCAATTAGAAATATTCCTTCTATAAACGGACAATAGCTCCAGATACTTGCTGTAAGGAAATTTGACATGTATTCGATATTCTTTTGTACTTGCTAGACCGCATGCTTATGAAGTATTCAGGTGATGTAAGTTGTGTGGGTAATAGTTGGATGATGGTATTGACATATCGATCTGGACGAGAGTTCACGAGATGCTGACTCTATCCCTTGATACCAGAACAATTATAATACGAAACAATTATAGTCAGTGTTTGAAATACGGTCCTTGCAAGTGATTCCAGTGTAATTTAAAAGGTCGTGGCGTTAACGATGATAGTTTTTCCAGTGCATTAATAAAATATGGTCGGTGCGTCAAGTTCGTCAAGTGCAATAAAAGGTCGTGACATTTCCGTCTGACGATGACAGTCATTCAGTTTACATATTAAATACAAACTCGGTTTTACGTTGAAAGTGATTCAAGTATGCGTATT
Organism: Haliotis cracherodii; assembly: GCF_022045235.1. NCBI lineage: Eukaryota > Metazoa > Mollusca > Gastropoda > Lepetellida > Haliotidae > Haliotis > Haliotis cracherodii. The sequence goes on from NW_027266271.1 coordinate 16,176,499, forward strand.
AAAATTGACCTGTTAGTTTCACATTGTTTGTGATTCAGAACAGATTATTTAACATTGACAGTGATTCCAGTGTATGTACACACCATTGGCATTGACTCCAGCACATTTATAACGAAATTAATATAACAAATATAGTATATACTTTTAGCATTGACAATATTTATGTTACAATCACAATACAAGAAAAGTGGCAAAACCCCTTCGAGGATCATCAGAAATATCTGCTAAACGCAAAGTCCATTGTACGATTCTGATTATATCATGAAAATGTGTATGGACATCACTATTAAATAGTGATGGTACCAGGTGTTTGCGAAAAAGAAAACATCTATACACGCTTTCAATGCGTGTTCGACACTATTTGTTATTTCTGCGTGAATTAAAAACAACACTGAAACAAGGCTGGCAATTATGTTTAGAACATTTAGCGCTATGTTTTACAGAAACGAGGTCTTGATATTCAGCGAAAAGGTAAGCGTATCCTGCCCAACAGGCAAGCAGTGACTTATAAATTATCCTGCCATCTAACCACCACCACCACCAACCTAAACAAAACAAAACGAAACAAAAACAACAAACAAGACACACAAAAAGGAAAAAAAACAACAAAAAAAAGTACCAACAATACAAACAAAACAAAAACTTTTTCAGAAAATGTTAAACGATAGATCGCTTATAACTATTAATCTGGTTCCAAAAAATACTAAATGCTTGAATTTAGTTAGACCTTTGACCTTGCCCTGCTGTGCACCCCGACGTCCATCCCGGAATCTTTCACAGCCTATAGTGGAGGCAAATATTGACGGTGTCTCTGTCTAGCTGTCACGTAGTCCAGCACCAATGTGCGTCAATACACTGCGTCACGCAAAATGATGAAGATCTACCTTGCATCAATGGCCGTCTGTGTTTTACCAAGCCTCACCATTCGACAGTACACCACGTCAAGCAAAATGTTGAAGGTCCACCTGCATCAATGGCCGTCTGTCGGTTACCAAACCTCACCATTCGACGGTACACTACGTCAAGCAAAACGTTGAAGATCTACCTTGCATCAATGGCCGTCTGTAATTTACCAAGTCTCACCATTCGACAGTACACCACGTCAAGCAAAATGTTGAAGGTCTACCTTGCATCATTGGCCGTCTGTAGGTTACCAAACCTCACCATTCGACAGTACACTACGTCAAGCAAAACGTTGAAGATCTACCTTGCATCAAAGGCCGTCTGTGTTTTACCAAGCCTCACCATTCCTCAGTACACCACGTCAAGCAAAATGTTGAAGGTCCACCTGCATCAATGGCCGTCTGTAAGTTACCAAACCTCACCATTCGACAGCAGACTACGTCAAGCAAAACGTTGAAGATCTACCTTGCACCAATGGCTGTCTGTAGTTTACCAAGTCTCACCATTCGACAGTACACCACGTCAAGCAAAATGTTGAAGGTGTACCTTGCATCAATGGCCGTCTGTAGGTTACCAAGTCTCACCATTCGACAGTACACTACGTCAAGCAAAATGTTGAAGATCTACCTTGCATCAATGTCCGTCTGTAGGTTACCAAACCTCACCATTCGCCATGTACACACCATGTAACATATTCCTTTCAGGACCTGTTTCAAAATCCGATGTATTATCCAGTGTGCACAACAAAAAGATTACACGAATATAAATCTGTACTGGTAAAGATTAATACACTGCGGTAGTGACATGACCATTTTCAGGATTAATCATGCAACGGCGCATTGGCAAACAATTAAAGAACTAGCCACCGACATATAGCAAGCCGACAGTCCAATAGGTACGTCTATTACAAACAGTTCACTGAAATAATTGTAACAATACAACCATGGAAATGAAGATATGTATCGCAGCTTGGGGAAATTACCAGAAATTCGTTGACAGTACCCAGGGGTATGATCAAGATATTAGCTTTGCTCTTTCCCGAGGTTTCGGGACTCATTCCCACGCTTATCAAATGAAGAGTGACTTTTCTGTACGTATGATCGAGTAGGATATATTAAACTTGTCACTGACTTTCAATGTATACAACAGTCATCATTTGTCACCGATAATATTCATTGTAGTCACCACCGCGCATCTCTCGCATTTGGAATCATGTGTGATATGTAAGGAATGCCAACATTACCATTTTTCAACTGCAAATATTCAATGATGATTTACTCAAATATAAAACGTCAACGCCAGAGAATAACCAGTCTTGATGTTCCGCCGAAACTGATTCCCTTGGGCATAAAATGCAAAACAGTGGTACAAGAATGATGTGAATTAATCACTGAAAATCATTGATGACACCAGGTGTTCACCAAAAGGCCCATGCTATATCCTTAACATGAATATGCTAGTCTTGATAAAAGTTTTTTTCTGTCCAATCCATGTCAATATTCATACTCTAAGGCACTGTACTCGAAATAAGATGGAAGACATTATCCAGTTGTATCGACATGGTTTATATATATTCAAATCACTAATATATTAAAACTTATAAAAGTATTGCAAGTTTGTTGTGCTCATAACGTCATTGACTCTTTTGAATGACGTGCATACATTCATGCTCAACTATGCAAAAGAGCAGATATTCCATTAGTAAAATTTTGAGTGAAAGATTTGGATTTGACGCCCCTTTGAGCAGTATTTCAGTTATATCCCCGAGTGTCAGTTTGATGTGGGATGATGTACTCGCATCAAAGTGATGCCGGTCTTAGACCCTTTGGTGGCACCAAGAGCACGGTCATGCAGCGGACCTTCCTGCAAACATAATCAGGGGAACCAATCCACGATCATTGCATCATTGAATGTGAATTGGTCCAGGCTGAGGGTTAACGTGAATAATGTGGGAGGAAACGGTACTACTATTTACAACATTGCGGTTTGGTGCATTCTTCAAATCCTATACAGAAAATACATCTATTATTCATATTTATTTTCATTACTCATTCTATCTTCAACAGATGCCAGATATTATTTATATCAACATGTTATAGAACTGGTGTGGATGAGGTGAAGTAAAATGGGATTTAACGTTGCGTTTAAGGTTATTGCACTTGTGTAGCGATTTGTGTGCGCGTGTGTGCGTGCCTGCGTGTGACCGAGTGTTATAGTCCTGATTAATACCGGTTTTGCAGTGCTAGTCCACTGATATGCCTGCCATACCGCAGTTTAATACAAACACAATATATTGACTCCGAGACGACCAATCCTTGCTTTATCCCCTTAATGTCGAACGCCAGGCAAGGAAACAACAAGTGCCTTATTATCATCTCTTGGTATGACACGGCCGGGGATCGAACCACGAACCTCCAGCCTTCCAGACAGAAGCACTATCCACTTTACCACAGAGGCGGTCTTAGTGTAGATGACTCTGTATGAATAAGCAATACTTTCATAAATATGTTTACGAACAGGGATCGAAAATCCTAAAATGGTATTCAAAGATCGTACTCACATGAGAATCAAACCCAACAATCAAAATGATAAGTGAACGCTGTGCCCATTAGGCTAACATCGACCTCCTTAAGAAAACACAGTTAAATAAAAACTGAAACACAAATTAGAATCAATCTCTTGTTCACGTTGAATTCATTACATACTATCACGAAGACAAAGCCATCTACATGATCAAACCTTTCACTAAATACACGTTGATAAAATACTCACCACGCAGAACACATAGAAACGGGAAGATGTACATTCCATGGTTATGTGTAAATGATTTGTGCCTTGTATCGACTGAAACTCACTTCACCCACCGCTGATAGTTAACACTGACTACAGCCTGTTTGATTCATTGAGAGTTGCAGCCTGTTGGAAATCAATGGACGATGTCCCACGGGATAGGCTGGGCTGCCTGTGGTAGTAGGACCGTCATTTATTAGTCACTGTGTGCAGATAGTAGTGGTTGGAATTAAGGTTCATGACAGATTAGTGATTTAGTCAGCGTGCAGGCATGTGATATACCAGGTTATGTGGTTACACACGTAGCGTGTAAATAACAGCGACAAAACCCTTTCCGGAATCCAAGAACACGCTGATGAATCTTACATGCGCATAAAACTACATTGGTAGGCTGACTGAGTTAGACTGAGACACGTGTGTATCATATGTGTCAACATACTGACGCGGCAGTGGACAGTTGTCTTTATATTAGTTCATTACCAGAGAAGATAAACCTTCTGAGTCATCAATATCCGAGTAGTGTCTACGCTCCTCTCGTCGGTGACGTCGCTGTGAAGTCCGTGACGTCTCTCCTATTCTCACTGTGATGTTGATTCCAGTTTTCAGTTTGCTCCATATATGGCTTTAACTGTGTATATGAAATGGCGCCATTAATCTATGCCTAACATGATTTGGAATGGAATAATTTCCATCCATACTTTGACGTATTTTGGTAACGTCAGTGATAAACATCTAACATGAAAGTTACAGTTCAGAGTAATTCGATTTAAGTATTAAGACTCGCAGAGTGGCTTGTGATTCAGCCAAGTGGTTATTGCCATGGGTTAGAGTCCGACTATTTATATCAGTCAACATGTCAGGACAGGCGTACCCTTTTCGTGAACACCTGGTGTCATCACAGATTATCAGTCATCCATTATAACTTTCACCGCCATTTTGCCTTTTACGCCCAGTGGGATTTGTTTCGTCAGATAATCGAGGTGGAACAATATGTTAAACACGCACACATTTCCATCATTCAAAATATTTGTACATCTCAATGTACACATATTGATTTTAGCACCGAATGAATAATTTTTGACAATAACAATTTCGCTGTTGTGATAAGTCTGTTTGTAATGTAATTGTCATAAGTTCACAATGAAATGGAGATAAGTTTGCTTCTTTAATTCCTTTATGCTCTTCTGAATGAAAAGACATTTTTATATCTAAGGAACCATCAAACGTTACTTCAGAACAAGGATATCTTCTATCATCAATTAAGAGCAGCGCTGCAGGCGCTAGTTACACATAAAATGCCTGATAAGTTGCAACCATAATGCATCATTCAGAGATAAGAGCTGCAATCAATGGGGTTATTTTGAAAGCTGCATTGAGTGGGGACGTGATTTCCTCCCAACGATGGCATTACACGTTCTTAAAGAAAAAGAAGATTTAAAGGAAACTGTCTAAGAAACCTTCTCCATACGCATTTTGGAGGATGCTGGAAGCTGCTAATCGATGCGAGGACGGAGGGAGTTATGATCGGATATGATAATGGTTGAATAATAGTTTGCACAACAGTTAGCGCTGGGCTTATGCAGAGGGCATATTTTAATCCGCATTGCTTGAATGTGTGATATCATTGTGCGCTGGGCTTCGTTTACAAAGACTTGTGCAGATATTTTTTAAGATCAAAGAAATGGTTTTGTTGGTTTTATTTATAAGACTGGGTTGAGTTTCATTCCTGAGCGTACATATTTCCGGCGTAGTTGAAAGCTTTATTTTATCTCATTTTGAAGACACCTATTTTCCTATTATAAGGCTTATTTGTAAAAGTATTCTTCATGGAACCATGATATCAAAATATATTTATTTAGGTTAATCGTACCATTTTCGCGAACACCTCCTGTCAACACTGATTCTCAGTGATCCATTCATAATTTGTTCACCGCTGTATGTGTGGATCTGTTTCTTGCATCCCAAAGACGTTGACGCAGCCATGGTCACAAGACGAAAGCCAAATGATATCATTCATTTGGAAAATTTGGTGCATCTCCTTCTGGAAACCACGGGTGACTGCCCGAGTAAGAACAAGACTATACCCCTTGTCATTGAAAGAAATTAAACGACTCCAGCTGATGTGTGCGCCTATAAACAGTATAAACCCACAGTATCGACTGGAGAGTATAGCCTTGATATTGCCTTGAAACGTTTGCACAAACTAGAAACAGACTCTGCTAAATCAGACAAAGACTGTCATGTTCTTGAACTTGAAATTTGCCAAACAAGGGAATTTAATTGATGCCTCAATTTTCAGTAACATTCTCATACAAAAATCAGTTTCCCAAAATGTGCCACAATATTTCAAATTTAAGAAACCACCAACAATTCCATTTTCCCATACGAACACCACCTTTGCATCCAGGTAGTTCAGTTGTTCGAACGTGTTGCAGAATGTTGAATGATGTAAATTCAACTACTTGTGGCTGTCAAGACACATGATATTGCTACAAACCTGCAGGTCATATAATCACAGCTGTCTTCTCTGTTGTAACAACCTTTGTCACCTATTCCGATATGTACAAAGATATCGCGAGTAACCTCCTTCCAGCTTTAAAATCATTATAGATGTTGTCAAACGTTATACTAATAAATGGGCCAACAGAGAAGAGGAACCTGTTGAATGCCTGAGTGGGTGAGGCAGTGCCTTGTCGAATGGACAAACTGAAAATGAGGAATCAAAATTGGAATAAACCCATTCTGTCCGAGCCAGCTGTAATCTGAAGTCTGTTGTAGGAAGTAGTTGTTCCTACCGACAAAGGACTCAAATAACATAACCATTATATGAAAGCAACAACACATAAATTGTTAGATCATAGAACTTGGTACAAGTGACACATCAAATAATGCCACATATGATGCAAGTATGTTAACGGGGGAAAAAATCTGCTCAAACAGTGCATCAAAAGGTTAATTTTTTGGCTGGACTAAAACCTGTAGGCATGCCCATTCCCCTTTAGTACTTGATTCCAAAATTCCATAAAAGTCCTCACGAAGAGAGATATATTGCTGGGTCAAGCGAATATTCCCTTAAATCCCCGTCTCACAGATTAACCATAAACATTATACAATCGAGGAAGGACTTTCTGTATATTCACATAATGTTTTTGAGACAAGTGGAATAAATACATTGTGGATTTTCAAAACGTCAAAGGATTTACTTGACGTTTTATAATCTCAGAAAAGAACCACGTTCAATTCCGACAACACATTTGATTTTTCAACTTTGTACACGACTATCCCACATGACAAGCATAAGGAAAAACTGCATTCTTTCATCAATTGGGCTTTTGTTACAAAACGTGGTGACCATTGATATAGCTACCTCCAGATACAGGAACCTTCAGGCGTTCAGGCCACTTTGACAAAGAGTATCTGAATGTTACTGAGAAAACAATTTGTGAAATGCTAACTTTCTCATTGATAACATCTATGTAAAATTTGAGGGTAAGACAATTTTAGGCAAGAAGTAGACATCCCCATGGGCACATATTCTGCTCCACTTCTGCTGATCTGTTTCTTTATGCATATGAATCAGAATTTATCTTATCTTCAGGTATATCGATGATCTGATATCGCTCAATAACCATTAAATAGCCAATTCCCTTCCACTGATTCACCCATCTGAACAAGAAATAAAACAAACTAGTAAGACTGCCTCTTCTGTTTCATATTTAGATCTATGCATATAGATTCAGGGTGATAAAACACTCTCCACAAAACTGGATGCCATCAACTTTCCCTTTTGGTCGACCAATATTCCTACAGCTTCAGCCTTTGGTGTCTACGTATCACAACTGTTGCGGTACAGTCGAGCATGCTGTTTCTACGAAGATTTCAAAACACGTCATACGACTCGAGCTCAATAGTTGTTTGATCAAGGTTACACCATTCAAGGCCTCAGTAAAGCTTTCAAAACCTTTTATGGTAGACATGTGGAGGACATTTCCAAATATTAATTTGACGCATCAGTGATGAGACTGATGTCCGATGCAATTCCGTAATTTGACTTGCACCATATGTCTTTGCATTTCTTTCTGACGTGTGCTACCAGTGGGGCGGGACACGCACACCTATTCGCGAACACCTGGTATCATATGCTCATGAGATAGTCGGAATCGTACAATGGACTCTGCTTTCAGCAGATATATCAATATTGAAAGGGTATTGCTGCATTTATTGTTAATATAAGAGAGTGGTGTCATAAAAAGAATGTAATGAACGTATTCTTGGTTATAGTTTGAGCGGCTTTGTTTATAGGCATGAAACAAATCAGTTTGGCCTACTTGTTGAGACTTGCGTTCTTTATTTCGGTAAGCCCCGGGCTTATTTCCCGGGATTTATCTAAGGCGATCTTAACATGGCTTCAGTGTGTGGACATCAGTGTCTCAGGATATATTTTAAGGAGAATGTGTGATACCACTATTCGTCTTGCTCTCGGAATATATATCCTGGGTCGCGTCGGAATGGGTTTTAACATCGCGGTCAAGGATTGCACTTACAGAGCGACGTTCATACACGTGAGTGAGTGAGTGAGTGAGTGTGTGTTTGTGTGTATGTGTGCGTGCGTGCGTGCTTACGTACACTTTTATCTCAGTACTTGTAGGCCACGGTCCTTTTTGTACAGACGAAATACAATTAGGGTGCAAATGAGATATAATACACATTTCTTTGCTTTTTAACTAAAGCAGTTTTAACATAACTGCACATTATCCATGTTGGAGTATTTGTGTTCTTACAGCATTGGCTTAAAACAAGTACGTTGCTGTATTGATATTGATAATAGGGTCTGGCGATGACAGTAGTGTATTAAACTTCAGAATATTTGGAAAGATGTAAAATTTAGATTTTATCTAACTTTGCCTACGATGGCTATAAGCTGGACAAATTAACAAAAGTGATATTCATTTTCGATATGGTTTTAGTTACAAACTTTACATTTTCTAAATTCACGATGAATGTTATAATGTCGTCCACGTTCAATTTCTAAATTGTGAGAACTAAGCCGAAAACGAGTCAATGTGGTTCTGAATTTATTTACTGTAATACAACTCAAATAGTTCTCACTTTAAATGGATGTTTTAAACTGTGCATGATAAGCCATTTTGTGGGCTTTCAGGTAAAGCACTATGACAAACCTGAACAAAGTTGTATTTTAACCGTTGACGTAACATATTTAAAAATACGGTTTTATTACCATATGCTTGAAAGAGCCAGACATCCCCAAATCCTAATCTAAGTGTGTGGCTGTTTGTACTAGTCTGGACTAATTCCGGTTTTATCGTGCTAGCCAACTGAGATACCATGGCGTAGTTTAATGTATTTCGGTATGACGCGGCCGGGGATCGAACCACAGTCATTCTGCTCTATCCACAAGAACACAGGCGGTCCAGAGAGGTCTCCTCGTGCCGGTAATGATGAGACTTGGTACTGTCTTGCCAGTGTGCATGTCACAATTAGCCTATCGCCGGTCATCGTCATGATTTATTCATTTGAGAACATTCCTCAAGCAGCAACGTTCAGGAGGCCGTGTATGTTAGCAGAATAGGACACGCCATGACCCTTGACTATGGTCAACGGAGGACTTGGCCTCCATAGTTGATCTCATGCCAGAATGCATATCATTACGTCTATTTAAAACATCGGACAGATAAGACGGCAAAACGTATGCTGCCTTACCAAGTTTTCCCAGAGAGATATAATCATCAGTGTCACTGGAACCTCAAAATTGTTGATTGCTGATGGAGGATGGAGGATGGATGGTTGGGGTGGTGGTGAGGTGGATGAGGATAAGAATGGTTGCAATAATAGATTGATAAGACTATGTGCATCATCAATTCCATATGAAAGGTATATAATATTAGCATTTTTAAAAATAACGACAAAAGTACCTCGACTCTCATGTATGATCAATATCCTTATGCTACTGTGTACTGTTACAGTGCTCCAATGCGCTTCAATGTGATATATATGCTTCGTTTAATGGGCCGGTGTCTCCTTTACTGAATAAACTCATTTGATTTCAATAATAATACCAAGTTGTCCGACTCCAGATTGTTCTCGGTGAGTTGGGTTTGGTATCTGACTGACTTTCGGAGAGTACCCAGGTTTGCTACCAGGAATACAGCCCTTCTGACAATCTGGGTAATTTTCAAATACTTTTAACTGAAATATCATCTTCTCCAGACCCTCCAAACGTTGGCGTTTAGGATTGAAAACAAAAAAGTACCAACAGTGAGAAAAACAACCGCCCTATTTGTATTTATTTTTATGACATTCGCGGCTACAAAATGCTCCTTTGCAGACATATACCAATGCATATCGACCGGAACAGTCACATATAACTGGAGCTGGACACCCGGGGTTGTTATTGCAGTAATAACCATTCATTGGAGTTTGCGGAGCGCAATTGCACTCTGTGGCGCTAGCAAGTGACAGGCTCGAACATCTCGGTGGTTTTGACGTATAGATTCTCCTTTAATCAACTCAACTTCCTTATCACGCCAGGTGAACACGGACATTTTTTCAAGTTATTTTCAGCTCTGACTCTTATGTTCTTGAAACACTGGGCATTAGAGCAAGGATAATACAGACACGGTGTCTATCATCTAATGATCATCAAGTCACGAAGTCAGGTCTAATGATGGCATTGCTTATCTGGCAACCTCATTTTATCACATTACCAGATCTTATTAGGCCTTTATTTGAAATACTAGTAGGTGGATTTCAGCGGGATAAAGAACGTGTTCATACTACCATCATTACCTGTGATAAAGCTTTGAAAGCTTAGTGTCTGGCTGTGACGTGCGTCGAACCGCGGATAGAGTCAAAGGGCGGATTTTGTCTGCCTTCACGCGTGTTAGGATGGGAAGGGTAATTACCTGACGATTTTATCTAAAAGAAACATTCCCTTTCTTCAATCACATTTACTTTCTTGTGTATATCGAGTATCAGAGAGACAGGGCCGTTAATTCACAGGATAGTACATTGCGTTATAGAGAACTAGACAACACACGTGAACTGTCCACAGATGTACATTGAGGAAAAGGTACAAGTGGTGCTATTTCAGATGCAAGCAAAGGTCATAATTCACTGGTTCTTTCTAGAAACATAATGTAGCGGAAATTGCTATGAAAAACGCTTCTTCAATTCATTCATTTTTTTCAATCTATTATTTGTGAATATCAGAACGGAGTTAGTCCGTCCGATTCTCAATCCACTTGGACAAATATTCTCAAAACTATTTGAGTTTGAGAAATGAAAATTTACACATTATCTTACTGGTCACGACCTCAAATGAGGTCGAAAATTGGTGTGTTAAATTCATTTTTTTCAGAGTTATGGCTCCTGCTCCAACATTTTTATCTGTGAAATGTTTCCTCAGAAACTACTGAAGAATGAAACTACATGAATGAAACTTTGCATGCTTATCTAAGGGATGCTTGTCAACACTGAGTTCGAAATATATATATATATTTTTTTACAGTTAAGTCCCATGCTACATGTATATGTTGTTAGATTATATGAATCCTGTCTCATGTTTCTTGAGAAACTACATGCAAATATGTATGATTTTAAGAGATACTTGTTTTACACCAACTCTAAAGTAACATTTTCGTTTCACCTAACATCAAAAGTACATACCACGTAGATGCATCGAACCCGGGATCTGCCGATTAACCACTGACCTAATCTCCCAACATCAATATGAGTTTAGTATAACGTTACATTTAGGTAAATACTGTTCCTATCAAAGTAAACATGGGCAAAACATTGGGAATACAGTTGTCAATGGACATATGTCATTCCTCTGCTCGTTTAATTTGCATAATACATTTTAAACGATACAGTTTTTACGTTTAACGACTGCTATAACTGAATGGCTGTCTCAGTTCATTATCCGGCAGACAAGCATACACATAACAGACTTGGGGTCGAATATGTTAATAATGTTGCTCCGGGGGCCATCTGCGTATTTTATGCAAAGATATGTCGTCATGCAAAAGTACATTTGCTATGTCGAAATTATGATAATGTACAAAAAACAATCATATTATGACTTATCTTTTTTTATTTTAGTCTCTGTGTTACGCAAATTTCCAATTGAGGAAATGGGTATTTCATGGCGGATGCTGCATTCGGTTAATGCATTGCGCTGGCACCTTGCTTCCTTACATGTGCCGCCCTCGCATAGTCACGTCACTCACGTGAATGAATGGGCTATTGATTAGGAATGGTAACATGGTTTCACGCCATAACTCACTTTTTAATGCATCTGGGGCTTCTTTGACTCGGTATTTTTGTCGATTTTTGGCACCCTCTGAAAAACAAAAAAACATTTATAAAAAAAATATATTTTAAATAAAAGCGACAAAAGCCTTTTATGTACATAAAAAATCCCTGCCAAAAGCAGAGTCGATTGTACGATTCCAACTACATCGTGAGAATGTGTCACTGTCAAATAGTGATAACACCAAGTGTTAGCGAAAAGTAATGTAATATTTCCAGCTGCTGTGGAATAGCATTTACCAGGCAGTTTAATCTAAACGGTAAATGTAATAAATATCTATGAAATAGACATCTGTCAATCCGGTGAGTGTTAAATCGGTTAAATCAAGCAAATGGACCCCATAAATAAACTGAAACAAAAACAATTAACCAAACATTGCTATTGTTGAGATCATTTTACGATGTTAAGGTGACCTTTAACATAAAGTGATCTTATAATTTATTTATTGTTATTCCATGCATCATAATCTAATTTGATAATCCATCGATGCTCATCGTCTCTGGTTTTATTAATGCTAGTTGAGATTCGACCTACGTATTATAAAACAGTTCAGCTGTGGTCTATTCATCGATGCATTGTATTCGAAGCTCCCACATGTCAAAGTAAACATGGCTCAAAACATTTTTCGATGACATTAACGTTCACCGATCTTCCAGGCAAGTTTCCAACGAACAGCCTCCAAACATGTTATTAAACATGTTTTGTTTAATGTATGTTCTTCCAACCAACCTATTCTGTCAGAGCTATTAGGATATTACTAAATACCAGTATTAGCTTGTTTTTGTAACCGTCAATCTATTTTCCAACAATTTAGGTCTTTGTTTGAAATCAATGAAAGCAATTCACAGTATCCCAGTCCGCGTCAGTTTTAGACTAAGCACGTGACTTGTTTCCTTCATGACGGACTGTCGATAACACAATATTGATAAAATCCATAAATATTTGGTTTATAGCTGTGTGTAGAATATCTGATGTCCTACTGGGCCTGAAGTTCGAAAGATGTTATGTTATGATGTTAGCAACATATGGACAGCTACTAGTATTTCATCTTTCTTTACCCACACAGTGACATTTAATATATCATTGTCATTACAACACAAATACATGTCACCTGCAGATATACGTGTCCTTCTACACAGCATCATATGATACCTTGCTCTGTTCCAGAGAGGAACATATATTTTGATATAAAATATCACCTGCAGATATATGTGTCCTTCCAGACAGCAACATATGCTATACTATGCTCCTTTCCAGACAGCAACATATATTTTGACATAAAATATCACCTGCAGATATAAGTGTCTCCTTCAAGATAGAAACAGATTATATAATCTGCTCCTTTCCAGACAGCAACATATATGCACTGTGCTCCTGTCCTGGCGGCATCAGTTATGTAATATGGATCCTTCCTGACAGCAAGATATATTTTAATATAACATAGCATCTTCAAAAAAAGAAAACAGATCTATACCAGGCCACGTCGCAGACAGGAGACTGCTACCCAGCGACACTGCTACATCTAAACAACATATCCTGCTATATTCAGACCATCCGACATAAATGTCGTGCTCATGTCCAGACAACAACAATGTCACCGCTCTACCCAGGATCAGGACTGGGACAATATTATGCTCCCTTCAGTCAAAAGTATTATAAGCAGCTACCTCGAGACAATACCTTTGTAAATCGACACAACAATAGTTATGTACTATGCTAGCTTGCACAAAGGGACTTAATACCATGCTACCCCCAGACAGCAATAATTATATACCATTCTACGTTCCAGACAGAAACCTCCGGTGTTACAAATGATTTTCAGTGATCCATGTATATAATCTTCAGCACTATTTTGCCTTTCATACCCTATGGAATCTTTTTCGGCAGATATTCGAGACTGATTATTGGCGTTTTTAATTTACATCCTGACTGCAGGGAGTTATATGACATTCTACCACACATCAATAGTCATATAACGTATTTCCTGCCAGACACTAAAAGTTAAAACATAACATCCTGCCTCCCAGACATAAAATGTATGTACCGTGTTATCCACAGACAACATGATTTATATCACAAACCATTTCTAAGAAATCAGCAAACGTTACATGTCATACTTCCCCCGAAAGAAATAATGGCACGGCGTAATGCCTCCCACAGAGTTATAATAGAAGCGACAAAACCCTTTCCATACTCTTTGTACGATTTCTACCAAAAAATGATCATGTGTTTATGAATGGCTATCAAGGAGTAATGATACCAGCTGTTCGCGAAAAGGTGAGCGTATCCAGTCCCACCGGTAGCACCCGTCACAAACACATGCAAAGGCAAGTCAAATGTTCACATGACAAAACACGGGAACATATGGTACAAGTCAATATAGGGAATTGCATCGAACATATTTTTTAGCACCCAATTTGTAAATTTGTAAACAGTGCTACCCACACACAGACGCTACCGCCTGAACTCAATGTTTCAACAAGGCTAACCCTCAAATATATAACAAACTGCCTCCGAGAAAATTAGAATTGCTTTCCATTAACTTTCATGTACAATGTCCGCAGTGTGACTTATATGTATGACGTTTACATCCTGGCTGATACCACCAGTCAGATTCAGGACGAGTCGCAGACACTTTCAAATATGCTCAGAAAAAAACTCTAATAAAAAAACAATGTAACATTCACAAAAATGCAAAATTCAATTCTACACCATCCCAAAAACTTGTAAGTCTGTCCAAACGGAATGGCAGAACATAGCAAACTGCCACCTCTAAGTCTAATTATGAAAGTACTTTTAGAGAAGGAAGACAGAAATAGGCATATGCATGCACCAGTAATCTGACGCAATAGGATGACGACCAGAAATAGTTTAATCCAATATTGATATCATCTCGTGCCAAAGTATCAATATAACGCCGTTCACGTGATTTAAATACACGCATGTACGTTCTTCCTACGATTGAGAATTAGAGCCTTTTCCAAAATTATAGCTATGAAAAGGTCACCTGACACATTCACATTGCATGGCATGTGTTTAGGAGCTGATATTACGGCTTTTGAGAGACACGGTATGCATGTACGCAGGTCAATTCAATTAGGAGATAAACTTACTGTTTTGAAATTTGATGTAGAACCACTGTAGCTTCGATATCTCTTATTTTCATTTGGGATCGCGAGGTTTCAATTGTACAAATAAGAGGTATATTGTGACCTAACTCAGTGGTTAGTGTGTGTTTTACTTAACCGTGTGTGTTCTAAACTTATAGATCTTATGTTTGGTAAGCTGTTGTTCTAGTATCGAACGTTTACAATATTCTAATTGGTTATCGGCAGCCATTGCTACATGCATGGATGCGTAGGCTGTCGATAAATCGATGTTTTCATATGATGTTTTTTTTTCTGTGCGGATTAACTTAAAAATATAGGAAAGGGGATAACCCTTTTTAGCCAATCAGAATCAAACATTGTCCAAAGTCTTGGTAGAATCAATACTGCATTGCACTTCATCGATAATCTATAAGTAACATATTTATACACGATCCAGTAGCTGACACGCAACAACGTGACATAGGCTGGACTTCAGATGAAAGTATTCCTGCACCAAAGGGCGCTGATTTCTGTCAACTCTATTCCATTGGGACGTCAAACTTTGATTACATCACAGTGACATATATAAATCTGTTAACGATATGATACGTTTGATGGGCGGTCGGGTAGCCTAGTGGTTAAAGCGTTCGCTCGTCATGCCGAAAACCCGGGTTCGATTCCCGACATGGGTACAATGTGTGAAGCCCATTTCTGGTGTCCCCCGCCGTGATATTGCTGGAATATTGCTAAAAGTGGCGTAAAACCATACTCAGTGGGTCAGTGATACGTTTGATAGACAATCTCGGAGAACATCTGTGAACAATTAATTATCAACGTAACCGTTTGTTAATTCCAACGAATGGCGTGTTTTTCAATGAAGTCCAAACGGTTAGCCAATATTCCAAACTCCCAAATATAAGACTACCTTACCTTATAGAGATTACAATTTAGTCTTCTTGTGTTCTACATAACATGACAAGGCGAAAGTTCATATTACTTATTTCGTAGACACAGATACGCCTACTATGTATTCAGTTCACACACACACTCTCTCCAATGTAGTTATATTCTGTCACGATTATGTCTCGCGGGGGCGTGATTTAGTATTACCAATCATACTTTATTAAGCGTAATATGATTCGGGCAGTTACAGAAATTAAGCAGACAGTACAAGGGATCTACAATATCGGGTGACTACTATCTAACGCGACAGGCTGGGACAAACATAAGACGGGTCATTTGATGAAACTCCAGCAAGGTGGGGGAATCACGACAATATTGCCTATATTGTGAGTTGTAAAGTATACTGGTAGGTCATTCATATCAAGAGACAGTTTGACATCGGCGGTTTATGGAACCAGGTCGCTCATTGACAGTTCGATAATGGTTTAAAAGGTAGTAGTATCAGTTCGACATTGCCAGCGTGTAACGGCTGATAGTGAAGTAACAACTCGACATTGCTGCGTGTAAACAGTTGATAGTAAAGTAATAACTCGATACTGACAGCGTATAACAGCTTATAGTAAAGTAACAACTCGACATTGCTGCGTGTAAACAGTTGATAGTAAAGTAATAACTCGATACTGACAGCGTATAACAGCTTATAGTAAAGTAACAACTCGACATTGCTGCGTGTAAACAGTTGATAGTAAAGTAATAACTCGATACTGACAGCGTATAACAGCTTATAGTAAAGTAACAACTCGACATTGCCAGCGTGTAAACAGTTGATAGTAAAGTAATAACTCGATACTGACAGCGTATAACAGCTTATAGTAAAGTAACAACTCGACATTGCTGCGTGTAAACAGTTGATAGTAAAGTAATAACTCGATACTGACAGCGTATAACAGCTTATAGTAAAGTAACAACTCGACATTGCCAGCGTGTAAACAGTTGATAGTAAAGTAATAACACGACATTGCCTGCGTGTAAACAGCTGATAGTAAAGTAACAACTCGACATTGCCAGCGTGTAAACAGTTGATAGTAAAGTAATAACACGACATTGCCTGCGTGTAAACAGCTTATAGTAAAGTAACAACTCGACATTGCCAGCGTGTAAACAGTTGATAGTAAAGTAATAACTCGACACTGACAGCGTATAACAGCTTATAGTAAAGTTACAACTCGACATTGCCAGCGTGTAAACAGTTGTTAGTAAAGTAACAATTTGACATTGACAGCGTGTCACATGCCAAGGCAAGTCAATTGTTCAGCTGAAAAAAACTCTGCAACATGTGGTACAGGGAAATTGCATCGGACCTCAAAATTGATGATAATATGTGTTCTTTAAATGGGATCGTTGTCTTATTTGTTATTAGAAATGTCAAATATATACAACACATATGACAAAATCATTTTACTAATTCCACTGTAACCACACAGAGACATGGCAAGAAAATCATGAATTAGCATGTCATTGGTCTTCATACACAGTGGCTACAATATGATCACCAACAGAAACCAGTTATATATTATTCTATTTCTATTTTATTACTTCTATTTGTACATCATAAATCTGATAAGGCATACACGTTACATTTAGGAAAGAATAGCATGATGGTTACGGTTGATGAAACAACACATTTGATTTTTGTCCTTTTGATACTGAGGTTACATTTGAAGGTTTTATAAGATGTAACAACGTGAAGCTATTTTTATTGCCAAATGTACAAAGCCCTCGAACGTTATTTATGTGTTTTTTTAAAATTTGAAGTAATATAAATTTTCAACGTTGAACCACGAACCTGCAACGCGAGTTAACATAATGGAATTAAAGTTTTACCCAGCACGTTACGCCCTATGAACTGCTTGAACATACAAAAACAAAACACATAATCATTATCAAGAAGGCATAAACCTATCTGCACGCAAGACGGCTTACGGGACTCAGATGGTAACATTTAGAAAAAACCCAGCTTATTTTAATAACGATCCCTTACTAAATTAAAAAAGAACTTATTAGGCTTTTGCCAGTAACCAGCTGTGTGTGAACGAAAAAGCGGACCAAATCCTGCGTGAATTACTTATGATGGATCAGACAAAAACGTCACATACAAGGGTTGTCAACATGAAACTCGACTTTCATTACAACCCGCTTAATCACACATTGGAATCCACGACCGATATTCTGAAGGCTATAAAAATACTTAGCGACGCTGAAGTTCAAATTCTGACGTAAATTGGCTCAAAGGAAAACACCAAGTGAAAGCGTCTCCTGGAACAAACCTGTTCAATGATTTAAGTGATCTTTCACAAGAACTGCGCCACTAAATGAATAGTGAATTATTTATCCCGGGGACTGACACAGCGAAAGAAAAGTTTAAAGACTCGCTTTATCTCTTTGATTGAAATACGTCTACTCTAAACTGCTACGTATGTCATGTCTCTTCATCCTTCAGTGATGAACACTTTTGGCTCTGGGGAAGATCAATGTTGCAAAACTGTCTTTGTTTTGGACTTATTCTCACATATCTATCTTGATACAAGGAATATAGCATTGAACACATTCTCACATATTTATCTTGATACAAGGAATATAGCATAGAACTCATTCTTATATATTTATCTTGATACACGGAATATAGCATTGAACTCATTCTTATATAGTTATCTTGATGCAAGGAATATAGCATGGAACACATTCTTATATAGTTATCTTGATACAAGGAATATAGCATAGAACTCATTCTTATATATTTATCTTGATACAAGGAATATAGCATATATATTCTCACATAGTTATCTCGATACAAGGAGAAGAGCATAGAACTTATTCTTATATATATTTTTTATACAAGAAATAGAGCATAGAACTCATTCTAACATAATTATCTTGAAAAAGAAGTGTAGCATAGAACTCTTTCTCATGTATGACCCAAGGATGACCCAAGTCAGGGTAGATTTTCAGTTCCTGGAGGTTTACACTGAAGCAAGTTATTTTCTGCTCAGGGCAAAAATTAATATTTCTAAGGTAATCCAACACAAAATCTGACCACCCTGGCCAGTACCATTAACACTGGACAAACCTATGTTAATCACAACGCAGTTATATTTGCTCAACTTCTGTTACAAAAATCGTTTCTGTCTTTGAAAATTTATAGATCCTTAAAAGGACAAGGTGTGTTTAGGGCCCCTTTTGCCTTTACAAAAAAAAAATTAAATGTATTCGGAGGAATGATAATTTGACTTTTCGCGGTACAACAAGACTAAAATGTGACCAAAAGGCTGATTAAAGATGTTTTCCAAAAGCGTTTGTCTAATATATGAACTTGGGCAAGTCTTTGACCCAAGTTGGAGTTCTTTGGAGATACAGATAGAAACGGTACAAACATATTGTAAAAAGTCTTGTGTCCCACTTGTTCATATTTAGGTTTTCTCTGGTAGTTTAAAAAAACGATCTTTTCCTCTCATTTTAGTCAAACTTATGTTTTTGGCCATGTCACAAGTCCCACTTGGTACACAGGTAAGAAGAAATGGCTAGTTGTCAGCCATATGAACATGGTAATTACCTTACCAATATTTCTTAGTGCCATTAAAGTTTGAAATCTCTAGAGGACCATTATCCAACCTAAAAAATGTGTGAAGATATTATGACTAACGCTTGAATGCAATCACTATTCTTATTCTATGTCTATGTAATGAATCTCGCTTAAATGCTAAATATAACCACTTCAAACATATTATATGTATACTTGTCCGAAAACTATGTATATCAAGCACTTCTGGTAAGTCTTCTATGATGAATTTGTGCTACATGATATTACAGAACTAGCGATATTTCTGTATCCCGGAATACAAATTGGCCTTCAAATTATTGGCGCCACCATCTATCACACTGTCTTCGACTGTTATATTTATATGTTTATATGTGGCAATGTCAATTTTCATAATCACAAGCGTAACATAAAAAGAAGGATGTACAGAAATCATATTCTCTAGAAAGTTCCAAACAGATTGGTTTGAGCACAACACAACTTCTATGATATCTGAAGAAGTAAGTTGTAATGACATATATAGTAATAATAAGCTCAATAAGACAGCAAAGGAAATTGCATTTATCTACCAATCACGAAAGTATGAAATCTACACGCACAGCTCGGACTTTCTATATTGAGATGGTGTGACACTAGACCAGTGCACAATTGAAATTCTAGTTATTCATTGTGCAAGCATGGATTATGCAAATACTATATCATTATTCATTGATCTTGAATCAAAAGACGGCTTTACTCGCTTTTACATTAAAGAAATATTGATAATTTAGTTCTGTTTTTCGAGACTCCTTTTATTAGCCAGAACGACTCTGAAGTACCCTTCAGGGCATTTTATCATTCTTTCTCCAACGAATCAGATAATCTAAATACCAATTCATACAGAAATAATATTGTCTTCACTTTTTACAGACTTTATTCAAAGATTTCGTTAAATTCAGAAAAACAACACTTCTTTGTATTTAAACTAGACACTAAGAAGAAATGTTTGTTTACGGAAACGAGTTCATTATGTTGTTTCAGGTTTATGGTAGGCAAAGTAGAACTTGGTTTGGTAGCTGTTCCAGCGATAAATAAAAGCGACAAATAATAAAATAGAATAGAATAGAATAAAATAAATAAATCCATTTACATATTCATAAGATATTTTTATGCTAAGAGTATCGACAATAGAAGCGATCCAAGTGTTTACCGCTGTTCTATTGGAACATAAACTCATAAATAGCGTCTAAACTCGTTCAATACACACCCTCACTCTGGCTCAAGTATCTGGATACACCGTTATTGTTAAAAACAAATTGACGATTGTGTCTGTACTTACGTAACTATGCTACCGTCAGTACCCAAACTATCAATTTATTTATTTTATGATATGGCTTTGCTTGTTTGCATTTTTCAAAAATGTCTTTGCAGCAAAAGGATTTGGTATGCAGCTTCCTTTAGCTGTGGCAGTCTGAGCACTAAAAGTGTGAAAGTTCTCAATCACAAAATCAATGTGTTATAAAACATTCCTTGGCATAAGAAGTAAGTTGAGACATAACGATTTATGTATTTTTTAACAAGCCCATGAGTGTAAATCTGGCTAAAGAAAACAGGGCACTAATGAAGACATTCATGTTTTAGGAAGGTGGCTCGAAGGAATTTGTAATTCCCCTTCAGTGTAATACCACGTTAAACACCCTCCGACCTATTGCCAATCAAGGCCCAGTCAGTGAAACAAAGAGGAAGTTCCACAGTCACCCGACTTTCAATTTGGGAGAGAACCTGAAATAAAAGTGCGCGTCAAAATATTGATCTGGTCCATACACTTTCTTGCAGGTTTGTGACCTATACCGCAAACTGCTGAATCCCTTTGATGAAATATTCATTGGAAACAGTTTGTTAGCCTTAGCCGCCAGCAACGTTACTTGGTGATGGAAGTTAACCAAGGCGTGAGATGCTGGCAATTTTCTTTGCCATTGGGTAATAAAGTTTTCCTTGTGTATTAGCACCAAAACATTCTGTTAAATATGTGTCTTTTTATTAATTAAAGAAAACTGCATGCATAATAGTTGGGAAATAAGAAATTTGCATTTACAATCTTGCTTCAATAACATTACATGATCACCGTTGGCCCTTGGGAAAAGATATATATTCTGGTATTCAGACTGTAATCTCCATGAGTAAATATAAGGGTGATAAAATCTTTCTCGCGACATCATATTTGCATTTTTAGATAGGTATATAATCAACAAGGGCTTTGCGTAGATGTGCTTTGAATAATAAAGGGATCGTATGTCCCAGCATATCGCCATTACGCGTGCATAAAAATGGCTAAATGCAAAGCTCACCACCCCGAGCAGCGATTTCTTAGGAAAATGGATCCGTATTGATCAGATTTCCACCTCCATATTTTCATGTAGCCTACTTAATGGACGTTATCAAAACTTTTGGGTTTCATATCAACCCCATCGGCCTGATGCCAACACAAAAGTGTCCTACCCCACACTATAGAACCTAGGCCAGCCACAGAAATCAAGAGTTGGTTTGCTTTGGGAATTGGACCTCCTTCTACTACTACTATCAGGATACCCAGAAAGTAATAAAGGGAATTAAAAGGCGTTTAATGATATCTACAAAATGAATAACTCGGAGACCGACCAGTGCAGAGCAAGTGGGAGATAGCGCTCAATATGACCGTCTGAAGATGGCCGCCGGAAGGAGGACACGTCAAGTGCTGGAAACATCACTGATGGTTGTGATGAGATTGAAAATAATTCGAAATGGGAAGGTAGTCCGTCTCAAGATATCATTGGACATATTGCGGTCTCTGACTCTTACAATATGCGTGTTGTGGGATCGATTCATCTAAAAGTCAAACAGTGTTCCTACAATGTCTGAGAGTGCCATAGATGCAGTCTGAATGGATGACTCAGGAACACATACAGCTGCAATGTGTTTATAGAGAGATGTGAAGTATTTCAGCTCTATAACGGCTGTGGATACAAGAGGAGTTCAGTATTGCAAGTGTGCCATTTTGTCTATAAGCCCTCTTATTCACCCCCACTCACCTCCACAATAAAATTCCGGGTTCATATTGGTCTCCAGCAAACAATGGAAGGGGGCTCTCTGATATTGTTTTACTCTAAAAAAGGATCAGAACAGTTTTTCGCTTTACTCATTATTTTTCTGGACACCAGCACATAAATAACCTGAGGTAACATTATTTATGTTGAATATTATTTTCCACAAACTTAATCCACTTGCTGATATGCGTTCGTGATGAATGGTGGTACTTATACTTGTGATACGGCATCGACAAAAGGGCACTAGCGTCTACGCTCTATCCTTTACGCAAGCTCAAATGGCCATTGGTTTGATACAAAATCGATGTACACACCCACCCCACCGCCTTTCCTTTTCTCAGTAAACACTATGCAAATGTCAGAGCACCCTAGGTTGAACTATGTCACGCTCACTGTATCTGATTACTTCTAGAACGGCGGAGACACAGACGCTGCCGAGCCAAACAGAGCAGACCATGTGTTCCACTGCATACACACAATAGCTCTCAAGTCTCCAGTGATATAGCAGATGCCCTCCCAACGAGGATGGAATGGAATTCTATACAGTAAATATAGGTCTGTTGAATAATGGATGATGGGAACCAGGCTGCACCACCCTTGGGACCCAGCTGCACGTTGAAAAGAACACTCTCTTGTAAACAATACATCAGAAAACAATACCTGATGTGTGGCTTCATCTAACAACAATTTGTTGTTTGAAATACACACAAACTGTTGTTGTCAGCATGTAGGGCATACTTTCAATGCACTTCATTACTAATACAACATCTGTCTTGCCACAATGTAATGCCTATAAAGATATCGCTATCAGATAGTTAATGATGTATAATACAGGCAAGAGAATATAGAAGCAGGTGGGACACTCAGGAGATCAATTATCGATTCGTTTTATTGATGCCTAGTCGAAATAACTTCAGGTTTTTGTATGTGGTGAGTTTACGATCAGGCTGAAATGATAATATCTAGTCATAAATAGTCTGTGACAATAAACTAATATTCACAAATCAGCAAAGAAACGTAGTTAATATAATTGTCTTGAGGAACTGCTTGTTCTTTCTTTTACAAAGTAAACGTCTTTCAGTTTCTTAATAAATACCAAACTATCAAACGAGGAACAAATACATTGATTTGGTCTCAGCGTATTACTGCTAAAGGGTGTGTTTGAAACTATTTGTAAAATATCATGTCGTGTTTACTTATATAAGATCAATCAAGGCTTCGTGAATTCATACATATATAACGATAAAGGTTCAAAAACCACCATCAAACTCTACTTGGCAGTAAATCCAGGATAACTTACAGTTTAAACTATTTTTTCAAAGAAAGACATTGATATGTCTGGAACAGCTTAGGCAAATATATAATTCACGAATAGCAAATATCAATAATTTGTCAAACATGTGTACAAATAAAATAGCACAGACACATATTGTTCTGGAACCAAAAGTACTGCCTTTACAAACTAAACATTAACGCTATACAAACAAACTGAACATTAACGATATACAATCAACCTGTGTCATGCAACAAGCTTATTACAGATTCTCTTAATACCAAAATCTTTTAACATTGAGCCCTGAACTGTGTTATGGAAATGTCTCCATATAACGGAATCTGATCTCAATTCCAACCTCGCAGGCGATGGCGTATGAGATGAAACAAAGATGACAAAATAACGGCAAAGATATGAAAGATTAATAGATACCTGGTTGAGGTAAAAGCTTCCTGCTGTAGCAGACAGTAGTCATCAGTACCACCAGGGGTACTCAGTTTTCACGAAGAGGACATAAATGGCATCTAGCAAAGGACAAGGATTTCTCTGGAAGCAATACTTCCGGGCCCGAGTGGAAGTGAAGTATCAATTTTCTATACATATGAATTATACATTTGTGTTTGTGAAAATCAATATGTTTTGCGTATACACACAATTACTATGCATCATTTGACGTTGATGAGAAAAACAGATTGGGAAAATAAGAAAGGGGAATTCTTGTAGCGTTTTGTTATGCAAGACTTCAGCGTAGATAAGGAGCATTGTGACATTCCCAAGCTGATTCACCAAGCCAGCGAGACTGTGTAATGTGATGTTGTCAAGCGAGGTTGCATGTATGAGTTATGGACTCCGATAATGGTCTAAGCATTTAGATCAGCCATTAGATGATTTCTTACAAGATAATGACCATCCGCGTCCAGATGAACTCATTTAAAGGAGATACATATAATTTACATTGTGCAGGAATTGTAGTAAAAACAGATATTTGTTATCTTTACCAGTGAAAGAAAATCGGAAATGGTTGTTGAATAACAGGCTCTGGTAATGTACCCCCTGTGCATATAAAACATGCTGAATAAGTACATTGTACTTAAAACAAACTCAAAACTTACTTTAACATTTTTTTAAGTAATTAGGAAAATAATTATATTTTGCTAGTATAGTCAAGAATTGTCTGTGAGCTGTTCATTTGTAATGGTTTCAAAGGAGAAGTTTCATTGAATCCTATTTGCAATAACACGAGCATTCACCGCAAGATCTATAACACAGGCGTAAGGACTTGTTGGATTAGGGTTCCATGTGCTTCTATCGCACTCTGTGCACCGACTGGGCTGGTGGAAAAGCTGTTTCAACAGGTCTATAGCTATGCGCCTAATTCCATCAGTTACAAGTGCAAGAAAAGAGCAACGAGTGTACATTTAGTCGTGTTTCAGGTAGTGTCTGTGACTGTATGATAGGGAGTTTGGTATGATGACTGTCTTTGGGTGAACTATGTCCCTTAACTGTAAGGTTTCATTTGACATGGGTTCTAATCCGATAATATCCCTTGGTTTGTCAGCTTATGCTCAAGGTAACTGTCTGGAAAATGGGAAACGTTGGGACTAGCTTCTGAATGAAGCAGACACGCCGTGGTGAAACCTCGAAAGGTGTGACAAAAGTGCCTATTTGCGGCATGTTAAGTGCATATCAACATGGATGAGAATATAAATGTGGATTTTGGGGATGTGAATATGTGAATATTTCGTGTTGGTGGCGAGATGAGTGATACAGCTATGTTGAATGTTGGTTGTGAGACAGGTTATTCAGCTATGTTGAATGTTGGTGGTGAGATGGGTGATTTAGCTATGTTGGATGTTGGTGGTGAGATGGTTGATTCAGCTACGTTGAATGTTGGTGGTGAGATGGGTGATTCATCTGTGTTGAATGTTGGTTGTGAGACAGGTGATTCATCTGTGTTGAATGTTGGTTGTGAGACAGGTGATTCAGCTATGTTGAATGTTGGTTGTGAGACAGGTGATTCAGCTATGTTGAATGTTGGTTGTGAGACAGGTGATTCAGCTATGTTGAATGTTGGTGGTGAGATGGGAGATTTAGCTATGTTGGATGTTGGTGGTGAGATGGTTGATTCAGCTACGTTGAATGTTGGTTGTGAGATTGGTGATTCGGCGATGATGAATATCAGTGGCGAGATGAGTGAGTCAGTGATGATGACTGTTGGTGGTGAGATGGTTGATTCAGCTATGTTGAATGCTGGTGGTGAGATGAGTGATTGAGCTTTGTTGAATGGTGGTGGTGAGCTGGGTGATTCAGTTACGTTGAATGGTGGTGGTGAGATGGTTGAATCAGCGATGATGAATGTTGGTGGTGAGCTGGTTGGCTCAGCAATGGTGAATGTTCGTGGTTAAAGGGTGATTCAGCGATGATGAATGTCAGTGGTGAGGTGTTTGATCAGCGATGATGAATGTTGGTGGTAAGAGGGTTGATTCAGTGATGATGAATTTTGGTGGTGAGATGGGTTATTCAGCGATGATGAATGTTGGTGGTGAGATGGTTGATTCAATGATGATGATTGTTGGTGGTGAGATGGATGATTCAGCTATGTTGAATGTCGGTGGTGAGATGGTTGACTCAGCAATGATGAAGTTTGGTGGTGAGCTGGTTGATTCAGCAATGGTGAATGTTGGTTGTGAGATGGATGATTCAGCGATGATGAATGTCAGTGGTGAGGTGTTTGATCAGCGATGATGAATGTTGGTGGTAAGATGATTAATTCAGTGATGATGAATTTTGGTGGTGAGATGGTTGATTCGGCGATGATGAATGTTGGTGGTGAGAAGGTTGATTCAGCGATGATGAATGTTGGTGGTGTGAAGGCTGATTCAGTGATGATGAATGTTGGTGGCAAGATGGAGGATTCGGTTATGATGAATGCTGGTGATAAGATGGGTGATTCAGCTATGTTGAATGTCAATCGCGAGATGGGTGATTCAGCGATGATGAATGTTGGTGGTAAGATGGCTGATTCAGCTATTTTGAATGTCAATCGCGAGATGGGTGATTCAGCGATGATGAATGTTGGTGGTAAGATGGGTGATTCAGCTATGTTGAATGTCAGTGGCGAGATGGGTGATTCAGCGATGATGAATGCTGGTGGTAAGATGGGTGATTCAGCTATGTTGAATGTCAATCGCGAGATGGGTGATTCAGCGATGATGAATGTTGGTGGTAAGATGGGTGATTCAGCTATGTTGAATGTCAGTGGCGAGATGGGTGATTCAGTGATGATGAATGTTGATGTTGAGTGAGTCAGTGATCATGGTTGATGTTGGTGAGATGTGTGATTCAGTGATATTAAATGTGAGTTGTGAGATGGGTGATGTATCATTGTGATAGACTCGTCATTTTCCACATTCGTCACACGCATCATAACCTATCAACAACGCTTGCCTTCCATTCAAGATCTGGACAAAAAATGC
This sequence comes from Haliotis cracherodii, assembly GCF_022045235.1. Taxonomy (NCBI): domain Eukaryota; kingdom Metazoa; phylum Mollusca; class Gastropoda; order Lepetellida; family Haliotidae; genus Haliotis; species Haliotis cracherodii. Next base: position 16,203,922 of record NW_027266271.1, read on the forward strand.
AACTCTGATACATATATATGTCATGTTATGTCACGGTATTCTAAATGGAGATTGATCGATAAAGAAATACTTGGTTACTTTTTGCAACATTTGCAACAGCAAGCGAAAAACAACACGGGAACCGTTTTGGTTCATCAACATCAAACGTAACAAAAGGCGGCAGGAGTCTTATACCGCTGCATTTCTAAATGTCACAGTCCATGTGTATAAAACCGGTGATGATTAATTACAATGATGCAACAATAACATTGTCTACTACATGCAAACGTCCCTGGGGACAAATTGACCGTTTCCAATACGTCATTTAACGATCTCTGATTAATAAACTATTTCCATTCACGTTTTTTTCGGTGGGAAGTGCACCGATTCATCCTTTTATCTAACAGAACTCAATTCCAATCGGATTGCGTACGTTGGGAGCGTAATTTACGATCCCTAGTCAGGAAATGATTCAATGAATAAAAGACGTGTTTACTTTTACATCCGCGTGTTTGGTGGATATGCGGTTGTGTTCTCTGACGTCCGCGCATCCATTCATCTTATCATTGCACATCCATAAACCTAAATCAATACTCGCTCCTCGCTGCAAATACCGATGCTACTTGCTCGCAGAGTGCCAAACCGAAATTATGTCAGAGAATGATTAATTAATTATGATCCTTTGCAGAGTGCAAAATCGATGTCAGAACGCTGATGGGGGCCAAACAATGTAGTCTCGCTGCATGTGTAGAAGGTGATCGTATTTCAGACAACTGGTAGTAAATTCAGCCAATGAAACGATCAGATGTTTACACTTGAGCATGCGCAGTGGGATGCCGGCTTTGGCTGTAATGGCGAAGATATGGTGATAGTGTTATGCAAATATTGGAGTTGTTTACTGAGCGATGTGTGATGAACGTGACAGTGTAGCATTAAGCAACAATTTTGTATGTACACAACACACCGTGTGTCGATCTAGCTTACAAGACTCTAAATACACACGCATTTACGAAAGGAACGACGAAAACAAAGTGAACGGCTACTGGAATTATATCACATATCAGTCTCGTTCATCATGCGTATTTGCCAAGAACGTTTTTGCTCCTGTATTAATATGTTTGAATGTGGCTTTCATATCTGCTTTCAGAAATTACAGCATCGATTACACAAACGCAATTTGTAGAAAATATGCACTTTCTCCTTATGCAAACCTTAACATACTAGCATGGATAAAAGCCTACTTATCTGTGTATGAAATCAAACATCTGCCAAATACAACGCATATGTCCTTTTAGAGAATTACAATAAACCAAGAGGTTTTGTTTTTTTACTTCCAGGGAATTGGGTCACTAAAAAAATCGAAACAACACACGAACTCATTTCTAAGGCTCCTCCCACACCATGGAAAAAACACGAGTAGCAACAAGATGGATTTTACTCCCGGGCAAGGTGACGTGTCGAAGCCATCGCAGTTGAATTAAAACGCCAACTCAGTGAGGAATGCAGTGGTGTCTGTGACCGTCCAGCCCACTCTAACTTCAAGGGAGACTGAGAAAATGTCAATATTGGTACCTTGACAGATAATTTTTTTACGTTACTAGTTCTTAAAACTTTAGGTTATGAAAGATTGAATGATTGATAATGTCATTGGGAAACGTCAAAAGCTTGTTTTTTTAAATCTTTTCGTGTGTTTTATCTTAAACAAAATATATTTCTGTTTCTCATCTTTAAGTACAGCTTTAAAATAACGTACACGTCAACTATCGTTATATTTTAATATATATTTTGTTTGTGTTCATATATGAAAATGTTGAATAATAAAAAAAATTTTTTAACGAAATGCTGATCGCATTGCATGATATTGTATTTTAAGTTCTCATACATACATGTATTTACCAACCAATATTGACCCTTGCTTTCAATGTACATCCAAGGTTAACGATTGGCTACTCTGGGCGAGACGGTCATGGAGGCCCATCACAAACCTCAACCGCCAGCACTCCCTAATGAGGACTCCTCAGACGACCCAAACCAGCTTGCATGGGGGACCACAAGATGGACGACGCAGGAATTTACCGTGCAACAATTACAGAAATCGGTTCCTGGTCGAATAGCTGATCAAAGGAACATTGGATAGCTCTGTAAGCCCCTGGCTGCCTGTGTTTCAACTATCAGATTTGATTAAGGAATTACATGTGAATTGATGGCGTCCCCTTGAAATAGTACAATAATACGTGCCTGTTTGAGGGCTGGTGATTTTCCAGTGGTATGGTTCCCTGGTGGAATACTATTGTTGTCAGACATTGGACGTGTATACGTAGGACAAGGGACATGCGACGTGCTCGTATGATCATGTCTTTACGTTCATTGACGTAAATAGATGAGAAGGGCTTCAAAGCTGTTTTCAAATTCGTTTCAATTGTAACTGAGTTGTAGGAAACAATTTAAATATGTCCAATATAAGAGAATTAGTAAATGAGTTTTACATCGCGTTTAGCAATGCATGTATTCCTTTCATAACGACAAGGACAACCAGCAATGACTTTCCACGCTGTATCCATGAGGGAGCGAACCGGGGTTAGGCTATATGAACCAGCTTTTAAACCACTAGACATACACACGCCCCCATCGTGATAGATATAATATTATCACTATATATATTTTTTTACATTTATTTCATATTTTTGTTTAATAGAAAGATACCAAGGTCATACATACTTGCATTCACACCATCGCATGAGGATTGGACTGAGTGTGGACGACAGCCTCCGTGGTCGAGTGGATGTCCACAGAGCTGAAGGTCCGGGGTTCGATTCCCGGGCGCCCCACACCAAAGGACGTTAAAAGATGTTACCCAGTCTGGCGCTCGAGATGCAAACATTTACAAATTTAACGCATCAATGGCAAAAATGATGTCCGATATGCTTCCCTTGTTTGATTTGTACCATATGTTCTGGTGTTTTGTAGGTGAACAACTGACTTGCCTTTGCTTGCGTTTGTGACGGGTGCCAACGGTCGAGTTGGATACGTTCACCTTTTCGCGAACACTTGGTATCATTGCCGTTTGATGGTGATTCATAAACGTATGCTTTTGATAACTATTTTATAGTCGGAATCGTACAATCGACCATGCCCTTAGCAGCGATTTCTTATGAACATGGAATGGGTTTTGTTGCTTTTATTTAAACATATAAACTGCACAAGCACTTTTGTGTACAAGTCTCATGGAACAATTTAATTTCTACGATCGGAAGTGAGTGTATGTAGCATAATTCTACGCATAACGTCACTACCAATGACGTTTCAAAGTTACTTCTATATATGTAGAGGACACATTTCTGAATGTCAAATCCTATTAATAGAAGCAGTATTAACACTTTTCAGTATATCGGAAGCAATGAGCTTTGATCTTGAACGCCTGAACGGAGCCATTGACACCGGGTCTTATTCTTATGTCCGCACGAGACGTCGACCTCCGTCCCTGTAATTACCCTCAACCTTTATCCTATTCTGTCGAACGGCCTTGCCTACTCCATTGGTGTCTTTCAACAGATCGGTGTCAGAAAGTATAGTCCAAAGCCAGAATCATACATGTTCTTAGATTGATCTGTTTGTGGTAGCAGGATAAACATGCGCGCAAACATTGTCGAATGTGATCAATTGCAGACCGGAAGTAGCAAGCATCGATTGTGCAAACGGAAGTGCATGTTTTCCGTGACTCCCAGCTGAAGAGTAACATTGGTACACATCAAGGGGTAATTGCAGTCGTATTTAAGGGCTAGTCAAATAGTAGGAATATGATTAGCATTATATTGTCCATCTTATGAAACGGACATCTTGGGAGCGGTCTTTCTATGGCGTTCACATTCCACTATGGCGAGAACCATGGGAATCAGTGGTCAAGGAGAAGGACTGCGTGCCGTCACGAAGAACTTACACTTCTGGGATAAGTATCAGGATTAAATATTAATATAATGCCAATGGTGGTGCTAAAATAAGAACAACCAATTATCTCCATCGCGTTTGAAATGCTGCGGAAAATAACACATTGCAGAAATTGCTTCCATGGTAAGCAGCTGTGGTGAATGAACTGATACAATGACATGCGGTGATATTAGATAATGAAAGCAATAAAGACATAATTATCAATAAAGCATTCTTTGATATTACATGGTTATGAATGTGTGCTAGTTTAATCGGAAGTGTTACTGTTGATGATTTTCCACCTTCACAGCAATGCAAAATCAGAAGGTACGTTTACCAAAGGAACCCTTGTTTTCGGAAACATGTAGCTTATATGTAAGCTTCAGTACGCTTAAAAGAATCAAGCCTATTGTGATTCATAGGCACACAGTCCAAGCTGTCAAAGCTGCCAAGACACCGATTATTCACTTAAGTTGTTCGCTCTTAAGATACTTAAAGTGAGCTTCCAGTCGCTTGTCATCTCCGTCCCTCTACATATTCTAGCACATGACGTGATGGTAATAATTGATTTTGATTCTACAGAGCGTTATAGTTGACTAAGTAAACCCTATTTTGAAGTCGACATAATGCATTTAATCACGTTCTGACGCATTTCAAAAGGAACAAAACGACATCGTCGCTGTTTTGACTTAATCACATCATTTTGTATTGCTAATGACCGTTGATTTACTAGGCGTTAGCATTCAAACAAATGTAATTCGATGATTACAAAGAATCGGAATGGATTCTCTCCCTTTACGGTCAGGCGTCTTTTGAGGTTAGTTAGTACGGGCGAAGAAAAACTGTTTTCAAGCACATCAAACTTTCTCAAACAAACTTTTAATTAAAAATATGTTTTCAACGCGTTGCGAATAACTGACATATCCTTACAAGCACCTAGTAATCAATTGCTTCAATTCACAGTCTCTCCCTTGTGCAGCCAACGTACTTAAGCCGAAAAAACCATTATGTCATGGTACAAGGGCGCATGCTCGTTCAAATGTGATTTTCCAGTAGACAAGATCATCACTAGAAAACCGCCTTACCTTTTTTGCCATTTTCACCAGCAGAGCATAAAAGTAACGCGATAAGAGAATGGTTCTTTTTCACATTGTGAAATGTGTCCTCCACGCTTGTACGCATGCCTAGAACAGAACAGTTACATTCACTATCCGGGTGTAGAAGATGCATCGGTTACAATACAGCGGAAATATATCTATGACCTAATACATGCACAGAACAAATATTGACAGATTCGTTACCATGGCAACTTTCACGCAACGTTACGGAATAAAGTAGACCGATAGTGGCTGTTAAAGTTTGAATTGAAACAATTGCTTTTTGGCTCGCTTTTAACAGCTGAAAATGGTAAATAATGCCAAATACTTCTGTTTTATTGAATAGGGGTAATGGGGTGTGGTTTTGTAGGAAGGTTTGAGCATTGCCGTATGAAGAGAAGGGTTGAATAATTGAAAGCTATTGACAACATTGTGTTACGGCTTGACGCTCGTCTCGGCGGGGGTCTCGACTTTACGTAGTTCTTTAATTGAAATGTCATGCAAGCAGTCTTACGTATTTGTGTTTGGGATAACTCGCGCCTCGTGAGAAATAAAAGCAATTTGGGTTTTATTCGTTTGGATGACATAAAAATAGAATCGTCATCGCACACCATACTTTGTTTCTAATCAAACGTCCAAGAATGGGCCGGAACGTTGTGTCCCGACACCTTTCTATATTGAACGGCTGAAACAAAAGTCATTTACTTCTTTTAAGAGGTGTACGTTCGTTTTATTGGTCTCATTTCCTACAAATGGATCCCGAAATAGGGTCACACTGCTGTAAACAAGCTTACCAGCTTATGCGTGGGCCCTCGATCTGTCAAATACGGATTGGCACTTGTCCGGAAGAAGCATTGCAAAAACTCGCGTAATGTTGTTTTCGGGTAAATATATTATTGCGATCAATCACCGTTAAACAACATATATTATTACCACTAATTTAAGACTTATGCCAACAGATAACTATTTCAATTTCAATAACCATGTCAAACATCAATTATTAAGATAAGCATATCCTACAGTGCCCCTGATGCAATGTCCGCTACCGAATAATATTTTACGAGCTCAATCGTGATGTGTGCGTGCGACGTTCTAAGTAACTGACAGCGACGGAATCGCGCCCATTAAACATTCAACTTCAAAAACCATGGCAGTCATCAATATTTAAGATAGTAAATCCTACTGTGCTAATGTTTTGTTTGTTTGTTAGCGCCGCGCTCAGCAATATTCCAGCTATATGACGGCTGTCAAGTCTGGACCGGACAATCCAGTGATTGACATCATGAGCATCCACGCAATTGGGATACGATGACATGCATCAACCAAGTCAGCAAGCCTGACCACCCGGTCCAGTTAGTCGCCTCGTACGGTGCGCATAGTCGCCTTTTACTGGAAGCATGGGTTGCTGAATACCAGTTCTAACCCGGATCTTTAAAGGGGTACTGTGCTAATGATACAATGCTGTATGCTGTGTGCGCAGCGATCGTAGTTACTGAGGATGGAATCGCGGTTTGAGCTTAAATCACGACTTCATCGTAAACTTTATACGACAGCATCCGCTGTAAACACCTATCCATACAAATAAGATAGTGAGTGAGTGAGTTAGCAATATTCCAGCAATATCACGGCGGGGGAAACCAGAAATGGGCTTCACACATTGTACCCATATCGGGAATCGAACCCGGGTCTTCGGCGTGACGAGCGAACGCTTTAACCACTAGGCTACCCGACCGCCCCTACAAATAAGATAACCATTTAAGTGACCGATTGACGTTTTCCCTGCATGTGTAGCTGATACGACGACAAAGTTACGTATTAGACATTAAATAACTCTGTAATACGCGAGCAAGAAAACGTCAAAAGGGATTGTATTATACATCAATTCCCGTGGTGGTCCTGGGTAAGAATATAGGTCCCCAGCAACCTATGCACATCTTTAATTTTGTATCTCAAAAACGAATTTTAACATTCAGTTCCAAACATTAAACATGTAAAGGACGGGCCATTATGTGGATACTGTCATCACTCTGTCGTTTTTGAATGCCATTCCATCTACACCAAAAAAAGGTGAACCACTGAAGCAAAATTTGTGTTCTTTGTATTTTTCTTTGGTTAAAACAGCAATTTCCGAATCGATGTGGTAAAGAAGAAAAGCCAAATCCTTTTACAAAGCTGACTAGCTCAAGAAATTGCGCATCCTTCATTTACACTGGGCGGTCAGGTTTTGCTCAGAGTTCACCTGACGTGACTTTCTATGGAGGGTTGTGAGATCTTAACGCAGATATATATATATATATATATATATATATTATTCCTCCATAGGAGAGTTACAAACATATAAATACCGTATTTACAAGTGTACGAAAACAGGCATTCTTATGTTAAGTCTTTCCCTGCTCACATGTCAGAATATATAACGTTTCTTCACAAGGTCTATATATTTCTTCAACTGGACGAGAGCTTTGACTGCAGCTTTTGCAAAGTTCTGTACCGTCTCTGCGACGTGCATACATGTGTGTGTGTGTGTGTGTGTGTGTGTGTGTGTGTGTGTGTGTACTAGTCCGGACTGATGCCGATTAATAGAGCTAGCCCACTGAGATACCATGCTGCAGTTAAACACGAATACCCCACTCAGACACGGTATACTGACTCATGCAGCCCTATAATGTCGAGCGCCAGACAGGGTAACAACATCTTTTAACGTCTTTTGGTATGTCGCAGCCGGGGATCGAACCACAGACCTTTCGCTCTAAGGGCGGACGCTCTACCACTAGACCACGGAGGCGGTTCTCGACTTGTTGAGAATCGAACCACAAGGTACAAAGTTGAGAGAATGAGAAACACCCACACCAGCATAGTAGGGTGACATTCATCTGCCAGGACATTACTAACAAACCCGATCCTGTCGGAGCTTGTGACAAGCAACGGTACTGTGGGTGTATCCTGTACCGGATACAAGGGAAACAAATACACTTAAAACTGATTGAATAAAAATAGATACATTTCTTGATTAATATACTACACAGTAATTTGAAAATTCAACTGAATAAAAGCGATAAATACATTTCCATTATCACAGAAAAAAAGTCCATTGTACGATTCCAAACGCAAATATATCACAACCATGTGTTTATAAATCTGAAATAAATATTAATGATACCGAGTGTTCGTGAAGGGTAAATACTTAAATTGCATGTGTTGTACACTATCATTTCTGTGTGCATTAAAAACAATGCAACATTGCAGACAATTATTATAAGATCATTAAGGTTATGTTATACAAAAAAAGAGCTTTGATATTCAAAATGACTCATCAATAAGCGCGAAGTGTCAGAAACGAGGTTATTAAGTGGGTGGCGTGATTTGCTGTATCCTACGCCAAGCCAATAAAGAACGCAGTAATGTCACATGATACAGAGCCCTCGCATCCTGTGACGGCGAAGATAACGGTCAAGGATGGCGCATCCCGTTTGTACGTTATCAATACAACTGCATCATTAATTAATACAGGTTACCCACGTCAGCTACTTTTTATCGGGGAGTTTGTGCACGTGGCAATTGAGAACTTGCGGCCTTGAACTAAATGACCTACGAACATGAACATTGGAGTAGATGGGTTAATGCGGTAGTGGATCCTAGTGTCTCGATCAGTATGTGTGTTCTACAGGCTGATGTCTGTTCTTTATGATGGCCGATAGGGTTGTTTTCTCTGTCGGGCGTGTCAATAACTATTACGATTGATAACAACCGTCCGAAGGGATCTGTGATTTGTGCGTGTAGGTAGTTTAAATGACTGTGTGTTGGGTAATAACCGTTATTTATGTTGTGGATGTGATTAAAATCTTCTGTACTGTAATAGTTAAAAACAACCCATATAATTTGGACATTATATCAGTTTCATCACGGAGTGTCATTGATGTGGGTGAGGTAAGGTGAGCTGAAGTGGGGTTTAACGTCTCGTATGTTATTGTTGGGCTACTATATGGACGTGTACGCATACATCCATATGTGTGTGTGTGTGTGTGTGTGTGTGTGTGTGCGTGCGCGCGTGCTAGTTCGGACTAACGCCGGGTTCATAGGGTTAGCTCACTGATATACTATGCCTCAGTTTAACATCGATACCCAACTCAGACACAGTATAGTGACTCCGAGGAGATCATTCCTTGTTTTAGCCCCTGAATGCCGAGCGTCAGGTAGAGAAACAACAAGTAGCATCCATCACACCACCGAGACGATCTAAAAACAACGATCACTGGTACGGTGCTGGTGACTGTATTCTTTGGTTTAATTTTGCTTTGAACAATATATGCCTGCGTGTCATCTTGACCCACATGCTCTTTCAAGAGGCGGACAAACTTAGACAAATAATCAGCACGAATCCGGTATAGATTTCTGGGATGCTTTAGGCACGCAAATCTACACAGCGAAATGCGTCGCCTTAGACGACAGTCCAAGCGGTGCCCGTGGTATATTGCTGATAAACCAATGGTCTTAATCAGTAGTCAAGATCGATTAGAATTCAATATCGGTGGAGCCTGGCGCGAATAAGGGACACAACTCTGCACAGATAATTTTGACCTTAGATGCCTCGGTTCCCAGCGCCCATTCAACATATAAAATGTATCTACTAACACACTATGAATCTTCCTTGGCATTTTGATAGGAACATACATCAACAGTTTTGCGTCGACGGATGTAAAAGATTCAAAAATAAAAAGTGTATTCACTTGAAAATTAGATTATAAAAAATGTACGGGCCGGGCCATAATCTGGATACTTTCATCACCCTGTCGTTTTTTTAACGGCATTCCATCTACATCAAAAAAGGTTACCATTGAATGAAAATGTGTGTTCTTGAAGTTTTTCTTTTGTTAACACAGCAATTTCCGAATCGATGTGGTAAAGAAGAAAAGCCAAATCTTTTTACGAAGCTGACTAGCTTAAGAAATTGCGCATCCTTCATTTACACTGGGCGGTCAGGTTTTGCTCAGAGTTCACCTGACGTGACTTTCTATGGAGGGTTGTGAGATCTTAACCCAGAGAGGTATCGTATCGAAGTAAAAGATCTGATTTTAATGAGATGGCTATTTATGGGGAGCTTGAAGAAGTGTTGTTTTACTCCGGAATAAGCAGGACCACGGTGACATGTTGAGGTGGGTAGGTGAAATGGGGTTTAACGTCCAAGATTATTGCACTTACATAGCGACGTGCATGCATGCGTGCGTGCGTGTGTGCGTGTGTGTGTGTATGAGTGTGTGTGTGTGTGTGTGTGTGCTTGTACTAGTCCGGACTGATGCCAGGTTCACAACGTAAGCCCACTGAGATACCATGCCGCAGTTTAACATGGATACCCAACTCAGACACAGTATACTGACTCCGAGCCGACCAGTCCTTGATTTAGCCCCTTAATGCCGAACGTCAGGCAGGGTAACAACAAGTATCAGCGTATAACGCCATTTGGTATGACGCGACCGGGGATCGAACCAAACCACAGACCTTCCGCGTTATGGACAGACGCTCTATCCACTACACCACTGAGATGGTCTAAACCAACGATCACTGGTATGGTGCTGGTGACTGTACTCTTTGGTTGAACGCCGCTTTGAACAATATATGCCTGCGTGTCATCTTCACCTACGGGCACGGTTATGAGGCGGACAAACTTAGACAAATAATCAGCACGAATCCGGTATAGATTTCTGGGATGCTTAAGACACGCGAATCGGCACACCGAAATGCGTCGCCTTAGACGACAGTCCAAGCGGTGCCCGGGGTATATTGCTGACAAACCAATGATCTTAATCAGTAGTCACGATCGATTCGAACTCAATATCGGTGGAGCCTGGCGCGAATAAGGGACACAACTCTTCATAGACTTCTGACCTTAGATGTTTTGGTCACCAGCGCCCATTCAACATATAAATGTATTTACTAACACATTAAGAATCTCCCTGGGCATTTTGATAGGCAAAGATATCAACAGTTTTCCGTCGACTGATATTACAAAATGCAAAAAATAAAAAGTGCCGGGCAAAAGAAAGTAGATTAGATTTGACCAAATAATTACAAACGTTATGAAAACGTTTTACACCCTTAAAACAAGTCGAAAACACAACTACGGTGCCCTTATCAAATACATTACTATCGAATAACTATTTCTTATTTGTTTCATCTTTAGCCGCCACCATCAAACATCGGTGAATACTTTCTCTTGCCCGGCTGTTAAGAACATCAATTATTTTTATTCTTTGCTTTTCCGACAGAGAAATAAAACCTCCACTTTTAAGGCGAAATCTATGGTCAATGTATTTTGTAAATAGAAAGAAATGCACAAATTGTATACATATTGTACATTGTTTTGATTACTACTGATTAAAGTGTTTGCTCGTCGTACTGCTCGTTTTGCTCGTCGAATCCCCACACGGGAGCAAAGTGTGAATCCATTAATGGTTATACTGCCGAAACATATCTCCAATATTGCTGAAACGGCAAAATACCAACCGCATGCTCTCCATAAATGGCAGTTAACCCATTAGTACGTCTACAAGGGTAATAACACACACATGGCTTATTAGTAATTGCTTTATAACGCAATACAAAATGCCCATCGCATACATCATTGTCACACGTTGTAGTTCCATATAAAGATTAAATGTCAGTGCAAGAAAAGAACAACTCTTGATTATCCGTCGAAGCAGATTCCATTTGGTAAACAACTTTGAAAAATATTTGAATGGACCACTGAAAATCAGTGATGACACCAGGTGTTCGCAAAAAGGGTAAGCATGTCCTGCCCTACCAATACCCGCCATTCAGACAAATTGCATAAAGGCGTAAGTATTTTGTGTCTGACGCCGCCATTCGACGACGGCCTGTAAACAAACCAGACATTGAAGTGACACAACAGTGCATTTTGTTGAAGCTAATTAAAAAAACGATATTAACTTATAATTACGTCTGCTGTAAACAAGAGCAGAGATTCTTTTGCTTATAAGCACAGAACCGTGTTTAATATTCATTTTGAGACACAGAAGGGGGGAGTTTGATTATCTCGGCCCAGACATTTCTTTTGCAGTTAACACAGCATTGATAAATGCTAATGAGTTTATGATGAAACTCGAGGACAACCAGAAGAAACATCGACCTAGTTTAAGCAAATATAAAATGTCAATGCGAGAGAGTAATCAGTCTTGATGATCCACCGAAACAGATTCTATTTGGCGTAAAGGGCAAAACAGCTGAAAATAATAATATGAATGGACCACTGAAATTCAGTGATGACACCATTGATAACGTTATTCCTTGCAGAAATTCTGCTCACGAGATGAAAGCATGGTTCGAAGTGAATTCAAAATGGTTAATGCCGCTGAGATGAGTTTTTCAGCTGTATTCCAACTCTTAAAATTAACACCGGAACATTTTCTACCATGAAAACTATAATACACTGGAGATAGTTAAAAGTAGATATTTCAATGCACCAATAGTCGACTTTCCCCAGATAAGATACAAGAATGACTAATGAAATACCTATTTAAATATATATGAATCTTCAAAGACATTAAACGTCAACGCCAGAGAATAATCAGTCTCGATTATCTGCTTAAACAGGCAGAGTAGACGAAGTGATGAAAATTATATGAATAGATCACTGATAGCTGAGTATCGGACTTGGGTAAGCATTCCTGTCCTTCTGTCAGTACACGCCACTTAGCCAATTTGCACAATAAAGTAAGTATTTGTTTGTTGCCTAACCCCGCCATGCGACTTCCTGTAAACAATCTGGACCAGACATTCCCTGGACTAGAAAGCGCGTTTACTGGAAATGAAAACGATAAAACGTTGAATTACTTCTAATGCGTACAAGTGCAGATATTATGTTGCTTAAACCGCTCAAATACGAATAGTTCCTGCCTCAGACTGTCTGGGTAACGGGTCTCCTAACGTACCACTGGTCAGCTGAAATGATCGATTGCACGTAGACCTGAACACAGATCACAATTCAGGCGAAGTTAATGTCGTTGGCGCAGAGTTGTTGGATGGGTGGCCCCGTCCGGCAGCTTGACTGCGACAGCATCTACAGCTTCGGTCCTGCCCTACACTTCAAGGGTACGTGTCATAGTATTGTGTCCCTGTATAGGTCATTGGTTGGAACATGTGGCATGATACTGTGTGCCTGTATAGGTCATTGGTTGAAACACGTGTCATAGTATTGTGTCCCCGTATAGGTCATTGGTTGGAACATATGGCACGATACTGTGTGCCTGTATAGGTCATTGGTTGGAACATCTGTGTGCCTGTATAGGTCATTGGTTGGAGCATGTGACATGGTACTGTGTGCATGTATAGGTCATTGGTTTGAACATGTGGCATGATACTGTGTGCCTGTATATGTCATTGGTTGGAACACGTGTCATAGTAGTGCGTGCCTGTATATGTCATTGGTTGGAACACGTGTCATAGTAGTGTGTGCCTGTATAGGTCATTGGTTGGAATACGAGTCATAGTAGTGTGTGCCTGTATAGGTCACTGGTTGGAACACGTGACAAAATATTGTGTGCCTGTATAGGTTATTGGTTGGATCATGTGTCGTGGTATTGTGTGCCTGCAGTGGTCATTGGTTGGAACATGTGACAAAGTACTGTGTGTCGGTATAGGTCATTGGTTGGAAAACGTGTCATAGTAGTGTGTGTCTGTATAGGTCATTGGTTGGAACACGTGATAAAGTACTGTGTGCCGGTATTGGTCATTGGTTAGAATACGTGACAAAGTATTTTGTGCCTGTATAGGTCATTGGTTGGAATACGTGTCATAGGAGTGTGTGTCTGTATAGGTCATTGGTTGGAACACGTGATAAAGTACTGTGTGCCGGTATTGATCATTGGTTAGAATACGTGACAAAAGTAATTTGAGCCTGTATAGGTCATTGGTTGGAACACGTGTCATAGGAGTGTGTGTCTGTATAGGTCATTGGTTGGAACACGTGACAATGTACTGTGTGCCTGTATAGGTCATTGGTTAGAACACGTGACAAAGTACTGTGTGCCTGTATAGGTCATTGGTTAGAACACGTGACTAAGTACTCTGTGCCTGTATAGGTCATTGGTTGGAACACGTGTAATAGTATTGTGTGCCTGTATAGGTCATTGGTTGGAACACGTGTCATAGTAGTGTGTGTCTGTATAGGTCATTGGTTGGAACATGTGTCGTGCTGTTGTGTGCCTGTATAGGTCATTGGTGTGAACACGTGTCATAGTAGTGGGTGTCTGTATAGGTCTTTTTGTTCCCGAAGAACAATGATATGGTATTGTATTTCTGTTGATCAATGATCACTGTAAGTGCGAGGGCTCAGTGGTCAGATGTGAAAATCTTTGCTGAAATAGCCCAATGGTTAGTAGTGTCAACACGCATGACAGGGAATTAGCCCTTGGGAGAATCAGGGACAGCATCGACATCACTGTCCCGGAATGTTTAATTACACAACATATAAACAATAAACAACAAATACAAAATAAGCGGAATACCTGCTCTGACAATATAAACATAAGGATGGGCGGAGATTTAAACTGAGGCATTCATGAGTTCGACCTCAGGCATAAATCAAACACAAATATAGTAAAGAACAACAAGAGAAAATGACAAAGCCCTGGACATGGAACTTATGGTCGTGATTACCGACACAGCTCAGGGGATAACCTATTAAGGCTATAACTGCCATAGCATAAATAGCAGTAATTAATTAGTGACATAGCTGTACAACTCATTCAGGATGGCAGACAGTCAATGTAAATTAAAATAGGGGATTAACAATGGGGCTTAGCATCTTCAAAAAATGCAATGAAGTGATTCTAGACATAGACATGTTACGGATACAGGGTAATTAGCCTTTGTTCATTCGGCCGCTATAACATGTATACAAGACCCGTGCATCGGTATAGTTCAATGATCAGAACACTGGCTATGATATTATTTTCTGGCATCTGTATCATTGTATTTTTGGTCTAAAATTATGTTCGTCACCTTATTCATGGTGGTGTGTGTACTTATGCTGAAAAACGTACTCAGACACTTGATATGTGTAGCAGTAACTACACTTTATGAATTATATGTAAATACAAGAAAACCAAACGTCTGGGAATAAATCTACATGTGATCATTTATTCCTGCTTCCAAAGCTATATTCTGGATGTCACGTCCGCAATGGCCTTTGATATTTACATGTTGCTTCCCTCATGAGTTGCCTCTACACCGACTCCCACTGGCTGCAGTCAGACGCTGCCTCGTCAAGTATTTTATCGTTTCAACTGTGGCCATGCATACACGTCTCAAGTCTCAGACGGGTCATGTTTAAAGCAATCTTACGCTAAGTTCACGTCGGTTCTGGTGTATAACAGAAGTATTAGGTTACAAAGCTAAAATAAAGAAAACATTATGAAGCAGGAATTCTCCAAACGGCTGGCAACACCATTTAGCATTTACTTCTGGATTATACAATCCTCTGCGGGTCTCTCTTTAATATTACAATACGTGGACTGGTGAGGCCGGATGTGTAACTCGAGAAGACCCCGCGAATGGTAGGAAATTAAAGGTATTGATCGGATGTCGCGTGTGGTATGCACGAGGGCTCGTGGGTGTGGAGTGTGCACTAGACATGATTGATGGTGTGATTAAGGTGCAGTGCCGGATTCAACTGGCTGAGGCTTAGACTGCATCTGACTGGGCGCAGACCGTGACCTACTGGAGAAGCCATTGCCCTGCAACTGGGTCGTCTCATGATGTAGCTTTTGGTAGCTATTACTATCCCCGAGGTCTCTTAGGCACACGGCGTTTCCATCTGGACTACAGTTTGGTTTCCAAGGTCATATTTTCAGGACAGGATGATAGGAGACGCCGTAGGCACTGGTTTGAAGATAAAATGCTTGTTTGGGTGGGGTGGGGTGAAGTGGCGTTGGGTTGCGTGGGGTGGGGATGGGGGTGGGGCCTGGGATGGGGTGGGTGGGGTGTTATTGAATGTTATACTCACATGTATTCACATGTCAACTGGATGATACGGGTGTAACCATCTTCCGTTGTCGCCAAGACACACGGCGAAGTCTTCTATACGCACAACACGTCAGGGCAATATTTGTATGATAGGAGCGTTCAATTATGCAAGACGTATTGTGCTGTACTCACATTGCACCGACGTTCGTGTCGACTGGGTGATAATCAGTTTATGTTGGTTAGAGTATGGTTCATGTCGACTAGGTGATAATCAGTTTATGTTGGTTAGAGTTTGAATATACACCTTTTGGAATCTATATCACATTTACAGAGGAACCAAGAATGGACGAGACGTGAAGAGTGAGTGAGTGAGTGAGTTGGGTTTAACGCCGCTTTAAGCAATATTCCAGCAATATCACGACGGAAACGTGAAGAGGCCTAATCATCAATTTGTGGACTTTCCAAGTAGACAAGCTTGGTTGGATTGGTTTGGTTGGTTTGTTGTTTAACGCTGCACTCAGCAATATTCCAACAATATAAGGGCGGTGTGTAAAAAATAGAATCTGGACCGGACAATCCAGTGATTGATATCATGAGCATCGATCCACGCAATTGCTGAAGACCTATTCTACCCCGGATCTTCACGGGTCGCTTGGTTGGATCCTTGATGTGTCTTTACAAGCATCGGTGATATATAAGCTTAACTACAAATTGTTTTCAATGCTGTGAAACTTCATCACGTCAGAAGCCCCATAATTTGGTTATCTGTCCATCTTTGTGGTGAATATGTGTTTATGTTATTTTCACTGTGCAGTGAATATTATTAGTGATATTGTCACTGCACGGAACAATTGGTTGGTATGTGTACTGAACCATTTACCGTAACTTCTTTCAACATGAGTTCGGATTTCAAGCGTTTCACGTAGAAAAACGGATTTTTCTTATTTTTCGCAAGTTTAAAGGTTTGGAAAAAAATCGCTGATTAAAATAATTTTCTATCAAAATAATTATTAAGCGGGGATCCAATTTCACACCCCATGTAGTAAACGCCTGATGAATAATTGATGGATTTGACAGAAAGCAGCTGGCCAATCATATTGCTAGATTTTATGAGTAACGATAAATAAATGTATGCGACAGCCATGATAAGTACCACAAGACGTCATTTCATGAATTTATACGACAGAATTAAAACGTATTAAATATGTATGATCTGAAAAGCTTTCATCGTCGTATTAATGAAAAGAATTTCAGGTGAACAGTATTTCTCCGCGTTGATGCGAATAACGACACAATTGTATGTCCGTCTTAATGAAGAGACGGTTGTCATCCAAACGCTATTCCGGCAATTTGAAGGAGTCAGCAAACTTTGCTGAGAATAATGCTTCTTTGCAAAACATCCGGATGATGTTAATGAAATACAACACCAATGTACATAGCCATCGGGTTAATGGAACCGTCGTGACACTGGCTGTGGCACAAAGCTACTCATCTGTCATCATTGGCACCGGCCATTGATCTCCTAAACACACAAGGTGGGAGTTGGGGGTGGGTGAAATGTTACAAGACATTAACACATCCGGTAGACGTAACACGGTGACCTAATTCCGCATTTTGGATCCTGGTCCTTTCAGAATAAGGGATCTTTTATCAATCGATGCCAACCTAAATGCACACATTTCTATGGCAGGAGTCGCTGTTGAATTCTATGGGCGAATTGAGCCTATTTTGGTATCGTTACATAGTGGCCAAGTAATTATTGCCTCATCAGCATTTTCTTAGAATGTCGCAACATTAACACGGAGCTTTAGACATGCATGTGAAATATCAAAGAAATTGTGCAATACTGGGAAGAGACACCGTACGAACTGGTTCGAGGATAAAGATGCATTTTGGAGGTTCATTTTAGCTTGGATATCACACCAGCACTGGCTTACATGTTTATAAAAAAGACACACTTATGTCTTATTATGTATCTACTGCCTCCAATCAGAAACATAGGTGTCAAGTCTATTCCAAAGTGCTACTTTTTTTAGCTACATTATCATGGGCAATTTAGGACAAGGCAGACGTGTATGGTTACTAAATTATGTCGTTTATGTGACACTGAACAACAAGGTTCCGAAGAAAACCCGAGTCATCTGATCATCACTGAAACCATTCGGCATAACACCGTGCATGTACCTTGACATCAAGGTTTGGCCATAACTAAGACAATCACACCCGACCCACTATATAATGCTCGGTTGACGCATTGGGCACAACAGATGATTATGACAGAGCGTAATGCACTTTATCGACGTGTTTTCGACGTATTCACCCAGCATTCCAGGTCTCCTGGCGCCGCACTTGCAAGGTTATAAAAGCATAACTCACCTATCACGGGTAGCAGACGATAGTTGAATCAGCCAACACTCCAAGCAGACGATCAATCCGTAAACTTCTCGTCTGTTAGGTATCTGAGGAGAGGAAGTCCCAATAAACATGTCAATGGATCGCCTTCGACTACTGTTCTGTCGATTTGAAACAATGGGATGCACAGATTAAAGTATGTACTGACCGAACGAGACAGACGACGCTCCCATAGGATCGATATCTTGAATTGCCGGTTGTGCGTGAACCTCAACAGAGCAGTCGGTGTTAGAGTTTTATTTTGTGATATGGACAGAGTCTTGTGAGGTCGTTTGTAATGAAATAGCAAACGGCCTCAGTTTTTAATCTTATTCTAATAAAGAAGAGGGTTTGGCTTAAAAGGAGTGTTGCTGCCATTAGAATAGTAACTTGATGCAGGATTGATCAATATTCTCAGAACGAATGAATCCTAATTTCTAGACTGTAAGACGTCATATATTTGCGCTCTTGATGCAGTTTGAAGATAATATATTGGGATATATGATGCATCTTAATCTGTATTATTTATGTATATAGAAAGATCATGTCGGTATCAACATAATATCATTCTTGAAAATCCATTAGGCTTACAAGTAGAATGCAGTTACAGCTACCGAACAAGACAATCAAACACATTTGTACAAGCGTTTCAGGTTTGTTTTGCCAGTATATTTCCCTGAAATCAATCTCAGTTTCCCATAGCACCACGGGAACAGCAACGTGAGAGTATTGATGGAAGCCCTAATGGGTAGTATCTACCTCAAATCCTGTTATCCTTTGTGAATGAGATCTCCTTGAAGCTGGTAAAGAGACAATGTCAGCTCCAATTCCGCTACCAGACGATGTGTCCCGTGGCCCTCTGTCTCCCGTCAGGTACACACACAACCGTATCGGTCGCCGGCTCCTTGCCCTGTGCCGAGTTCAGGTCCACATCCGGTGCAGCGAGCTTCTAGCACAGAAATCCCACTTGGATCCGATATCGATGTCCAATTGCACAAGACATGATCTAACGATTATTTGGCTAATAGGGTGATATTTTCGATACATAAAACACGGCTTATCTCCAGTGTAACTGCCCAAGATCCGCACTGAAAATGTCGTCTGCCAGCTTTGACAAATCCGTCTCCAGATGAAAGCCGACAGGAACTAGGTGAAAATTTTAGTAGTTCCAGTATAATCATTCAGCTCTTGCCTGCAAAGTCTCGCGTATCTCATCCACTTGCCAGAATACTGAATGGAAGAAGAAGCATTCCACGCGCAGACGAGAGGCTATCGTCTGCTGATATTGGTGACGCCGCGAGTTTTCGTTCCACAACACACGCAGAGCTAGATCACGTTGCAATGGACTGCAACTGGCAGCTATAGGATCATAGGCTCGTGCCTCACACGTGCTATACGTGACTTTTGCCCTAGAGAATCCCGATTAAGTTGTCCAAATGGAGTTTCCTCGTGTTTGTATCACATATCAATCAAACGTCCCCTTCCAGCCCTAAGTCTATGCTGCCGGTACCGTACATGGCTGTGGCTGCATTCTCCATGGTATTGATTTGTTTCGGTTTTCTTTGAGATCAGAATTGATTCTGTAAAATACAGTCTTTATTCAGCCGCTAAAGACTCTGCTCTAGGTTATAGGAACATGATCAGGAAACGTCAACTGAGATCTCGCTAAATTACATCACCCCCATCTTGTTCGTATTCATCTCGGAGACATTATTGGTTAAAAGGATAAAGCGATAGTGATGGATCTCACCCATACAGACAGGCACGATTTAAAACAAATTACGATATACTGCTACTAAGATGAATAGTTTACATTTTCTGTGTGAAGACTGAATGTTGGTGGTACATATAGTGCGTTGTGGTTTCAAAATGGCATATTGGTTTACCTGTTAACTACCTCGTGTAGATCGGGTTAGAATTGATCTTCAGCAACCCATGCTTGTCGTAAGTGGCGTCCAACGGGATCGGATGGTCAGTCTTGGTTGATGCATGTCACCTTATCCTAATTGAGTAGATCAATGCTCATGATATCAATCACTGGATTGTATGTTTCGTCATATACTGGCTAAACATACTGGTTAAACAAACAAACATAACTGTTAACTGCAGCCTCGGCCAAGTCCCCTCCCTCCCCAAATTTCAATCCCATTTTTCAAATTCCTAAATCCGCCTCAGCGGTGAGACAGCACGGATGATCAAGAATGTTCGTGTCGCGTAATTACGGCAACGATAGTGATGAAGGAGTTACTGCCCTTGATGTTTCATATTCGTTGGATCTGTCTCATTAAACACCATAGAAGTAGTAAGAGTGTATTCGTTTCTTATGTGGTTATGATATTTTGAAGATATATTTTCCAGACCGACGGTATTTCGTTTGGATGCGACTGCGTTTTGTGTGAAGATCACGTAGCACAGGAAGAGAACGTAAAATCATAACTATCTTCCCGTTAAACTTTAACTCCTGATCGATAATCGTCGTAAGAAAAGTTATTAATCAACACAGTCAGCAAATTATAGTTATATGACGGAGGCCTACATGATTTAGTCTGGACCAGACAAACCGGTGATCAAAAGCATGAACACGGAACAACTCCATCGAGACACGAGGACGCACTTGTTACCCTGTCTGGCGCTCGGCATTAAGGAGCTAAAACAAGGGCTGGTCGGATCGGAATCAGTATACTGTGTCTGAGTGGGGTATACATGGCACGCACGCACGCACGCACGCACGCACGCACGCACGCAATAATCTTGAACCCGACGTAAACCCCACTTCATCTAAGACAGAAAATATGTTATTTTCAAACGTGTGAGCGAGTTGGGTTTAACGACACTTTGAACAGTATATCAGTTATATCATAGCCAGGTGAGCTTACAATAAATCAGTGAGCCTGTATCTTTACCGCCCCGTGAGCACATCCCGTGGGGTGCGGTGATCCCCAATAAATCATAATTGTTACCCTCGACATAATATATATACATACCATACCGTATACAACTGTCTGGATGATAACCCGTGTTGATCAGCCATAAAGTATTTGGATGTTTACCTCGGTAGAGTGAGTCAGACTCTAACGTAACAATAAAAGCAGGTGTGTGAATTTAAATGGTTGGAATGGCCTGATTAATTTTATAGCATAAATTTTATTAATTTTATAGCAGAAACTGTCGGACAAAAGAAAGTACACACTCATGTTTGATGGTGGCTAAACATGAAACAGACAGGAAATGGTTATTCGATGGTGATGTGTTTTATACTGGTATCATAGTTGTGTTTTTGGCCTAAAGTTTGCAGTGTTTCAGCGACTGTTTTCATCCTAATATCAACGTTATAAACTTTTGTAATGTTTTTCTCAAACCAAGTGTTTCACATCTTTTGTCCGTCAGTTTATTAATGTGAAAGCAAAATAGAATTTGTCCTTGGTTAATTATGCCACAGAAAGTCATGAATTTAGTCATGAATGAAGTCATTGTCTTTGAATTTAAAGGGATCACTTAAGGCCGAGTTATTGAGGCGCTGCAATCTGAGTTGCTAGTTGCGCCCCGTGAAGATCCAGGTTTGAATTGGTCTTGAGCAACCCATGCTTGTCGTAAGATGCGTCTCACGGGATCGGGTGGCCAGGCTCGCTGATGTGATTGATGCATGTCATCGTATCCCAATTGCGTGGAACGATGCTCATGATATCAATCACTGGATCGTCTGGTCAAGGATATATTATTTACAGACTGTCGTTATATAGCTTGAATATTGCTGAGTGACGCTTATAAAACTGAAACAGCATTCAACGTGGCGTTGAACTAAACTCACTGAAGTCCCTACGGTGACTGGTCAAAATTGTTCCATACGTAAAAACATCCGACAATAGCAATCACCTGTACCAAAGCGCTTCCATTATGGTTCTTATCATTTTAAATATATACAGTGAAAGCTGAAATTAAAATAACATGATATTGGAATATATTATTCTGATAAAGTAATAATTTCAGATACAATTTCTTCCGACGATTGCATCAAAATTAATTGAAGTTGTATCATTGGGTAATTTTTAACTGAATCACCGGTAGATGCGGGAGAAAACGCGTATGAACATGTTTGTGTATTGTGTTTTGTTTTAGCCAAGATGGCGAACGTTTCCGAGCTTAAACGTATCTAACTATTTCTCCGGTCCCTTGTCGTTCGTTGTATCCATGTTCTACTGTACATTGTATTGTAAAACGAACGGGCATAGCTAAAAGACTTATCATCTCGATGTTTAATGATTTACGTATACTCCCCCCACATATATTCCAGATGCTATTTAAAACAAATCGGGACTTCCGGTATTATACAGTATATTGAACAAATTTGACTGTATCTTGGGTAATTTTAGGGGCAGTCGGGTAGCCTAGTGGTTAAAGCGTTCGCTCGTCACGCCGAAGACGGGTTCGATTCCCGACATTGGTACAATGTATGAAGCCCTTTTCTGGTGTCCCCCGCCGTGATATTGCTGGAATATTGCTAAAAGCGGCGTAAAACCATACACACTCACTGGGTATATTTTAGGATGCAAGACATATGCAAAGTCAAACATTATTCCTGGGGGGATTCTTTGACCGAAGTACTTGAAGTCATATGGGCATTCTGATTGGATTGTCGTCCTTCGCATACCACATTCATCGATAGGAATCAAGTCTTCTTGAAATGGGCGAGTGGTGACAAGTGCCTGGACTATTCACTGCACATGAATACTTTTCAGGACCTTTTTTTTTCATCAATCCTAATTGTGAAACATCCCATTTGGCTTAGCGAAATGGATACCCGATAATTAAATATTAAGTTGGATCAGTATTTATCAGAACTTCGATCAAGTTGTGACGCAGGAACAACAAAAGTCGTGCGCTGGTTGATGTGTACAAGTGTATCTTTATTATACTTCAACATATCCGTGAATTATAACAAGTAAATGTAAAAGGGGTTTTGTCCAACATGTTTCCCTCGACATACCATGTAGTTTTCAAACCAGTAAATTATTAACAATGTCTTATAACACAAAGAATATGAAGTTTTGGAAACATTTACTAATTTGTACCTCGGGCAATTCTAAATGCAAAATATTCTTACTTTTGCATGTTTCCCATAGTATATGACTCTTTCAAAATATAGAAATACATGTATAATAAATGAGATTTACATTTGAAACCTCTTGCTAGGGCCTGAAAACAAATAATAATCTCCTAATTTAAGAATATAGCAGTGCCTCGTTCTACAAAGCGATCGTTGCGATACGACCAATATGAAATAATGAGAGTTACGTTCATCTTAGCACTACGATCACTTTGTGGAACGGGGACCAGGCGGGCGGATTCCATTGTAGCTACTACTACTACTACTACCACTACGACTACTACTACTACTACTACTACTACTACCACTACTACTACTACTACTACCACCACCACCACCACCACCACCACTACTACTACTACTACCACTCCTACTACTACTGCTACTACCACTACTACTACTACAACTACTACTACTACTATTACTACTACTACCACTACTACTACTACTACTACAACTACTACTTCTACCACTACTACTACTACCACTACCACTACTACTACTACCACTACTACTACTACCACTACTATTACTACTACTACTAGTAGTACTACTGCTACTACTAGTAGTAGTATTAGTAGTAGATTATTAGAAGAAACGCATAGTTAAAAAATAAGGATATCTATTAAGCGGATGTAAAAGTATCTACACAGAATATGTGTGAACACAATCAAATGAAATTAGACACAGTGATCGAGAAAAGCATTCTCGTCATTGTCAGCATTAATGCAGTTCATTCATTGCACATGTGTAGCCACAAGGGGGCGTCATGGTCAGTACCTGGTCACACCACCTCTTGAAGCCGTCACTGCTCGACACCTCCTTGGCACTGATTGCACAAGTCTTCGGAATATTTCGTGGGGAATTCTTCGCCATTCCTCCTGTAAGGCGTTGGCGAGTTGTGCCAGTGTGTGGGGACGCTGGTGACGTTGACGGACGCGTCGATCAAGTTCGTCCCACAAATGTTCAATCGGGTTGAGATCAGGCGATTTGGACGGTCGTGGAAGGACATTGATGTTCTCATTAACAAGAAAATTAACTGTTGCACGTGCTGTGTGGGGCCGAGCGTTGTCATGTTGGAACAGTTCCCTCTGGCGGTCCAAAGATGGGAGGAGGTGAGGACGCAAAATTTGGTCTATGTATCGGTTTGCTGTGAAATTGCCCTGGACAACCACTAACTGTGATCTACCCGTGAAGGATATGGCTCCCCATAACTAACACTCCCACCACCAAATCGGTTCACCTGTCGAACTCAGTTCGGCGCAAAATGTTCATGTCGACGTCGATATACACGTTGTCTTCCATCCCGTCGTTGAAGAAGAAAACGTGACTCATCGCAGAACCAAACGCATCGCCAGTTCCTGAGATCCAATGCCTGTGCTCTGTTGCACCACCGGACACGTCGTTGACGGTGTAGACGTCGCAAGACAGGTCCAACTTTTGGTCGTCTCGCTCGAATTCCCACTTACCTCAGACAATTTCTGATGGGTTGGTCGGAAATTCTTCGCATACCAGGCACTTGTCCTGCAGTGTCCGTTGCTGTAGCAAATCGATTCCGAAGGTGATGCAACCGGATGTACTGATCCTGAGCAGGGGTGGTCACTCTTGGTCTTCCACTTCTGGGATGATTTTGAGTCGAATTAGTGCGGGTATATCGATCCCATAGTCGAGATATGGTGCTTTGGTGAACGTTGAAATGTCTTGCAACGGCAGACTGGGACTCCCCTGCTTCCAAACGTCCAATGGCTATTTTTGGGTCAGCTGCAGTTAATCTTGGCATTTTTCGATCTCCATTCACGTCAGAAAATTTGTAATGAACTGATGAATTTTGTACGGTCTTTTATAGTCAGTGTCTCTACTCTTGTTTCCAACATTTTGCACGTCCATTGTGCAGAAAACAAACTTTTCTGAAAGCAATTAAAATGATTAACGGGAATCAAACATAAGAATTGTCTTAATGACGATTGCTGAGGAAAAAATCAAAATGGAATTCTGAAAACACCTATGCGTTTCTTTTTTGAAGAGTGTATTTTGATAAGCAGTGTCTGCATGTGGGCTTGTTCCCATCTTCCCGAGGCAAGAGAGTTAACTGACAAGTCAAGTTTCCAACCTTGCCGACCTAGGCTGAAATTCCTAGGCTCGATCGTAGTGCAACCAGTGGCTATTACGAGTTATGTACCTTCTAAGCCTCTCCTATGGACCAATAAGATTCCACCTCTCTAACAAAATGGCGGCGCCCAGTCAAGATTCTCTGATCGATAATCAAGATCTATATTGTGATAAAACGGGTCTTACATAGCAAAGTGCATCAAATCACGTGAGCACCTTGATTTAAAACATGTAAAGATTAGGAAAATATCTGTTGACAACAAGTTTGCGGTGCATATGCTTTGCAAATCCTGCAATCGACCGAAATCTGCATGACAGTTTACGAACCGGATTTCGATTTCATTACGCGATTTTGATTGGACATACATAGACTCATTTGTCCAACCAAAATGTTGCTCCATAATACCAGCCTCGTTCGGCTTGGGTGGAAACTGGACTTTTATAGTCAGTTAATTCCCTTGCCTCGGGAAGATGGCTGGTATCCTACTCTCTACGTGTGATGTAAAGTGACGGTGCCTAGCTTTTATGTGCATGTTGGAACGCGATCGATATCAATCATCCTTGTTTGCCATAAAAAACTGATTTCAACATTCCAAATATTCCGGGGATAAGAACCAAATTGAGTGAATAATTGCCATAAATTCATAACAGGAAAGAAGTATTACAATGACGAATATACATTATATTGTGGAAATATTTAAATCTCAGTATCCTGTTTTCTGTAACGCTATTGATTCTAGACTGATACAGAAAGCCTAATGTAAATGGGACAAACGGTGAGTCCAGGCAATCAAAATTAATTCCAGCCCAGGGCCCAGTTGCACAAAGCGATCTTAGCGCTACGACTGTCGTAAGCCTATGTTAAAGTATGGGAGTATACGATCAACTTAGCGCTAAGATAGCTTTGTGCAACGGGGCTCCTCGATATGAATTTTACCGTACGGTGTATATCTATCTATATGAATATTTATTAGATATTAAATATATTTCCTTACCATGTTTGTGTATTTAGTACTAACATACCACATATTGTGCGTATGAATACCTTGGGGTGATTAATATCAAGCAATCGTCCTTGGGATAAGCAAGTCTTTAATATCCACACATAAGTCATGGGCGGATACAGCCTTTTTAAAAAAGGTGTGTGTGTGGGGGTTGGGGGGGGGGTTGGGGTGTGTGTGTGTGCACAATTAAGGTCTATTTATTGTCTTTGGTGGTAATTTATACACCCTCTATACACGCCCATGTATGTACAGCTCATATGGAGTTTGTCGTTTCCGTAATGTCAAACGCATGATGATATGGCTCTATTATCAACATCAACGGTTCACACCAGTGCTCCCGGTGTATGTGCGAGATCACTTTCCTAAAGTAAAATACTGGTTTCCGTGCGGCTGCACATGACCTCTTCCTCTTGTATCGTTACACGCCAGATATATTCGCCATGTTATTATCATAAATATAATAGAAACTAACGCTCGATTTCATTGGCTTATAGCATTACCATTATCCAATGAAATCAAACCACACAAATCCCTTCGGAATTTGTCTCCGTCGGGCTTTTACGGATTGTCACGAAACGTAACGAAACTTGCCTTAAATAAACCAGGAAGTAAATAGCTTGAGTTATGCATACATGAGGCATACCGCGGACCCAGCTTTCGGCTTGACAGGTTGTCAATATCATGGCTAACTTTAATGCCTCGATTCGAGGTATCCTATCAGGTTGGTGAATCTTTTTCAAAAGTTCTACATGTCCCCTATTTCACTGCTGACACAACATGAAAGCATTGTTCATGTTGTCTGTTAACTCTTGTGACACCTGCGACTTAACCCTTACAGAGTGTGGAGCACGCAGACTTGTGTCTGCAACTGTTAACAACTCGAGTGTTTACGTACGCACTGGTATTAAGTTTTGAAGACTTACTTTACGTTATGCTCGTATATCAACAGATATGTGGACAATCTTATATTAGTCATTCGAAACTAAGGATTGAATTTAATGATTAAATTTATATATGTTTAATTCCACTTGTGAACGAAGAGACACTGAAATGTTTGTCAATAATATTATTCATTTTTTAATGAATGCGTGTCAGCTTCGTCGTCTATCACGTAGGCGCAATGATGCTGAACATATATATATATATATATATATGTGTGTGTGTGTGTGTTTGATTGTTTGTTGTTTAACGCCGCACTCATCAATATTCCAGCTACATGACGACGGTCTGTAATTAATCAAGTCTTGACCAGACAATCCAGTAATTGACATCATGAGCATCGATCCACGCAAATGGGATACGATGTCATGCATCAACCAAGTCAGCGAGCCTGACCTCCCGATCCCGTTAGTCGCCTCTTACGACAATGATATATATATATACTGATTTAATACTGAACATTTGAGGTCACCCCTATTGGATATTATTTCATTCATAACATCAGTTACAGATGTGAAATGATTGTTTAGCAATATTCCAACTATATGACGGCGCGCGGTGTGTACAAAATCTAGTGATTGACATCATAAGCATCGATCCACGTAATTCAGATAAGGTCACACGCCTGTGTAGGTTGTTGGGGACGTTTATTTTTGCTCCCCACGAGGTGAGGTGAGGTGAAATAGGGTCTAACGTCGCGTTCAAGATTATTGCACTTATGTAGCAACGTGTGTGTGTGTGTGTGTGTGTGTGTGTGTGTGTGTGTGTGTGAGTGTGCGGCTGCTTGAAACAAGTCCGGACTAATGCGGATTTTATAGTGTTCACCCACTGAGATACCACGCCGCAGTTTAACATGAATACCCCACTCAGGCCCAGTATATGGACTCTGAGCCGACCAGTCCTTGGTTTAGCCCCTGAATGCCGAGTGCCAGACAGGGTAACATCAAGTACTTTTACGTTACGTCTTTTGGTATGACGCAGCCGGGGACCGAACCACCTTCCGCTCTCAGCGGGCAGACGCTCTACCACTAGGCCACGGAGGCGGCCCCCAGAAGTTGATGTGTAATGTGCAGGGTATATGACACATGGCCTCGTGACTTCATTAGTTATTGATGTGTAATGTTTCCTATCAATTTGCCTTGTAATGTTTACTATTAATGTGCCTCGTAACACGTCCAACGCTCCAATAAATGAATGTTTAAATCAGATGACATAAATATATAATTATATATTCGTACTGATGTTTAATTGCATGTGGTCGTTGTCACATGGCTGCGTTTGGAGTCGTTACACAATTCTGACACAACCGTCATGACCCGGAAGAGCGTCTCCGTGTCGGATGTACAGCTTGTAGTTCCCGACAAGGAGACATACATTGACTTGAAGATGAGCTCATTCTCACGCGAGCCACAGATACTGTCGTCGCCACTTGAAACACAATCACGAAATATCGCGAAGATAATGCGCTAAGATGTGTGCTTATACTTACAAAATACTTACAGTTACCTGACTGCCGACCATCATTCGGATTATGACCACGTGATCTAAACTCAATTATGTTTATCGGTAGCAAAACAACCAACCAAACAAACAAACTGTTCAGATTGTCCAAATATTATTAAAGCGCCATTAACACGAAGTCGTGATTCGTTATTCAATCCTCATATCTGTTAAAATTTCCTTTTGTTCTCGAGGATTTGGGTATTTCATAATAACATTCCAAATAACAGTTATGGTTATGGTTATCCACAAACATTTTATTTCAATAACCATATTGCCATTATTGTTCAATATTAAATCTTATATACTACCACATATGTACATTTTGCGTTACGGCGTTATCTATTAGTCTACTGATAACCCTTATTCGGTTATGAGGTTGCTAACCCACTATAAATATTCATTTGATAAAACTCATACATATCAGCTGTTTATGGAATAATTATTAATTCATTTTTACAAATTGAATGCATATTAGATAATATTGGTTGTGCGTCAGTAAGTCCGGTCTACTTCCCGTCGGTTCCAGATCGGTTTTGTTTACAAGTAATCTATGGTAGGAGTGTCGTCTACCTTTCACTGTCATGGTTCGTGCTGGGAACACAATGTGTAATATATAGAGAAGGAAATACACACGATATGCGATTACAGATTAACGGGAAAATACGTAAACAGCGAGACTGAGCATGTGGCTGGTACACTGACCATAAACGGCTTGAAGCCTGTGTGGGAACGGTTAGTGGGGTCTTGGGTTTGGGGGCTGTGGGTTTGTATGTTACGGGGTCACCATATACACATTTAATTAAACTAACCACCAAATATTTGAGTTCCCTCTCATTGATGTGTATTTGGTCATTGTGTCTATTTACCACATATTCACACTTGTACTTACTCTGCACATGGTTGGGTGTAATGCTGACGCTGGTTACCTTACAAGCCCGAAGGAGCAGGGATGGGTCTCTCTCTCTCTCTCTCTCTCTCTCTCTCTCTCTCTCTCTCTCTCTCTCTCTCTCTCTCTCTCTCTCTCTCTCACCACTCGTTCCTACGGGCCTGATGTTTAACAGTTTACCAGTTTAACTGTCGCGACCAAGTGGCACACGTTTGAAGTGTAATCATAAAAAAGTACAATGCTCGCGACAAAGCTAAATTCTATACCTTGTGTGTACAATATGTAGCCGACTGAGCAGTTGACTGTGTATGCCGTGCACAATGAAACTGAAATCAAGTTTGCGTATCAACAAGGATATTTTATCCCGATCAAAAGAGGAGTTGTATATCTGTTGGTAAGTGCGTGAGTGAGCTGATACGAACAGGGAAAATTTATAAAGACGCAGTCCTGTTGACACAGACCCTCTTAGTAAAGAGTACTTGACCGGATTATGTAATATGTTTATATATGTCGCTATTGATTAGGACCCACTGCCGATAACATTCTAGCATGATTTATATATCCTGTTTTGTTGTCAAAACTATATTAACGGAAGTAAACATGCGGTCATTATGGAGATAATTGAGTGAGTGAGTGAGTATGGTTTTACGCCGCTTTTAGCAATATTCCAGCAATATCACGTCGGGGGACACCACAAATGGGCTTCACACATTGTACCCATGTCGGGAATCGAACCCGGGTCTTCGGCGTGACGAGCGAACGCTTTAACCACTAGGCTACCCGACCGCCCCTTATGGAGATAAACTTTGCCAACAGTCCAAATTACATGTACAGTAAACCACTAAAGAAGTTGATATCCATAAATTCTCTTCCTCATGGGTATAACTTCTAAATGCCTTTCAAAGACTTGAGTCCGAATTCGGTTGTTTCTTTTAACCATTACTGCGTTGTGGAATTAGTTGTCTACAAACAGCATAAATAATTTACTCGTTACATTAATTATCCATACAACACACTATATCAACACAGCGCTATTACTTAAACGCTCTTGAACATACAATACTAGTAGCCCATCTAAAAGATCGCTAGGGAGGTAGCCAAGTGATAAAAGCGTTCGCTCGACACGCCGATGGTGCGGGTTCGAATCTCCTTATGGATACAATTCTTGATATGACACTAATATTGCTAGTGGCGTATAACCCCCCTATCATACGTTCGCTTTGGGAACATGGCTACCTTGCTTGACAGGTATTTGAACTGACACACACATTTTGTTCACAGAGGTCGATGCGTTTTTCAACGAGACTCTGCGTAATGAAAAGGTGTCACGTAAGGCCCTGCTTCATAAGGAGAAACTACTGGACCAAGTCCACAAGTTCCGACAAGCCTACCCAGAACTACTTTCGACATCTGCCGATCCTATCCGAATTGACGGTGAGTAACTCTAAATGGAAACAAATATTCCAGGCACCTAACAATTCCAGTGCTACTCTATACGTATATAAGAAGACACCTGCAGCCAATCAGAAAACGGTAGTGGGTGTGGCCTACTTATTTCTTTGTTTATGGGACCATGAACGCAAAACATATTGCTTGGTTAGCCAATCATATGCCATGGAATCACTTGCAATTTATTTATATGAGATAATAACTTTCCTGACCGCGTCATACCAAAAAATGTAAAAAAGATGTTACTTGGTTAAACCCTACCTGGTGCTCGACATTAAGGGGCTAAAACAACACACATACACACACACACACACACACACACACACACACACACACACACACGTTCAGCTTAATTTCACCCCACCACTTCACATTTCATTTCATGATGCCAAAAGTAAGTTTAAAGAATACTCATCTTACATTTTCGAAATATTTGGCAGGTAAACCTAAGATCAGAATTCAACATGCAAGTAGTAAATGATTTTATATTTCAATTCCGTTGCTGCACATTGGACACAATACTTTGGTACAGGACATCCTGTGTCAGATACGACTAATATCAACATTTGTGTAGACAGCATAGCCCTGTTGCTTGACAACGGTGTAAGGATCTATACCGAAATGTCGCCTTGACAAATAAAGAAGTTGTTATCCATAAACCTTGTCTATTTTGTTATCCGTCAACTTCTACGTAATGCCTATCAAACAATTCAGCATAGCCCTGTGTTCTAGAGATTAACGTGTGAATTTTGGATATGACTGCCCCGAGAACGTGTGTGAATAACTATGTGTTCTCTATCCAGCTGATGACTTAATTCCTGAAGTTCCAGCCAGAACTCTCAAAGACATCACCAAGGCGGGCTTCCTGGAGAAAAGAAGAAAGAAAGGTTTGTGTCCTACTTGAGGAAGATCGGTTGAGTAGTACAAATGTATCCATTGCCAGGCCGATCATATAATTCTGTGTGTATGTGTATGTGTATGTGTGTGTCTGTGTGCATTGCTTGTGTGTCTGTCTGTCTGTGTCTGTGCGTGTCTGTCTGTCTTTGCGTGCGTGCACGTGGTCGAGAGAGAAAGAGAGAGAGAGAGAGAGAGAGAGAGAGAGAGAGAGAGAGAGAGAGAGAGAGAGAGAGAGGCGGGGGAGGGGGGAGGGAGAGAAAATCTGAAAAATAGATCATTCCTCTTTCCCCGTGAACAAGCTGGCAATATACACTGCTCTATTTCAGAGACGCTCTTCCACCGAGGTAGTTACCAAAGGCGGTACTGTGTCATCCAAAACAGCATCTTCTATTACTTCGTCAACTTCACAGATAAGAAACAGGCAGGAGCCTTCAGCCTCGCAGGTACAGTATAAGGCAGATACTACCCCTGTCATGTGGAGACTGTTTATGCTAAACGTCAACACCAGATAATAATTTGTCTCTGTTATCCGCCGAAACCTATACCTAAAATACAGCTGGGCGTATAAGGCAGAATGGTACAGTAACTGCAATCTATAAGAATGGACCACTGAAATTCAGTGATGACACCAGGTGTACACATTCTTTTCAAATCCTGCAATAGACCGAAATCTGCAGAACAGTGGTCACGAACAGGATATCGATCTCGTTACACAATTTTGACTGGACTATGCATAAAAATTATGCATATTTTCAAGCCTAGTTCGGCAAGGGTGGAAACTGGACTTTTAAAGTCAGTTAACTCCCTTGCCTAGGGAAGTTGCAAACAGTCCGTTACGATCAGGGGTGGAATTGAGTATTAGCAACACATGCTTGTCGTTAAGAGGCGACTAAAGTGAGTGGGTGGTCACGCTCGCTGACGAGGTTGAAGCATGTCATTGTATCTCAAATGCGTGGATCTGTGCTGATGACATCAATAAGTGGATTGTCTTGTCCAGACGCGATTATTTACAGAACGCCGTCATATAGCTGGAACATTGCTGAGTGCGGCGTCAAACAACCAAGCAATAACAAACACTTGACAAAGAGAGGTATATTAGGTGAGGCACGGTGGCGGGCGAAATGTTTGAAAATAAGTAAAATATTCTGATTTATTTCCTAATAATTTGTACATGAGCAGACCAAAAATCCTGTGGCACATTCATACGCATGTTATGTCACCATATATACTACTCACAAAGTTTAAGGACTACCCAATTCTTACATATTTCTAATGTAGTCTGTCTGTTACTATAGTAATATGAAAGAATCGGGTGCTCTTTAACTTCTTTGAGTAGTACATTTTCATACACAATCACTTCCTCGAAATACTAAATACATAATACTAAAATACGTTTGTAAAGTTTTAAAAAATTATTGTCCTGTTAAACATTCTCCTACGTATTGTTCAGTTTTACAGTTAATACATACCACCTATAATGACTTTGTTTACTTGTATATCATGCTTTAATACAGGCTACAAGTTCAGAAAGGCTGCTTACCTCCCCGAGGAAAGCCACAAGAAAGATCTTAGTTTCGAGCTGTCATCGCCAGGAAAACGTTCTTACCAGGTAAATACATCCACTATCTACCTAGCTTCCTTGGATTACTGGTCAACAAGAAATCTCTAAAAGTCTTGCCGTGATCACGTCCGGGCGAGGGTATAGCAAAGTAACAAAAATCTCCGGGGAAATGTGATGGTGTGTTTGCTGAACGATGTTCATGTTGTAAACATGAATCGATGCTATGTCTTAATTGCTATTCACTCTTTTTCGTAATTTTATTATTTACCAAAGGATGAATACTAACGTTGTACACGTTTATACATTTTGTTCTAGTTTTTGGCAGAAAATACGCAGGATTTCAAAGAATGGAAAGAGGCCGTGGAGAAAAACAACTCTGAAAAGAATAATAAAAAAAATAATAATAAGTCGGAAGGTACGGTGTTTTTGTTGAGCAATCGTCTAGCTTTATATGAATATTTTGTCAAAAATATAAATGATAAATTTTCGAGACTACTACTTTAAAGAAATGGGTTTGAAAACTTTAATGCAAATACATTTGCCTATTTTTATGAAACGGTGACTTACTCTGAAACAAACATTTGAAAAACTTATATGTCAAAATAGAATCAACGCCCTGTTTTGAAATGTCGATCCGGAGGGTGCGAATAGGACAATGCCCTATGTTTTGTAATTATTACACTTTGCCTGGTACCGCCTTAGTGGTCTCGTGGTACAGTGTCTGCCCGGAGAGCGGATCCCCGATCCCCGATTCGATCCCCGATTCGATCTTCGGCCGCGTCATACCAAAAGACGTTAAAAGATTGTACTTGTTTCCCTGAAACGCGCTCGGCATTAAGGGGCTATAACAAGGACCTGTCGGCTCGGTTCATGTTAAACTATAGTGTGTTATCTCAGTGGGCTAGCACTATAAAAGTTCGTCGCTGTGTAAGTGCAATAATCTTGAACGCGAAGTTAAACCCCATTTCACCTCACCTCACCTCACCTTCGCTTGGTATATCGTAAATGACTGAGGGGTGGGATACACATATTGTACAGTATCCATGAAGTCACATGTCAGACTAGATTCGTTTCAATAACTTCGTATACCGTTCCGCCAACCAAATGTTTCAAAATTTAAGTTTGAAAAGTTTGATCTTCCTACTAACACGTTTGTTTACTGGTTACTTCATGCCAATACTTTATAGAGAGTCAATTTAGGAAGCAAAGTGACCCTTGAAATGTCATTCGAAAACAACCAC
The DNA here is from genome assembly GCF_022045235.1 of Haliotis cracherodii. Taxonomy (NCBI): domain Eukaryota; kingdom Metazoa; phylum Mollusca; class Gastropoda; order Lepetellida; family Haliotidae; genus Haliotis; species Haliotis cracherodii. The sequence goes on from NW_027266271.1 coordinate 16,238,986, forward strand.
TTTCAGTCTTTTCAGAAATTATGTAACAAATTATCAACACATCAGTATTTCGACCAACGAGTGTACGGTTACAAAAAGAATCGTTAAATAATACAATGAATCGTTTCAACGTTTACAGCAATGTCCACCCCTAAAGGAGAGACTGAGTTTGTGAAAGACGACAGCGACGATGACGAGTATTACGTCGCTGTGCCCGCCGACAGAGAGGAGAACAACAATAAACAACATGATAATGACAGTGAAGACGACAGCGATGATGGACAAAATTATGAGGTCGTTTTACCAGATAAAGATGTTGATAGAAATGGAACTAAACCAGAGAGTCCAAAGCCTCCCCCTGTGCCAAAGAAAACGGCACCAAAGAAAAAGGCAGCGAAGAAAACGGCGCTAAAGACATCTATAACAAATCGTGCCCCCATGCAACCTCCGCCGTTACCTAAACACAATGCCAAAACTAAACCTGCAGCTAATAACGGCTTGTACGAAGACTGTGATGCAAAGTCGGATGACGACGAGAACTACGCCGACCCGATGGAGTACGGCAAAGAATCTGATGAAGATTTCGACGATGAGGAAAACTATGACGATGTTGAAAGTACTTTGAAGGACCCTGCTGCTGAAAAAACACCCGTACAGGATGATGATGACGATTTGTATTATACCGACGTCATTTCCGGGAAAGCACAAGAGGAAGTGACGCATTGAATATACCCGGACCCTATTTCGAGGTTTGAAAATAGCACCCATTTTAAAAGGCCGCGATTCGTGTGATCAGATACGAATCCGGAAGTTTGAAAAGTTTGAGGTACACAATGCAGGGTGGATGGGTGGGGACACGCACGTGCCTGAACCCCCTGCACCCACGACCCTCCAGTGATAAACGTGCTGTTTCTATGCCAACAATGTTTTTTTAAATACTGATCCGGTTTGTGATGTTATACTTACTTGTTACATTGTATAGATATGTGGTTGAGACTGTTTTATATAACACACTGAACTGTGGTGTCTGCAGTCAACAATAATGCTGGCAATAAATCGTGGTTGGACAATAAGTGCAGAGCGGGTCCAGGATGTTTAAAGGGGGGGAGGCAGAGGGTGATAAAATGTTCACAACGTCAGGTGTTGTGGTTCATTACAGTTGGTAGGGTAAGACGAAAGATTTATCAAATTAAATATTTAATATGTTTCTAATACCCTGATTACAGTCAAAAGCCAGCTGATGTTCCAACCACACCACTACCACACCGTCATTCTAGGGGTCCCCGCTGGGACATTTCCTCAGAGGACGGTTTCCAACTGAAAGTGTTTCCCCACCCACCCACCCACTTTTTCTATCCCCCGCCCAACAAAGTTGGCGAGGGATATAGAAACGGGCTCCGTACGTGCGTCCGTCACGTTTCGTTTCCGGAGCATAACTCAGAAACCGTTCAATATTTTTTCATGAAACTTTGCAGGTCTGTCAAGTACATGCTAAACTGGTGCCTTTTGCTATTTAGAAATTTTAGAATTTTTTATTCTTTACGTTTCCATGGCAACAAGATGGACTTAGGTTCTGTGAGGGTAGGGTTCGTTTCCGGAGCATAACTCATAAACCGTCCAAAATTTTTTCATGAAACTTTGCAGGTCTGTCAGGTACATGCTGAACTGGTGCCTTTTGCTATTTAGAAATTTTAGAATTTTTTATTCTTTACGTTTCCATGGCAACAAGATGGACTTAGGTTCCAAACTCTTCATTTTTTTTTACAATTTCCATGACAAGTTCAACCTCAGGGGCGGGGGATATAGCCACGTTAGTGGCAAACTCTTGCTAGGAACTGAAAAGAGGAAGTTTGGTGGGGGATGCAAGACATATTTTGAGACGGTGGTTTTCTTACATTAACCACTAATCATAAGAGGACATTGGAAGCGAATATTGACAGCCTGTAGACTGTAGATGGGATCATGGAGGTATTTGTTAATCATCGGATGTGACCGTGTTGACAGGATCTTTTTAGGAACCGACCTTCGGATATTCTTGGGGGCCTGGGATTTTATCGAGAAAAAAAAAATTGTCCAAGAATATGTTTGAAAAAAATTATTATTATTCTGATTGTTGTTTAAAAGAAATTGTCTTTTACAAAAAAATACAATGTTGCAAGATGTATCGGTTCTTGGGGATACCAAAGGTAACAGTTTGTTATTAGAGGTAATTGGTAGTGAATGCTTAATATCATGTAGATATTAGGATATCGTGTTTTTATATCCTTTTATTCTCTGTGGGTAATCCTTTCACACTGATGGAAGAAAGTCAGTCAAACAGTTCGCACAGTTTATGTCATAGGTGATCAGACTTGGTTAGAATTAGTCTGTCTGTGACAGATTTTAGCTTATGACATTTTAGTGAACTTGACAAATGCTGACGAATTTGGATATTCATATTATTATATTTTGTCAGTTGTAAATAAAACTGTGATATAAATGCTGAGTTGTCTGTTTATATATAAATTTGATAATATATTCAATGTGGGGAAAATTTCATATTGGGAAGTGGCTATTTGGTGTATTGTCCGCGTAGGAAATTGTCCTGTGGATAAATGTCCGAGTGGGAAATGTTTCAGTGGATAAATGTCCGTGCGGGACATTGTCCTGTGGATAAATGTCCGTGTGGAAGTGGCAGTGTGGGGTATTGTCCTGTGGATAAATGTCCGAGCGGGAAATTGCCCTGTGGATAAATGTCCGTATGGGAAATTATCCTGTGAAGAAAAGTCCACGGAGAAGTGGCAGTGTGAACTATTATAAGCGTTGGAACTTGACCTGTGGATAGACGTCCGTATTGGGAATTGTCCAGTGGGGAAATGTCCATATCGGGTAATGTCTGCGTGGGAAAGTGTCCATGTGATGAAATGTCCGTGTGGGAAATCGTCCATATCGGGTAATGTCTGCGTGGGAACAGTGTCCATATCGGGTAATGTCTGCGTGGGAAAGTGTCCATATCGGGTAATGTCTGCGTGGGAAAGTGTCCATGTGATGAAATGTCCGTGTGGGAAATCGTCCAAATCGGGTAATGTCCGTGTGGGAAATCTTCCAAATCGGGTAATGTCTGCGTGGGAAAGTGTCCATATCGGGTAATGTGTGCGTGGGAAAGTGTCCATATCGGGTAATGTCTGCGTGGGAAAGTGTCCATATCGGGTAATGTCTGCGTGGGAAAGTGTCCATGTGATGAATTGTCCGTGTGGGAAATCGTCCATATCGGGTAATGTCTGCGTGGGAAATCGTCCATATCGGGTAATGTCTGCGTGGGAAAGTGTCCATATCGGGTAATGTCTGTGTGGGAAAGTGTTCATGTGATGAATTGTCCGTGTGGGAAATCTTCCAAATCGGGTAATGTCTGCGTGGGAAAGTGTCCATATCGGGTAATGTCTGCGTGGGAAAGTGTCCATATCGGGTAATGTCTGCGTGGGAAAGTGTCCATGTGATGAATTGTCCGTGTGGGAAATCGTCCATATCGGGTAATGTCGGCGTGGGAAATCGTCCATATCGGGTAATGTCTGCGTGGGAAAGTGTCCCTTGGCTGAAATGTCCTGCAATCGTTGTTCGGGATCCTTCACTGATATGTTCCAGGCCCTGGTGCCCATGTCAAGTCTGGATATTGCCTTTGTTGTTAGTATGTATTCTCAGTGTACAGTCATACTGTAACGCATCCTTGAACCACGGTGCCATTTTTTGTGCACATCAAAACATTTCCGATAACTCTGCGGTTATGATGTTTATTTTTAGTCTATGTATAGACTTTGTAATTAGTGTCCGTCGTGTTCTTTGTGTAAGAAAAGTAATAATTTATTGCTAGATTGATCAAAATGATAAAATTTCATATAACACTACGGTTATGCAGGCCATTTCCAGAAGCCTCTGTGTAATTAAAGTAACCATTAACTGTTTGATTTATGTACGTAGTAAAATTGGAGTGGACTGAAACTACACATGTGCGACTCCTTGAAACCAACATGCCAACCGTTAAAGGCGTGATCCCTGATACATCGCCCGGGCATGGTCTACCGTCAAAGGCGTGATCCCTGATACATCGCCCGGGCATAGTCTACCGTCAAAGGCGTGATCCCTGATACATATGGTCCAGGCATAGTCCAATGTCAAAGGCGTGATCCCTGATACATGGTCCGGCATAGTCCACCGTCAAATGCGTGATCCCTGATACATGGTCCGGGCATAGTCCACCGTCAAATGCGTGATCCCTGATACATGGCCCGGGCATAGTCTACCGCCAAAAGCGTGATCCCTGATACATGATCCGGGCATAGTCTACCGTCAAAGGCATGATCCCTGATACATGGTCCTGGCATAGTCTACCGTCAAAGGGGGCGGTCGGGTAGCCTAGTGGTTAAAGCGTTCGCTCGTCACGCCGAAGACCCGGGTTCGATTCCCGACATGGGTGGGGTACAATGTGTGAAGCCCATTTCCGGTGTCCCCCGCCGTGATATTGCTAGAATATTGCTAAAAGCAGCGTAAAACCATACTCACTCATTCACTCTACCCCTGATCCCTGATACATGGTCCGGGCATAGTCTAGCGTCAAAGGCGTGATCCCTGATACATGGTCCGGGCATAGTCTACCGTCAAAGGCGTGATCCCTGATACATGGTCCGGGCATAGTCTACCGTCAAAGGCGTGATCCCTGATACATGGTCCGGGCATAGTCTACCGTTAAAGGCGTGATCCCTGAAGCATGGTGCGAGATATTACAGTTTAGTATAATGTATTACAATTTTACCTTATCAGTTTAATAATATCTAAGTTTGGAATCTATAAGTTACCTGAGAGTACGTCTATGGGTATGTACGTCACAAGTGTATGTGTATGTATAATTAGAGTAACAGGTAAAATTGTTGTTCAAGTTTATAGGAGCAGTCGTCCAATGCTATCAGATATCCACATGTGTTGGGGCGCATGCAAGGAGCATCGAAATGAGTCAACAATCAAATCTACATCCGGGTCTTGTGACTACTACTGTTTTGGCGACAAGCCAGAGGCATGTTAACAGCTTATCAAGGAAGTGAATATTTATACATATCTACATGTAACTGTGTTAATCTCTCGCAAGTCGGCATACACCTGTACCCGCCTCGAACTGCAGGGTTGAATTTTGTGACGCATTAAGATGAATGAGAGACAGAGACAGGGAGAGAGAGAGGGGGGGGGGGGGGGAGAGTGAGAGGAGAGAGAAGAGTGAGGGGGAGAAGAGTGAGAGGAGAGAGAAGAGAGGGAGAAGAGAGAGAGTGAGAGGAGAGAAGAGGGGGGGAGAGGGAGAAGAGAGAGAGTGAGAGGGGGGAGGGGGGGGAGAGAGACGTGAGTTTAAATAAAGAAATACTGACATAAAACTTTGTTACTGCTGTTTAATATTGTCAGTCATGATCGCTGTCATGTCAGACGCCTCGCCAGTAACACTGAGGCTTTTGTCAGATCATGTGATTCGTAGCGGGGACATTGTGGGTAATGCGTGGTGCCAAGAGTGTTTGTTTCTATTCTGTTGTTAAACGCAGCACTCAGCAGTGGTCCAGCTGTATGGTAGCGGTCTGTACATAATCGATTCTGGACCTCACAATCTATTGATTGACATCATGAGATCTATGTAATGAGGATACGATGACATGCATCAACCATGTCAGCAAGCCTGACCACCAGATACCGTTAGTCGCCCCATACGACAAGCTTGTGTTGCTGAAGACAAGCTATAGCCCGATCTTCACTGGTCATATATAGTGTGTCATAGATGTGTGTCAAAGGTCTGAAATATATGGTATACAAGTTGCAATATTTATTGTATACATATCACGTTCATGACATAGCGTTTTCCGTCTGTGTCATCAGCACAGCTGAACTTCCTCCCACCGCGACGTGATAACATTCATAACCTGACAATGGGTGTAGTTAGTGTCTGTATGACATTATAGCACATGTTTCACAGCAACGATAAACATAGCTTGTCGTGTTGACTCAGCCACATATAGCTAATGTGGGCAACTGTCACCTCTAACCACAACATCTGCTTTGATGGAGTGTGAGGTCATTCCTACTTCATTATCAGCATTCACTGTGATTAAATCTAAAGGTTCCAATTTACAGATAAGGTGGGAGTGGGAGATTTTACAACGCTTTTATGAAACGCAATTACAACCATTGCACACAATGTCTGTGTGTGTGTGTTTTCACACAGTTATTTTCGTTTAGTTGCCGCAATTCGATGTGAAGATTTGCACCAGGATATGGCTCTTTTGGGTTCGAATGTCATATTCGTCTCGAATATGGTCCTTGGTTTGCCTGTGCCATGCTTTGATGGTTTCACGAACGCAGTAAACGTCTGTGTCCACCTCGAGCTTTCCACCCAATTATTATCTGACCATAGCAGTAGAATAAACGCCAGACAATGTTCAAACAAACAAGAGATTACCAAAGGTTCATAAAATGTGTGGCTTATATCTACGTGTTTAACATTGATAAACATCCGCAATAAAATTTATTGGGTAAAAATATATGTAAAATAGAGGCAAAATCAATTTCATGATGGAAACTGTAAGCAGCAGGATAGCACGATCGTGTTTACTTTTATTCATCCGACCTTCACACCAAAGAACTTACGGATGATGTGTGACATCACAACCAGTTACCGAATCACAAATCTCATACCGTGTTAGAACTGTAATATTGTATTTAAGCTCTAGCATGACATTAGGCTTTGTTAAAACTCACGAGCACGAGCATCGTGTGACAAACCTCGAGGTATAATCAGGGCGAATCTGGATTCGAACGCACGATCATAGGTTTCTGGCACGCCTAAGGGAGGCCACTCTGAGTACGGTGTCTAAGACGATGGGGCCACCCTTTCACTCATTGAAAAATACATCTGTTGCAGACCAAAACCAAGAATCCGAACTATTCATACTACATTTCATTAATCATGTATATAGTGACAAAATACTATAATTATGTATTAAAATATTAAAAATCTTTCTGGAAGACCTACTTTCTGTCTGCCTCACTGACACTGTTGTATTCACTTAGGATCATGTAATTCACATAAGAAAATACAAATCCTTGTTAATTAAACAACATATTTATCCAATTTCTCAAAAAGTTACATGTTCACATGAAGCTGCACCCTCATTAAAAATATTAACTTTGCCACGTCATTCAATACAATACGATAAATATACTATTCGAAAAAAAAATAATCTTCTATACTTTCCTTTTTTGGTTAGGGGCGGCTTTTTTCCATTGATAGCCAGTTACAAACACAGTGATAATACCAGCATTTCATTCCAGTTTATTATCTCTCAGAATGTGTCGATTTCTGTGGAACATGAACAACGCTATCGTATTCATCTGAAAAATACCCGCATTATATCATATAGTGGGTAGGTTTCTCGGCAGGATAAAGCCAACGGATAAAAACAATATCCGTTGGAGGTATAAGCGGATAAGTACGGGTTTGGGCAACTTAAATTGCGAAACAATTTAACGAGGACACTAGCCGAGCGGGATCATTTTCAATATCAGTGCTCTTAGGCTAAATACAATGTTTATTCCTAATACAGGTTATTTACCATCCCCAAACACACTCGCGTGTTAACCTCTTTAGATTGACGATGGGGAAAATGTTCATTTTCGGCCTTACATATTTTCAGGCTAGACCGACCTTAAAGATATTCTGAAAAAAATCAGAATGACATCTTTTTACATATACCACCTAAGGTAAAGATGGCTCTGACAACAAAAATGACAAAGAACTGTCGCTGTCAGATTTTAGACCTATATTATTTATAAAACTCCAAACCAGGCAAGGTAGCCAAGGTCCCAAAGAAAACTTTAACATGATTAAAACATCCTGTCCAATGCAATTTGCTCTAAAAAAATTTAACAATGGTGGTACAGTTGTATGTCCTATGTCTTTAGTGTAAGTAAGGAAAAAGTTTTGAATACAGGGTGAAGAAAAAAACTTTCCCGAGCGGAATGAAAGGCAGACGCCTTGAACTAGTGTAAGCACTGTGCGTCCGGGGAGGTGGGGTAGTATAGTGGTTAAAGCGTTCGCTCGTCACGCCGAAGGCCCGGGTTCGATTCCCCATTAGGGTACAATGTGTGAAACCCATTCTGGTATCCCCCGTCGTGATTTTGCTGGAATATTGCTAAAGGCGTTGGTGAGCCATATGCACTCACTCACTATACGTCCGAGCGGTTAACAATTAATATTCGGGATGCGAACACCCGACGATACCCGACAGATAAGTAATAGTTATTCTAACGCTTTTCTGGGTGTATTTGTCAATACGTTCGGTCGAGTTAGTCTTAATCAATATTTTTGGGACACCGACACGCTCAGGCCCTGAGAGACTTTGTTTTCAATACTCAAGTGTGTAAACTTGGACCTTTTGCACGTGTTATATGGTTGGTTGGTTGGTTTGTTGTTTAACGCCGCATTCAGCAATATTCCAGCTATATGACGGCGGTCTGTAAATAATCGAGTCTGGACCAGACAATCCAGTGATTAATATCATGAGCATCGATCCACGCAATTGGGATCGATGACATGCATCAACCAAGTCAGGGAGCCTGACCACCCGATCCCGTTAGTCGCCTCTTACGACAAGCAAAGTCGCCTTTTACGGCAAGCATGGGTTGCTGAAGACCTATTCTACCCCGGAATCTTCACGGGTCCACGTGTAATATGCGTTGCTAGAAGTGGGGTATGATATGAAAACTGTGATATTATAACCTGTGATATAATAACCTTTATATCATATGCCATAGCATAAAATTGTAAAATGTATCTATATGCAAGAGAATAAAAAACATCTCACCTTGTTTTGGAAGTCGGTGTCATGGGAAAGCTATCCGAGCAGACGACGCACTAAGGGACGTAACTCTAAATTATTACCACCCGGGCTGTTATCGATGGTCCATTTTGAATGCATTGACAAGTCATACCGGCCCTGATAGTAATACGGGTCTGGTTACTACACCTCCTGTGATATGATCGTCTCCGTGTCGGCTCTATTTACATGTAAAATGCCTCATATCATTGATAGGTATATGATAGATACTATTATGATGTGCTGGTGAGGTGAAAGGGGCTTTAACGTCGCGTCCAAGATTTTTGCATTTATATGGCGACGTGCATGCACGTATATATATGTGTGTGTGGCTGCTTGTACTAGTCCGGACTGATGCCGATTTATAGTGCTAGCACACTGAGATACCATGCCGCAGTTTTACATGAATACCCCACTTAGACACAGTATACTGACTCCGAGCCGACCAGTCCTTGTTTTAGCCCCTTAATGCCGAGCGCCAGACAGGGTAACAACAAGTGCCATCTTTTAACGTCTTTTGGTATGACGCGGCTGGGGATCGAACCCCGGACCTTCCGCTCTACGGGTGGACGCACTTCCATTAAAGGAGGCGGTCTACATGTACATGTATACATCGAAGGATACTTGATTTTTTTCAGTCAGCAAGGACGTAATTTGTGATCCTGTTAAACAGACGTTTATTCATATTTTTTAAATAATCTGCAATATTGAATGGATACAATAGTTGATATAAATCACACTATTCCTTAATTACTATTATATATGGTACCTGCTAGAATGTGTGGTAATATACGGTTACTTCTATCATGTGCATCAACGTATGTCTATCATTATAATCTTTAGGCTAACTATATTTATTTTTGTGATACTTTATCTGAAATTGGTTGAACTTACTTCAATAATATCCTAGTATAATCAAAGCATGTATGTGATTGAATGAATGTTCTATGCATAGGGCATATACTCTATATATATTTTATGTATGTATGTATGTATGTATGTATGTATGTATGTATGTATGTATGTATGTATGTATGTATGTATGTATGTATGTATGTATATATATATGGACGTGCGTGCGTGCGTGCGTGCGTGCTTACATGCATGCATGTGTGTATGTATGTATGTATGTATGTATGTATGTATGTATGTATGTATGTATGTATGTATGTATGTATGTCACTTTTATGCTAATGTCTACAAGAAATTTTGTTCTGACAAACGGGTGGTTTCTCTGTACATTAGAACATCAGCTTATGTCATTGTTGTATTTATATATGTACAGAAAGTGAGACTAACAAGCAGTTTCCCCCCTACCTCTCACTTACCCCTCTCTCCCTCCCACGCTCTTATAAATCCAGATTTTACCGTGGGCCCCTGCCTATAGCAATGGAGGAAGAAAGGCGGTGAGAGAATTAAACATTGCGTCAATGGCGGTCTTTGTTGTATCAATGGCGGTCTCTGTTGTATCAATGGCGGTCTTTGTTGTATCAATGGCGGTCGGTCTCAGTTGTATCAATGGCGGTCTTTGTTGTATCAATGGCGGTCTTTGTTGTATCAATGGCGGTCTTTGTTGTATCAATGGCGGTCTCTGTTGTATCAATGGCGGTCTTTGTTGTATCAATGACGGTCTCTGTTGTATCAATGACGGTCTTTGTTGTATCAATGGCGGTCTTTGTTGTATCAATGGCGGTCTCTGTTGTATCAATGACGGTCTTTGTTGTATCAATGACGGTCTCTGTTGTATCAATGACGGTCTCTGTTGTATCAATGACGGTCTTTGTTGTATCAATGGCGGTCGGTCTCTGTTGTATCAATGGCGGTCTTTGTTGTATCAATGGTGGTCTTTGTTGTATCAATGGCGGTCGGTCTCTGTTGTATCAATGGCAGTCTTTGTTGTATCAATGGCGGTCTTTGTTGTATCAATGGCGGTCTTTGTTGTATCAATGGCGGTCTCTGTTGTATCAATGGCGGTCTTTGTTGTATCAATGGCGGTCGGTCTCTGTTGTATCAATGGCGGTCTTTGTTGTATCAATGGCGGTCTCTGTTGTATCAATGGCGGTCTTTGTTGTATCAATGGCGGTCGGTCTCTGTTGTATCAATGGCGGTCTTTGTTGTTTCAATGGCGGTCTCTGTTGTATCAATGACGGTCTTTGTTGTATCAATGGCGGTCGGTCTCTGTTGTATCAATGGCGGTCTTTGTTGTATCAATGGCGGTCTTTGTTGTATCAATGGCGGTCTCTGTTGTATCAATGGCGGTCGGTCTCTGTTGTATCAATGGCGGTCTTTGTTGTATCAATGGCGGTCTTTGTTGTATCAATGGCGGTCTTTGTTGTATCAATGGCGGTTTCTGTTGTATCAATGGCGGTCTTTGTTGTATCAATGGCGGTCTCTGTTGTATCAATGGAGGTCTTTGTTGTATCAATGGCGGTCGGTCTCTGTTGTATCAATGGCGGTCTTTGTTGTATCAATGGCGGTCTTTGTTGTATCAATGGCGGTCTCTGTTGTATCAATGTCGGTCTTTGTTGTATCAATGGCGGTCTCTGTTGTATCAATGGCGGTCCTTGTTGTATCAATGGCGGTCGGTCTCTGTTGTATCAATGGCGGTCTTTGTTGTATCAATGGCGGTCTTTGTTGTATCAATGGCGGTCTCTGTTGTATCAATGGCGGTCTTCGTTGTATCAATTGGGGTCTTTATTGCACTAGTAATACGCATAAGGGGTAGGTAAGGATAAGACATATGGATAAACAACTTCCTTATTACAATTAGGAGCAACGTTTCGGTGTAGGTTCTAACATCGTTATTAAGCAAGGTGTTAGAACGTCTACAAGATTTAATTGCTTAGTTGATATGTTGTAGGTAATGAAACCTTAATGAATATTTTAATTCCATTTATATTTAGTTAATAATTATATCAGAAAACGCTAATATTTACATAACATATTGGAACAATATTGAGTGCATTTTACACTGGTACACTACACCGAAACTTCGCTCCTACTTGTGATAAGGAAGTTGTTCATCCATATATCTTAACCTTACTTACTCCAACTTCTGAATGTCTCTCAAAGAAGTAATATCAAAAACATAACCTAAACCGAGATTAACTATTTATGAAGTTTTGTTGACATTAAATTATTCAGTTAGACAGCCCTTGGTCACTTGCTTAAAACATGCTTGATTTGTCGATACGCTCTCAACAATATAGGTATTAGTCTTTGACCATTTAACCATTTATGAAGGTTTTGTTGACATTAAATTATCCAGTTAAACAGTCCTTAGTCACTTGCTATAGAAATGCTTGATTTGTCGATACGCTCTCAACAATATAGGTATTAGTCTTTGACCATTTTTACCATTTATGAAGTTTTGTTGACATTAAATTATCCAGTTAAAGCGTTGCTAGTGGTTGGAGCGTTCGCTCGTCACGCCGAAGACCCGGGTTCGATTCCCGACATGGGTATAATGTGTGAAGCCCATTTCTGGTGTCCCCCCGCCGTGATATTGCTGGAATAGTGCTAAAAGCGGCGTCAAACCATACTCACTCACTCCCTTCTGTGCGGGAGGTGTAGTTAGTGGGTTAATCGTCCTTCGAAGAGTATTTCAGTTTTATAACAGTTTAGTGTACGAGTAAATTCGAAGCAATGCTGGTCCGTTTATCTCTTTGGCAAAACCTATGAATGCTAGTGTGGTGCTGACAAACCAAGATTCTCTAACCTGGGAATCGAACCCACGATCATGGAATATTTGCCTGAACTGGTCTCGCCCTTAACAATAATCGATTCTACTTTAATCACTGGCCCCACCTTTCCCAATGTTGACTACCTGTATTCCTCTTGGTGGGGGCACGGGTGGCCCAGTCGTCTAAGGCGCCGCGATTCGCTGTGCAGAGTTGCGTCCCTTGGGCACGCCAGAAACCTATGATTGTGGGTTCGAATCCCGGTTCGCCCCGATTATGTTTCTAGGTTTGTCAGCACCATACCCGTGCTCGTGGGTTTCACCGAAGTGGTAAATGTCTGAGACCTGCATCACTTCGGGCTTTCCTCCCACATTAAGCTGACACGCCGCGATATAACTGGAATACTGTTAAAAGCGGCGTTAAACCAAACTCACTCACTCACTCACTATTCCTCTGGTTATCCTCGCAGTGGTACGGAAAGAAATATGGACCAAACAATGTTTCTAACAATAACGCTTTCATTTATGAGAATTTGTGAAATAATCCATTTTACAGTAGAGAGACAAACGTTGGTTGGTGTTTAACATCGTACTCAGCAATATTCCAGCCATGGGGACCCGTGAAGATCCGGGGTAGAATAGGTCTTCAGCAACCCATTTGTGTCATAACAGGCGACTCTGCTTGTCGTAGGAGGCGACTAACGGGATCGGGTGGTCAGACTCGCTGACTTGGTTGATGCATGTCACCGATCCCAACTGTGTGGGTCGATGCTCATGATATCAATCACTGGATTGTCTGGTCCAGAATCCATTATTTACAGACCGCCGTCATATAGCTGGACTATTTCTGAGAGCGGCGTTAAACAACAAACCAGCCAACCAACCAACCAATCCAGCCATAAGACGGAGCCATATATATAAATATTCGACGACAGCATGGATCACTACTCATAATATCAATCACTGGATTGTTTTGGTCCAGAGTCGATAGTTTGCAGGCGGTTCTCATATAGCTGGACTATTGCTGAGTGCGGCGACAGGCACTAAACAAAGCTTTTATAATGTAACAAGGCGACCGATGCTTCCAGTAGGGCAGTACATGATTACTCATTTCTCGAACACCGACTCAAAAGTTCAAATTAAAATTAAGTCTTAACCCGTAACGCAACCACCTGTCCACACTGTTGTCGTAACAAGTGTCAATTTCCCTAGTCACCATTACCTTAACATGGTTAGATTGTACATTTCTCTGAAAGTATTTATTGTACAAAGTTCGCTGTAAGTCGTATATACTGGTATGTATAATGCAAGTGCCTGTGAAATTATTTGCACATATAATTTCAATATGCATTATACATCTTATCCATACTTGAGTTAATGCCCAATTATATACCATGTATCCACAACATGTCTAGAATCAATTAATTGCCCTTTTTATATATGTGTTTTATTGTCTCTCATAGCCCTCGGGGCGGCCACTGGGTGAGACAAAAATACAATATTTTTCTTTCTTTCTTTTCTCCTTTTATAAGATGCTAATCCCCCATTGTTAATTCTCATTACCATGGTATTGTATACTCACTGTCAGCAACCTGAACGAGCTGTTAAAGTATGTCTGTGACCTAGGTAAGACTTGGTCCAGGGACGAAGAAATATAGTCTCATCCTTAGCTTAGCATAGCATGTACATGTTTAGACTCACTTAATAACCATCATTATAAGATGCAAATGCCCGGACACATAGCGTTTCTTGTATATATCTACATGTATAAAGCAAATGTTTATATACCGCACATGCTGGATGTTGTCACTTCCTGTACCGAGAGCCGTACATCGACCCCTTACATATAGAAATATAAGACCACTCCTAAGTAATCAATTTAATTCATATGCATATCCATATACCAAAAATACACATGTACATCAATTTAATTCATATGCATATACCAAAAATACATATGTACATCAACTGAATTCATACGCATATCCATATACCAAAACTACATATGTACATCAATTAATTTCATATGCATATACCAAACATACATATATACATCAATTTAATTCATATGCATATCCATTTACTAACAATACATATGTACATCAATTTAATTCATATGCATATACCCAAAATACATGTGTACATCAATTTATTTCATATCCATATACCCAAAATACATATGTACATCAATTTAATTCATATGCATATCCATATACCCAAAATACATATGTACATCAATTTATTTCAGATGCATATCCATATACCAAAAATACATATGTACATCAATTGAATTCATACGCATATCCATATACCAAAACTACATATGGACATCAATTTATTTCATATGCATATACCAAAAATACATATGTACATCAATTTATTTACAGGCCAAAGAGAGACGGAGACGGCATGTTGGAATCGGCACTTTCGGCCAGTCATTAGGTTTCTCTTCCGTTTCTATGACATGGTCTAATTCACGATAATTCTTCTATCGTCGTCTCAGTTTGAATCCAGCCAGAATCTTGAGTTATTGTAATGTCTTATGCATTAGGGGGCACGGGAGGTCCAGTCGTCTAAGGCGCCGTGTTTCGCTGTGCAGAGTTGCGTCCCTTGGGCACGCCAGAAAGCTATGATTGTGGGTTCGAATCCCTGTTCGCCCCGATTATGTTTCTAGGTTTGTCAGCAGCATGTCCGTGCTCGTGGATTTCACCAAAGTGGTAAACGTCTGAGACCTGCATCCCTTCAGGCTTTCCTCCCACATTAAGCTGACACGACGTGATATAACTGGAATACTGTTAAAAGCGGAGTTAAACCCAACTCACTCACTCACTCTTAAGCATTATGTTCTTTCTTCATCATATATATGAATCGTAAAGTGTGGACCCAACTTTGAAAGTTAAGAGTGCCAGCCCTCATTTTTACATACATATATTCTATTCAAATACAAATTTCCCATTTCTAGCATTTATTTTATTACACACCTGGTATGTCTTCCTGGCTGGTTCTCGCTATGTCTCCCCTCGCTAATCATTAAAACAACTATTATTACTCATTTTTAACGTGTTAAAAGGTTCATACCAAAACCGAAATAATTACCACCCACTGTCATTTCCTTTTACATTCAAATATCATGGTCACTCTCCGCCAAGAGACCGCCTCCGTGGTCTGGAGGTTGAACGTCCGCCCGGAGAGGGGAAGGTCCGGGGTTCGATCTCCGGCTGCGTCATACCAAAAGACGTTAAAAGATGGCACTGTCTGGCGCTTAGCATTAAAGAGGGGCTAAAACAAGGACTGGTCGGCTCGGAGTCAGTATACTTTTTCGGAGTGGGGCATTCATGTTAAACTGCGACATGGTATCTCAGTGGGCTAGCACTATAAATCGGCATCAGTCTAGACTAGTACAAGCAGACACACACACGTGCATGCACGTCCCTATATATTGCTAAATCTTATAATGTTTTAGATATGCCTGATGTCGACAAACTTTGTTTTATTCTCAGTGACTCCAGTGTGTGTTTTATACTTGCCAAAGTCTGCTTTTTAATTCTTAATCGTAGAAAACATCTTTTATATGGATAACGTTTTACTATATCATCTTTATATCATTTATGTATAAATTCTGTGATAATTCGTCTCTCATAATTCTATTGAATGGTTCTGTACATTTTATATATGTCAAGTTGTATAAAGCTGTCTTATGTATGTACAGGAGTGAGACGTTAATAAACTATTGTCTGTCTGTCTGTCTATATAAGTGCAATAATCTTGAACGCGAAGTCAAACACCCCATTTTACATCACCTCATTTCCGCCAAGGGGTAAAGCTGTGTTAACTGAACCGACGCGGAAATGTGAATACGGCGATTAGAACAGGACAATCGGGTGCGACAGGTCGGGTATTTTCGTATCACTGTGTTCACGTGAATATTCGTACCTGGCGATTTGTGGGATTTCTTTGGTTTGTGCGCAATTTCAGTCACATTTTTCGGCACTTGTTTGCGCCATTAATGTGTCAGCATGAGCAGCGAATGACTCACCATCGTTATCACTGTACCATTGACGTAGATCTAGGTTGTTTTGAGAACTATATTTACCTACTACCTTTGAACACACCTGGATTGTGAAATCGGAGTTGACGACACGGAATCTGGCCCCGTGTAAAATTGTGTAAGCCTGACGCGCTCTTACACAAGAAGAGTTCACTAAGATATTTTGCAACTCGGACCGCATATAGCATAAACGATTGCCCTCGAATAAAATACGTAAACACGTGCACCCAACCGTGACGACAAATACACCATGGAATGAATAGCTATCGCAATACATCGGTCAGTGGCTAACAACACAATGCAAAGGATTAATCAATACCGCGTGACTGCTGAATAGAAAATACTGATTATGTGCAATCCTTATCGAAGTGTTTGTTTGTTATGGAGACGGAACACGAGGCTGGCAACGGGGTGGAGCTTGTAACGTCCAGGTCTCACACCGGAAGTTCCCAAGTTTTCAAGGCAACAGCGCGATGTACCGAGGCGAAGGAGGACAGGCAGAGGAGACGGGAACGGACCAACTGATAGACGAGTATTATAAAGACCTCGATAAGGACCCTAAGTTATCGGAACCCAAACCGCCTCAAGTCAGTCATCCTAGCACCAGCAATATGAGCGGACACGGCGGGGCTAAAGTTGAACCCTTTTCGATCGATTCGGGTAAATATTCATGCTGATACAGTGATAGGGTGCGGTCGTGCTTACAGCAGCTTCGTCCTAATAGTTGATACGCTTTGTATTATTGTCGGTTCGTTTCCTGTAGCTTTTGTATCTAACTCACGTAGTGTCGTCTGGTAGTTTGCTATGTTTAACTAGGTAGGTCAGGATATATTGACTATGTGCGAGGCGTCCTGTCAGTTGACAGAATGTATGCGATGTGTCGGCCTAGTTAGTTGACCTGGATGTGTGTGTGTGGATATTCATTGAATAGGTGAGACGCTGTGTGGATACAATGTCGTTTTCAAATGATCCTCAACCGGTCCTTGAGTACTGTGTTAAAAGGAATCGATATTTATGAGTGTTGTGGAGCGTATTGACTTCAGCAATCCGCGACGGTAAACTATCCTGCTGCATGTAAACACGTTGACTACCTGCCTACCGAAAGGTGTTTCCGAAAACTTGTAAATACGGGTCTCCATTGTGAATATATTTCATATTGTATTTACGATATCAATCCACGACAGTAAACCACCTTGTTTCATATAAACATTAAGTGTCTGCCTGTCCGCCCCAATGTGTTCGTTGATACTTGTAAATAGAGGTGGCAATTGTAAATAAATGGCATATGGTATTTACTGTATCAATCCACGACAGTAAACCACCTTGTTTCATATATACATTAAGTGTCTGCCTGTCCACCCAAGGTGTTCGTTGATACTTGTAAATTGGGGTGTTAATTGTAAAAATAATGAAATATTGTATTAACTATATCTATCCACGATAGTAAACCACTATGTTTCATATAAACACGGTGTTTGTCTAGCTAAAGGCGTTTGGGGATACTTGTAAATAGAGGTGTCAATTGTAAATGAATGACATATGGTATTTACTATATCAATCCACGACGGTAAACCATCCTACTTCATATAAACATAGGTGTCTACCTGCCTACCCCAAGGTGTTCATGGATACTTGTAAATAGGGGTGACAGTTGTAAATAAAATGTTCATGTTGTATTTACTTCATCTATCCACGACAGTAAACCACGATATTTCATATAAACACGGTGTCTGTCTAGCTCAAGGCGTTCGGGGATACTTGTAAATAGAGGTGTCAATTAAGAATTGACCTTCACTTTGTGTGAGTTCATTGGAGTATGAACCTGCATAGAGTGAGGGCCAAAGTGTATAAACGTTGGAGCTTGCGCCGACGTTCATACAATGTTTGGCCCTCACTCTATAAAGGTTCATACTCCAATGAACTCACACAAAGTGAAAGTCAATTCTTATAATTTTTTATCACAATTTCTTTCCTCAAAGGACGTAGGCCAAGATCTAAACACAATTTTATTTAGTACGCGTGACTTCATGTTTACACTGACAGCCAAACATAAACCAGCTATATCGCGGAATAAAATAGTTCCCCCAGAAGAGAGGTGACATGAGCGTATGGATGCAGTACTTGCTCTTCAGAAACATCTTACGCAAGAATTGTGTTCACATAATATCCCCATTAGATGAGAAAGGTCTGTAATGAACTTCCTCAGTAAGTCAGTCACAATGACAGCGAATCGTAATACATTTACATCAAGTACAAGACGTCAAAATGGCCGACACGATAAACGTGACGGGGGGGGGGGGATTTCCGAAGTTGTTAATGAACCTGTGGCGGTTACATGGGTTAGTCATCATTGATCAACTGACCGATTATTGAAAGGTGGTTAAAGATGCGTCAAACAGACACCAAGGTGAATTCGTAGATAAATTACATGTTGTATTTACTATAACAATCAACGACAGTAAGCCGCTATGTTTCATAGTAACACGGTGGGGTCTGCCTACCCCAAGGTGATACTTGTAAATAGGGGTGTCAATTGTAAATAAATTACATGTTGCATATACGATATCAATCCACGACGGTAAACCACCATGTTTCATATAAATATAGGTGTCTGCCTGCCTACCACCAGGTGTTGGTTGATACTTGTAAAAAGGGGCTGTCAGTTGTTAACAAATTACATATTGCATTTACTATATCAATCCACGACAGTACACCACCACGTTTCGTATAAACACGGTGTCTGTCTAACTAAAGGCGTACAGGGATACTGGTAAATAGGTGTCAATTGTAAATAAATGACATATTGTATTTACTATAACAATCCACGACAGTACACCACCATGTTTCATATCAAAATAGGTTTCCGCCTGTCTAATGAATTCGAAGGCGTTTCGATACAGGTACATTGTGGTGTGTTGATATAGTATTTACTATATCAATCCACGACGGTACAGCACCATGTTCCATATTGACATAGTGTCTGCCTGTCAAGCACCAGATGGTCGGGCATGCTGGCGTGGTGTACCACATCTGTGACATCAGTGGTTTTACAATAACTGGAGGCAATAGTTTTGTTGTTTTGCTATAATTGTGAGTGTATTTTTAACGCCAGTCAGCAATATGCACCAACACACGCAACGTCTATTTGTTTGTTTGTCGTTTAACGCCGTACTCAGCAATATTCCGGCTATATGACGGCGGACTGTAAATAATATAGTCTGGACCAGACAATCCAGTGATTGACATCATAAGCATCGATCCGCGCAATTTGATCCAAGTCCGCGAGCCTGACCACCCGATCCCATTTTTCGGCTCTTACGACAAGCATAGTTGCCTGTAACGGCTAGCAAGGGTTGATGAAGATCTATTCTACCCCGGGTCTTCACGGGTCAACACACACAACGGGGTAGGTTGGGGGTGCCACGTGGGACACCGGGGTGATGGGTGATTAACAGGTATTTGTGCGATGGTTAACACGGGTCATTGTACCAGATAAATGAAATCTTTGAAACCCGAGGCTTTTTCCGTGCGACAGGCAATCCATGTGAATTTCTGTGCGACAAATGAATGGGTTTGTTCTTTGCAACATCAAATCGTTTTTTTTTTATTCTGTGCAACAAATTATGATTGCGGTCTCCAATGATTGATGATGGCTGACTGTGCTCAATCGTGCTTGCGAACGACTTGAAAACCCCGGTCGATCCAGGCGAACCCGTGTTGCCCTTTACCTTGGTTGACCAATGTTAGCTCACGTTATCTGATTTACATGATACTTCGGTTGATTAATGTTGCCCATAACAACTGAACTCCCTTGGTGCGGTAATCTGGTTAGCGCCCTCCGGGTGACGTCATCGGTGAAGAAAATTTGTTTTATTTATTGTTTCAATCATGAATTAAAGTAATGAGTGAGCGAGTGAGTGAGTTGGGTTTAACGCCGCTTTTAACATTATTCCAGTTATATCGCAGCGTGTCAGCTTAATGTGGGAGGAAAGCCCGAAGTAATGCAGGTCTCAGACGTTTACCACTTTGGTGAAACCCACGAGCACGGGTATGGTGCTGACAAACCTAGAAACATAATCGGGGTGAACCGGGATTCGAACCCACAATCATAGGTTTCTGGCGTGCCCAAGGGACGCAACTCTGCACAGCAAAACGCGGCATGAATTAAAGTAAACAGAATAAACTAGTAGGTGTTTATAGTATATGTGTATTGTGATATAGAAACTTCTGGGAAATTTAACTTTCTATTGTTGATATATATACTTTGGAATTACTAATGCATCTTGCATATAATTTGATGTTATAATCTTTATTTTTTATGTTTTGTATAAAATGGTTTATATGCATACAATAGAAAAAGTACAATGGCAGCTTTATCAAGCAATGAAAAGACTCAGCTAGTTTTTGTTATAGCAATACACATTACCCCTGAAGATCCCGGTAAGAATAGCAACCCATGCTTGCTGTAAAAGGCGACTATGCTTGTAAGAGGCCACTAAAGGGATCGGGTGGTCAGGCCCGCTGTCTTGGTTGATGCATGTCATCGCATCCCAAATGCGTAGATCGTTGCTCATGATGTCAATCACTGGATTGTCTGGTCCAGTCTAGATTATTTACAGACCGCCCTTGTATAGCTGGAATATCGCTGAGTGCACCGTTTAACAACAAACAAGCCATACAGGTGCATTTTGTACAGCTCGGAACGATGCACATGATATTTATCACTGAATTGTCTGATCCAGACTCAATTATTTGCAGACCGCCATCGTATAGCTGCAATATTGCTGAGTGCGGCCTTAAACAACAAACCAACCAACCAACCAAGCCTAAATCCACTTGAATGTCTGTTACCACTTAAATGCCTAACCCGAACTAAGCTGCCAGCAGTTTCTTATCACATATCAAATCTTAACAGCTTCCACACACTGTTGTTATTTGTTTCAGAAAGTGGTAGTGAAAGCGGTATTGGGTGCTGTGGATACATCCTGTACGCCCTCTCCCTCTTCTGCATGCTCATCACATTCCCTCTCTCCCTCTGTGTAGCCATTAAGGTAAGAAGATCGCCCGTACAAGGCCATGTGGTACACAAGCCGTTTAGGGCCATTTGTTTATTTCTTTACTAACTTAACATTTCAAGATGCTATGTTGAAATTTCACGTAAGTATCTTGAAATGTCAACTTATCATCTTGAAATTTCAAGATCATTTTCTTGAAATTACAACTTTTGTATCTTGAAATTTCAACATATAATCTTGAAATTTCAACATCGTATCTTAAGATTTCAAGATAATAAGCTGAAATTTCAAGTTAAAATCTTTAAGTTTCAAGTTTAGTATCTTGGAATTTCAACTTATTATCTTGAAATTTCAAGGTCATTTTCTTGAATTTTTAACCTATGTATCTTGACAATTCAACATAGTATCTTGAAATTTCAACTTATAATCTTGAAATTTCAAGCTAAAGTCTTAAATCTCCAACTTATTATTTTGAAATTTCAACTTAGTATCTTGAAATTTCAACATAGTATCTTGAAATGTCAATTTACCTTGAAACTTCAAGTTCATTTTCTTGAATTTACAACTTATGTATCTTGAAATTTCAACATATCATCTTTAAATTTCAACATAGTTTCTTAAAATGTCAAGATAGTAAGTTAAAATTTCAATTTAGTATCTTGTAGTGTCAACTTGGTATCTTGAATTTTCAACTTATGAATCTTGAAATTTCAACTTATTATCTTGAAATTTCAAGGTCATTTTCTTGAATTTTCAACTGAAGTAGGTGGGTTGCTGGAGACCAATTATAACCCGGTTCTTCACGGGTATCTCGCTGGAATTACACTGACGGGAACTGATCGCTCACGTTACAATTACCATTGATTTCTCTGAGAATTCATATTGGTTATTGATGAAGGTTACAACAAAACGGGGAATATTGATTATCGCTTAGAGGCGAAGGGTGTGAAAATATCTGTGTTTGGTTGACACAATTAATCAATAATTTCATATGGTTATATATTTGAATATACCTTGGATATTTACACGTAGAACGTTACTGCCAAACACGTGACAGCATGTGCCATTATGTCAAGGGTTGTCAGATTGATTCGGCATTCTGACGAAGTGGTTGCTCGTGGGTTTCACCGAAGTGGTAAACGTCTGAGACCTGCATCCCTTCGGGCTTTCCTCCCACATTAAGCTGACACGCCGTGATATAACTGTAATACTGTTAAAAGCGGCGTTAGACCCTACTCACTCACTCACTCACTCACTCTGACGAAGTGTAAAGATAACCCATATCAATTGTCCCCTAATATATAAGCAGGGGCGGTCGGGTAGCCTAGTGGTTAAAGCGTTCGCTCGTCACGCCGAAGACCCTGGTTCGATTCCCGACATGGGTACATTGTGTGAAGCCCATTTCTGGTGTCCCCGGCCGTGGTATTGCTGGAATATTGCTAAAAGCAGCGTAAAACCATTCTCACTCAACCTAGTAAATATGCAGCGCCTCTGTGTGCATATAGGGATGGCTGGGACAACATCTACATAGTACCTATAGGAGTATAAGGGTCCGATCGTTTTATACTCTGGGTGGGGTGGGGAGGGGGGCGTGGGGGGGGTGTCATCCCAGGCACCCCCACCAAACCCACCCCGAATATCAAATGGTCGGTCCCTAAGGATACAGTAACAACAGTACCACCGCCTGCATACCACGCACCAGTTATGTAAAGTTACCAAGGTGTCGTTGTTCAAAGAGATCTTAGAGCAAAGGTGATCGTTACTCCCACACCTTAACATAGACTTACGTCAGGCGTAGCGCTGTGGTTGTTTTGTACAGCCACACCCAGAACAGAACTGCCACGCGCATACTACCCATCGATATTACCACAACAACAGCATTATCAAATATGCGTGTCCTTCAACACTGGTGTAAATATATAAAACAATGAATTCAAATATTTTTTTAACGAATCAAAGAAACGCAATACACAGAAAATGCACAAACACACCCTCACTTCCCAGTGAACAAAGCGATGTTATTGAACTCTTCACTGATTGGGAAAACTGATTACTCTCTTGTTATATGTGTGATCGTTTTGTGGAGTTGTGACGATCATTAGGCGTCCTCTACCTCCAGTGTAAATTTACCAGGAGAATATGTCAGTGGTAGTCCTTATTGATTGGTGTTAATTAGTGAACTGATCAATCAGAACTGATCTCACCTGTCCACGTGTTCTGAAGGAACAGGTGCAAACATACAGACACGGTACACAATGGCAGTTTACACACGATTGATGTCCGTTACTTGTGAGCTAAAGAGAACAATAGGTTGGTATCTGGTCGTCATTTGGTGTAAGTTTATACTTTGAACTAAATATGTATTTTATGTCATCTTACTCATAAATTACGAAAATAGATGATCACTGCAAACTTTCCAGAATAAAGACCAAGTGGTAAATATCTAATCAGTCTGTAAACATCCTCGCGAAGTATTTATCTTATCAGATCCACCGCATGAACTGATCAAGACCCTTTTTTTACTGCTTCATAACTTTAATTTACGGTATGCAAAAGTTGGACATTACTTGTTGGTTTTCGTGATATACAGATTATTAGCCAAGTTTATGTTTGTTTAGTCCCGACCATTTGTTGTATAAATGCTGTATGTGTGCTTATAACGAACTACGGTTATTACGAACTAAAATGAGTGGTTCCTTCGAGTTCGTTATAACTGTAGTTTACTGTACGTATTTTTCCACAATGCAATATGAACATAGTAACATTATGAACCGCATATGAATACAAAATATGATCCGCTCCGTTTATCATATAGTGCCAAATGACTGACTGACTGACTGACTGACTAACTGACTCACTCACACAGAGGGAAACCGCTATTCGCTATAACCTATTTGGAACATCAGACAATAATTTATTGATCAAGCGACTGGGGAGCTTAAACGTAGTCCGTGCTTGGTTACCTCATTTGCATATTTATTGGATGGGTTTATCGCATCGATGTCACTATCCATTTATGTATGATAAAATACATTTAAGTCTGCGCGTGCGCGCATGTGTGTTTTGAGTAGGTGAATGTTCCAGAATGACAATCGAAAATATCCCAGCTATATCACGGCGTCCTGTAATTAAGAGACGATGGTGGTGCGACCACGCATAAATTTACAGATCAAGCCGAATAGCGACTCGTGCCCCTCTCAAGAACATTTGTGCGACCGGGTTCCGTCGTAGCACAGACGGGCATACATTAAACAATTGTCAACTCGTTGCGTAATTGTTCACATATATTTCCCCATATATTATATATATTGCAGATGCAATTTAACGCACATCGGGACATGTGGAATAATACAGTATGGTTGAACACATTTATCTGTGTCTTGGGTATATTTTTAGTTGCCAGACATATGTAAAACCAAAAAGTAATTCTGAGGGATTCTTTGACGAAGAACTTGAAATCATACGCGCATTTTGATTGGTTTGTCGTATTTTCGCACATAACATTCATCGATAGGGGTGCGACATTCGTCACCACTCGCCCCTTTCCGTAACCTGCAAGAAGAGCTATTCGGCTTGTCCCGGAATAACACGAGTTGGTCACGAATGAGAGATGCGAGGGTTCCCGCAGGTTACGGAAAGGGGCGAGTGGTGACGAATGAACGAAATCAGTGACATCGTTCAGCGCAATAATGGAACACAAACCCTCACAAAAGAGAGTAGCCCGTTAGTGGGCATGGCCTATTTTTATTTCAGTTTAAGGAAACAAACGCAAACGAAATTGCTTGGTTAACCAATAAAATGACACGGTATCACTTGCGATTATTTATTCTGATGTGACATTGGGATCTTAGTGCTACGATTGCCGTAACTCCCATTCTTTGAAATAGAGTTACTACAGCCGTAGCGCTAAGATCGCTTTATGAAACAGGCGACTATCGGGTTCACCTGCCCAGAAAATATCATGGCCTTAAAATAAGTGAGTAATATAGGTTTAACGCCGCTGTGAAGAGTATTCCTGTAATCAGCTAAATGTGGGAGGAACGCCCGAAATGATGCAAGTCTCAGACGTTCAACTAAGTGGAACCCACGAGTGAGTGAGTGAGTGAGTATGGTTTTACGCCGCTTTTAGCAATATTCCAGCAATATCACGGCGGGGGGACACCAGAAATGGGCTTCACACATTGTACCCATGTCGGGAATCGAACCCTGGTCTCCGACTTGAGGAGCGAACGCTTTAACCACCAGGCTACACGACCGCCCCGAACCCACGAGTGAGTGAGTTGGGTTTAACGCTGCTTTGAACAATATTCCAGTTATATCGCGGCGTGTCAGCTTAATGTGGGAGGAAAGCCCTGAGTGATGCAGGTCTCAGACGTTTACTACTTCGGTGAAACCCACGAGCAGGGGTATGTGCTGACAAACATAAAAACATAATCGGGGCGAACCGGGATTCGAACCCACAATCATAGGTTTCTGGCGTGCCCAAGGGACGCAACTCTGCACAGCGATTTGCGGCGTCTGAGTGAACTGCTGTAAAACTGAGTTAAACCAACACTCTTCCTCCCAACGTTGCAGGTGGTGCAGGAATATGAGAGGGCGGTCATATTTCGACTGGGTCGTCTGGTCCCCGGAGGCGCCAAGGGGCCGGGTAAGTACAATCATTTTATCTTCCAACTAGCCACTGGAATATCTATAATCGAGCTGATCACGAACCATTTGATTTCCTGGAAACCAACGCTGTGTTCGCCATACATGAAATCAAGTTAGTTAAACCAACTGATCATCTGTAAGTCTGGGGTCGGTCGAGGAGTGTTCTGGTATTTTGTATAGCCGGGATCACTTATTTTTTCAGCTATTTATAACTATGAGACAATTCTTTTTTCTAAAACACGTATTGCCAATTTCTTTTTTATTCCTACCAATTTTCAAGACTTTTCGGGGAAAAGAATGTCAAAAAGTCTGCCCCTGACATCTACCTTGAAACCAACCATTTAATTGCTTTTTTTGAGTCAATCAGTTGACCGTCTTTTAACAAATAAGGTAGTTATTGTGAAACAGGGCATTTTGGTAAGGATGAAACTATACGAGTAGTGACGGATGGTTCATTGGTTACACAATGGCATCCAATCCATCACCAAGAAATCAAACCAAAAAATACACTAATAGATTTATGTGAAGCAAACAGTTTGTCAAATTGGAAGGCTTTCGTCTCGATGTGTAAATTGAATACACGAAGGAAGAGGGGAAATGATGAGAAAAATGTATTTAAAACATCGCAATATGTCGATTTCACTCGCCGTGTTATGTGTGGATAAGCCTTATAGAGTGATTATGTTGTGCATGCGGTCGGCTTCCTTTGCTGAATCTTTTCTGATGGTGAGAAAAAAGTGATACAAGGATTTCTAATAGTCTGAATACCATAACATGCATATACATATATTATAGTAAAAAAAACTAAATAAGACTTGGACTTGAAAATGGTTTGAGGTCTTGAAAATGAAACTTGTACCCTGATACTGAAAGCATAAATATATGATGATGACGACGATGATGATGATGATGACGATGATGATGATGATGATGATGTTCTGTTGGGCAGGTTTGTTCTTCATCATCCCGTGCATGGATTCTTTCACCAAAGTGGATCTGAGAACTATATCGTTCGATGTGCCGCCCCAGGAGGTGAGTGTCATACGCAACGTTGTCAGTAATATTTCAGTATCATCGCGGCCTGTAAAAATAGAGTCTTCTACACCAGGAGAACGGTACCAGTGCTAGATGAAAAAAGGATTCAAGGCGTCGTGTACTCAATAAGCCAGGTCACATGTTTTGACCCATCTGTCCTAAATGTAGTCGAGGTGAAGCAAGGAATATCTTATCAACAAGTAACATCTTTCAACGTAATTAGGTTTGTCGTTGGGACCTTTCGCTCTCGTGGTCTTGTGGATAGAGGGTCTACACGGATAGGTCGGTGGCTCGATCCCCAACACTCTCCGTGCAGACCGTCTATCCAAAAGACCACGGGAGCGGTCGACAATGGTAATCCTCCCTCGTGGTATGGACATTGTTACACCTCACTGAACAGACCGGTGAGAATATGTCTTCAGCAACCCATGCTTGCCGTAAAGGGCGACTGTGCTTGTCATAAAAGGCGATTAACGGGGTCGGATGGCCATGCTCGCTGACTTGCTTACTGCACGTTATCGTATCCCAGTTGCGTAGATCGATGCTCATGATGCCAAACACTGAATTGTCGGTTGTTTACAGACCGCCGTCATGTAGCTGGAATATTGCCGAGCGCGGCGTTAAA
Organism: Haliotis cracherodii; assembly: GCF_022045235.1. Taxonomy (NCBI): domain Eukaryota; kingdom Metazoa; phylum Mollusca; class Gastropoda; order Lepetellida; family Haliotidae; genus Haliotis; species Haliotis cracherodii. The sequence continues at coordinate 16,266,896 of NW_027266271.1, forward strand.
CAACAAACAAACAAAACACCTCACTCACTCACTGTCTCTTATAGGTGTTGACGCGTGACTCTGTGACGGTAGCCGTGGACGCCGTGGTCTACTACCGTACGAGCAACGCCACCGCTTCCATCACCAACGTGGAAGACTCAAGCCGATCCACGAGACTGTTGGCAGCCACAACACTCAGGAACGTCCTTGGAACCAAAAGTCTGGCCGAGATTTTGTCAGAGAGAGAATCTATCAGTCAGAATATGCAGGTAAGATGGATATCTGTCTGTCCATCCATCCATCCATCCATCCAACCAATCATTCATTCCGAAATTTGTCTTTCATGTATTGGTTAAAGTACAAAGATTTCTGTTGTAAGTTGTGTAAACATCTCGATGATGAAATAAGGTAAATCTTAGAGTGGTGTTGGCAAAAGTATAAATCAGTGATTTTGGTTAAAAAAAAACCTAATTATTTATTTTGGATAATAAAAGAAGACAAGGAAATATTTATCAGTCTTGTAAATGCGCAATTAGAAATGGTTTGAGTATCACCTGTGAATATTGTTTGCTGTGAGGTGAATGGGGATTAACATCGCGCTTAAGATTAAAGTACTTATACAGCGACGTGTGCGTGCGTGCGTGCGTGCGTGCGTGTGTGTGTGCTTGTACTAGTCGGACAAATTCCGGTTGTATGGTTCTAACCCAGTGAGATACCATGCCACAATTTAACATGGATACCCCTCTCAGACACAGTATACTGGTTCCGAGCCAACCAGCCTTTGTTTTATCCCCTAGATGCCGAGGACCAGGCAGGGAAACAACAAGTACCATCTTTAACGTCTCTGTTGTTTAAGTATGATATATGCTATTCTCAAATTATATCATCTTTATCGTCCCATAGTTGTCTCTAGATGAAGCCACAGACCCATGGGGTGTGAAGGTGGAGAGAGTAGAAGTGTAAGTAACATCCTCACAAACTCTTGCAAATGTTCAATCAATACCATGTGTAGCCGAGTTGTGTTATCGTTTGTTATTTAACAACTGTAAATAATCGAGTCTGGACCTGACAATCCAGCGACTGAAATGAGTGAGTGGGTGAGTTAAAATTTAACGTCGCATCGGCATTATTTCAGCCATATAGCGACGACTGACATGAGCACTGATCTACGCAATTAGGGCACGGTGACATGCATCAACCAAGTCTGACACCTGACCAATTCTAAGTCGGATCTTCACAGGGGTATTACGATAACCTCATGAGATGAGATTATGAATCATCGCTGTCAATCACTAGAGTTTATGGCCCAGGCTTGATTATTTACAAACATACATTTACATACAGCTGGAATATTACAGAGGGCGGCGTTAAACAACGAACACATCTTTAAAAAATACGTGTGGTCTATCATTGGGATTGAATTTAAAACTCCAAATAATAATTAATGTTCTTCGAAAAGAAATGCATACAGACAAGTATCAGACGCAGTGTGCTAGCATTATGAGTGCGTCTGAATTTGTTAAATAATATTCTAGAATAAGCTAATTCCAAGATGCGGTAAACAATGAAACTGTTATAAGAAACTTTATATACCATGCTATAAATGTTAGACTCCAAACACTAAGCCTATAAATGTTAATGATGGACCAAATGTTGTACCATGGGCCGCTGGCCTACACATGTACATGAATAAAGAATTGAGTTATTCCAAGATGCTTTCGTAGCTTATATTTACAATTTTATATTTTGCAGTAAGGACGTGCGACTGCCGCTCCAGCTCCAGAGAGCCATGGCTGCAGAGGCAGAAGCCTCACGAGATGCACGGGCCAAGGTAGATAACTCTTTTATCGCATTTGCTCGCTTTCTGTGAGAAAGTGGTTTATTAAGATTTATTAATCATAGCATTCAAGGAATATATCAATGAAAACATGTTAAATCCTGGTTTTAGGGAGAGTGATTTTATTACGAAACACCTGTTTTAGCTAACTTAAAAATCACTACAACTCGTAACCTACCTGTCACATTTATTGTCACTCAAACATTTATGCGAAGAGGAAGCATTCTTAGTGAAGATTTTATTTTGAACTAAGACAAACAGTACACCGTGACCTTTCTCATTGTTGACCTTGGCCTCGTGAAATCAACCAACCTTGACCTTCCTTCTTTCACTTTCAGGTCATTGCCGCTGAAGGAGAACAGAAGGCTTCCCGGGCTCTGAAGGAAGCTGCAGAGGTCATCTCAGAATCCCCCGCGGCTTTGCAGTTGCGTTATCTGCAGACGCTTAATACCATCTCGGCTGAGAAGAACTCGACAATCATTTTCCCTCTGCCCATTGACCTTCTGCAAGCATTTGTGAAGAAATAGTGAAAAGAAGTCAATCATTTGTGAAGAAATAGTGAAAAGAAGTCAATCATTTGTGAAGAAATAGTGAAAAGAAGACCGCTTGTTTTGTGGCACATGAGAACATTTGAGATGTTATGTTAAGGGGGTTGTGTTGGGTGTGTATTTTTTTCTCATTTTTTTTTTTTAATTTGTTCTAAATTTATTTATTTTTCTTATTATTTATTTGATTTTTAAGGGGGGGGGGGGTAGGGTGTAAGGGTGTGTCATTTGGTAAATTGGGATGGGTGGGGGGTGAGCATAGGGATGGGCAGCGATGAAGAGGGGCAGTGTGGGGATTGTTCAGGCAGCTTGTATATATGCACTGGTTGTTTGTTGTTAGTTCTAAATGGTAACAGTGGTTTCATGACTATTATATAAATGTTTGACCTTTTTTCCACTTATCCTTGAATACTGTTGAATCAGCAGCAGCATATAACCTAAGGGTGATATTATCAGTATTGAGACCATCATGTACACGGTGCCTTGTATATTACATAACCCTACACCTTGTTTAACCGGATTCTGCAAGTCTTACACACACTGTCAACTACGATTCTACATTAACTTCCGCTATAATGCAGAAAAGTATCTGTTACGTTCTACTTGTTTGTCCCGCACATGTTTTTGACGTCAACAAGAAATAAAAATAATAATCTGTCTTTGTCACTTTCACTACAGGCACAATTGTATTGAAAGGATATTTAAGACAAAACCTATTTACATTTCACCTCGTTCGTTATTACCTTGTGCTCTTTAAGGGAAAGAGGAGTAAGCATGATTAGTGCTTGTTCTGTATTAATTCTCTTATATACCATGAGCTATTACTCATTTGATAATTCAAATGTCTTTGGATCATTATTTTATTCCACAAGTATCTACCCTCCATTTTGGTATTAGTTTGCTGCTTTCTTTCTGTTGGCTGGTGCAGCGTAAAGCAATATTCTTTCATTCTTTCTGGGGGATACTGTGTAATCTTGATAATTTTGCCCAATTCATATTCGGTTTCAGAATATAAGATGATATCATTACCCAAAGCACAAAATAAGTCAGCACTGGTACTTCCACCATGTGCACCAGATATTTGTTCCACAAAGCAGGCATAACGCTCCAAGGATCGCAAGTCTGTGCTGAAGTATGGGAAGTGCGATCCTCCTAGCTCTAAGATCCCTTTGTTAAACAGTTTGACAAATACATTTATGTCAGAAGTATTATAAATTTACAAAAACAGAAGATAATTCTTAGGATGAGACCAATATGCTGCATTGAGAATGGAACCCCTCTGTGTAGTCTGGATAACAGGAACAGGCCCGACTTAAACTAAACTGGCTATCTAAAGCTATCTGCTAAAGGTCGAAACAGGACCCTTCGTAAGAGCAGGATGAATTACACTTCCCTGTTTGGAGGGTCCTCTGTCCCGAAACCTTTGGTAATAATTCCTTAAGTTCCTGCATTTGGTCCCGGGAAGGTCACGACCACCGCGTTGTCTTATAGACCGTTATATATATTTAGATGGCAGATATGTGCGAATACTCGGATCTTTCAGCTTATGTTCAGGAATATGCCTCATTTATACTCCCCCAAGTCCTTTTCTATTGAACATAATTCCACCCAGTAAAGTGAGTGAGTGGGGATGGTTTTACGCCGCTTTTAGCTATATTCCAGCAATATCACGGCGGGGGACACCAGAAGTGGGTTTCACAAATTGAAGCCATTTCGGGAATCGAGCCCGGGTCTTCGGAGTGACGAGGGAACGCTTTAACCTCAAGGCTTCCCGACCCCCCTCCCAACTCATATGTAGTACTGCTGAATGACAGAATATGCAAGTTCTGCGCTGAATCGAAGCATCAAACTGTGATAGAAGATGAAGCCCACTTCTTACTTGACTGCTTCTTCTTTTCAGATCAACGTTGCAAACGTAACAGTGTACATCGAGAAAAACTTAGTTTTTATTCATTCATTCTTTGGCCAGTACTGAGAAGTTGTATTAATTTGATCTTACAATGCTTTACAACACCTCTTAGCTTTCACTTTATATATAATGTACAAAGAAAGCCTTGTAAATAGAACTCTAAAATGTAGATACAGCTGGATGATGATAAGTTCAAATGTGTTCAAATTGTATATACAGTAAACTACGTTTATAACGAACACACTTATAACGAACTGACCGATAAAAGAAGTTATGTTTTAGTCCCGGGGAAAAATGTTGAAAAATGCTGTATATATGCTTATAACGAACTACGGTTATTACGAACTACATTTATTGGTCCCCTTGAGTTCGTTATAACCGTAGGTTACTGTAGGTGGTCATGGGTTTGATGGGCATCACACTCTTATCTGTATGTAACATTGTTTTTGTACTGTTGTACTAGCTCCAGAAATAAACTATTTATCTATCTTATATCTATTATAGCTCGGTTGACTCGCGCCAACAGGAAGAGACGTTGTAGTGGCAACCCTTCCAGAAAGTCCTTTTGAAGGCACTCTGGATAATCCGGCGTGAAGGTCTTGCTTTGCGATCCACGCAAGCAGTCACAATGGCGCAGCCATGTCAGAGTCTGACCACCCGATCAAGTTTAACCGCCTCGTCGACCAAATATGGATCAGAGGAAATCATTTGTATGCACAGCCTTGTTAGCCAGGGAATGCCACGAATACCGTTGGGGTCGTAAATGTACCCTCTGTACCCAAGATTTTGTAATGTGTTATTTTGCTTGGAACAGAATCGTGTGAATCAATATAAATAAAATCACATATTTAACTTTGATACGACCTCTCTCTTCACTCGGAGAAACAATCAATTGTTTTAAGAGATTGAGTCCGGATTAACTGGATTTCACTGTATAAGGTTGTTTCCAGGTTTGTCAGCACCATACCCGTTTGTGGGTTTCACCAAAGTGGTAAATGTCTGAGACCTGTATCACTAAGGACTTTCCACATTAAACTGACACGCAATGATATACATGGAATACTGTTCAAAGCGGCGTTAACCCACCTCACTCGCTCACTATTATTTGGTTATTTTATTGCGCTATGAAACCCTGTATTCACATTTTACAGCCATGCTGTGAAATCAGATAAAAGTTAGTAAGATCCTTCTGGCTGTTTCCGTTAACAAAATATGTGCGTTAACGCACACTGCTAAAGCTGAAATAAATACCTCTAATACTAATACCTAAAGAGTTGTGTCCTGGCCCAAACCGAAGAATCCAAACCCTGTTGGGATGTGAAGAATTCGAAATGGGCCAACTAAGGGACACAACTCTTCACTTCGCGTAATGGAACGTGCAGCCTATGGATAGTGCATTGGTTAATGCGTTGGTCATCATGCGGCGATTCCCTGCATTGTTTTTTTGTGAGCTGCTCATTCTTGGTGTCCCCTGTCGTCTTATGAAGCCGTGGGGGTGAGGCGAGGTGAAATGGGGTTTAACGTCGCGTTCAAGATTACTGCACTTTTATCGCAACGTGCTTGCAGGTGTATGTGTGTGGATGCTTGTTATGTTCCGGACTAATGGCGATTTTATAGTGATAGCCCACTGAGATACCATGCCACATTTTTAAATGATTACCCTAGTGAGACACAGTATACTGATTCCGACAGGAGGCGACTAAGGGGATCGGGTGGTCAGGCTCGCTGACTTGGTTGATGCATGTCATCGTATCCCAATTGCGTGGATCAATGCTCATGATGTCAATCACAAGGTTTTCTGGTCCAGACTCGATTGTTTACAGACAGTCGCGCGGCGTTTGTCTTATAAATACTTCCTGGATTCAACTACTTTTAAGCGTATGCTACATGTGCATTATGCACTGAATTGTACAGTTTGTTTGTTGTTTTACGCCGCACTCAGAAATATACGAGCAATATGACGGCGGTCTGTAAATAATAGTCTGGACCAGACAATCCAATGATTGACATCATGCGCATCGATCTATACAATTGGGATAAGATGTGAATCATACTATGTTGAGGGGGCGCCAGTGACACATTATCTTGACATATTCACCTGGAATCTGTGTAAAAAAATCAAACTGAATTAGAATTAGAATAGGTCTTCAGCAGCCCATGCTTGCCGTAAAGGGCGACTATGCTAGTCGTAAAAGGCAACTAACGGGGTCGGGGGGTCAGGCTCGCTGACTTGTTTGATACATGTCATCGATCCCAATTGCGTGGATCGATGCTCATGATGTCGATCACTGGATTGTTTGGTCCAGACTCGATTATTTTACAGACCGCCGTCATATAGCTGGAATCTTGCTGAGTGCGACGTTAAACAACAAACAATCAAACAAAACTTCAAACGGACAATTCTACGGACATATGTGCGTTGCTATGCGACGTCATCATTGTGCCATGCAACCAGTGAGAGGTAATGGGCTGACTGAGGGGTGGAAGCGGGTCAACAGAGAGATGAAAATGGTTGTGTCACTTTCCGGAACTATTGTAGCGTATGTTTTGTTTCTTTGTTTGTCGTTTAACGCTGCACTCAGCGGTATTCCAGCTACGTAACAACAATTTGTAACGAATCGGGTCTGGGCCAGACAATCCAGTGATTGACGTCATGAGCATCTATTCACGCATCTGGGATACCATAACATACATCAACTAAGTCAGCGTGACCATCCGATCCCGTTAGTCGCCTCTTCCGACAAGCATGCATGGGTTGCTGCGCGAAGACCAATTCTATCCCGGATCTTCACGGGTGGTACTGAATGTGTCCAATTTTGAGGAATACACTATATCTTAAACAAACAGAGATATCGCAGAGATATCCCATTCGTCACCACTCGTCCCTTTCCGTAACCTGCAAGAAGATTCGTCCCCCTTTTTTTATTTTACACATGTCTTGCATCTAAATATATGCCCCAGATAACGTTAAATGTGTTCAATCATACTGTATAAATACCGTAAGTCCCGATGTGTTTAAATAGCGTCTGGAATATATATGACAAGGCGGAAATAAAAGTGAATTATTACGCAGCGAGTTGACAATTCTTTTAACTATGCCCGTTTGCGCTTAAACGGAAGCCAGTCGCAAAAATGGCCACGAGAGGGGCACGAGTGGCTATTCGACTTGTCCCGAAATTACACGAGTTGGTCACGAATGAGAGATATCCCTACCATGTTCTGGACATAACGCATTGTTAGTGTAGATTGAACAGTTTGACCATTGTGATCAAACCCAGATATCCTCAAAAACTAATTAAAAAAAGTCACCTCATCCACGACAGTTTTCACACTAGTAGCCGGTACAGCATGTAATTGACCAAAGATCACGTAACTATAACAATTTAAACGATTGAAAGAAGAACACTGTATTGTGCATTCGTTTTAAACTATATTTCATTTTATTTCATTTTTGTGACGATTTTAAAGTATAAGCACTTGCTTTTTTGTGGTACGAAGTAACTACGCCACAGGTAGCGAACACTAAGATCTGATTTTAATGAGATTGTGAATTTATGAATTTAAACGTCAATCAGTTATCATTTATTGTATTTAATTACTAAATGAAAATACTAACATAAATCATTACGAGCACATATCAAGCCTTTTTATTTGTTTAAGTTATTATTTTGAAAATCCTTGGGTAAACGCCTGCCTTGAATAAGAGCCGGGTCGAAATATAAGTATTTAAGAACTTTTTTTCAAGATGAATGCGTCAGGGAGGAAAACGGCACAGCTAAACATTTCGCCAGCCAATCAAATGGCGTCAACAATATGAACTTTGACCTTACCGCAAGCAGGAAGTCAAAGGCTGGACCCGGAAGAGAATTACGAACTTTGAGAGACATGAGCTGTCAAACATACCTTTATTGGTAATTTTGAAGTTTTTGGAAGGGTACATTTAATCAAAGATGGCACAGTTTCACGAGAGCATTCGCAATGCTTTATCAGGTGAGGAAACACATTCACTTTCACTCGATCTATCCAAGTAACCGACTCGCGAAAGACATTGCTGTACCAAGCCTAAGGCGAATTTGTAAACATTTTCAAGTTCTCGTGTCCCATTCCCAGTGGGTATCACCACGGACCTATATAACCAGTCCGTGGTATCACGAAGTAGACAAATAATGCAGGCAGGAATAAAATAAGAGCAGGGAGAGAATAATCCTTTTGTTTTATGGAATTTGTATGTTTATCAACAGATGATCATCAACAGTAAAGTCATGTTGATATAACTTCAGCAAACAACTGATGAGTGATAATTGATTGATATATGTACTGCTGATAATTTTGTTCTTGGTCGTCTAGTGAGTGAGTGAGTATGATTTTACGCCGCTTTTAGCAATATTCCAGCAATATCACGGACACCAGAAATGGGCTTCACACATTGTACCCATGTCGGGAATCGAACCCGGGTCTTCAGCGGGACGAGCAAACGCTTTAACCACTAGTCTACCCGACCGCCCCTCAACATAAAATTGCAGGTCGCCACAATGATTACATGTTTCTGTAACATTGCAGACTGCATGATATTATTTTCAAACTCTTGAAAGAAGTTAAAAATGTATGTGTGTTTGTTCTCAGAAAACAGAATAATTATCTGAAGCTATGTCACGTAATAATTCTTTTCAGTTTTGATGTATGAAAGTTATAATATGTTGTGTAATTTCTTTTTTTATGCAGAATTTGATAAATTTCTGGAAGCTCTGAAAAGTGAAAAGTTATCAAAGAAGTTGCTAAGTAACAAGGATAAGCTGATCGAGTTGCTGAAGAAGCTGAGGGATGACTACCCAGCTCTTGCACCAACCCCAACGAATGATATAGAGGGTAAGATTTCTCTAGATATGTTTTTTAGCCAATGAATTATACTCACAACTTGATGGTTTTCTTTAAGTATTAAATATATTGTCTGTTGGGTATTTTTATGCCAAAGAGTACATATTTGTAAAATTCTTTTGCTTAAATGCTGTTTCAGTTTTCAATGGTGTGCCAAAGTTTATCACAATTTTGGGGGGCTATGGGGCTCAGGAAGGCCAGAAAATATGACACATATCTATTTTTCAAATATTGTTTATATATATATTTGAACATTATTTAGGGACTTGTCATTTACTTTAGGGAGGGAGAGGGGGAAGTTGTAATGAAAAGATGCAACATGTATTTGAAGGGGTTGGGGTGGGCAATGGTACAGTCCTAGTTCACTGCTCCTTGCCCCTTCAACCCAGCCCCCCCCCCCATTCCTTTGGTTAATGACCTTCTTCCTTGTTGGTTGCAGGGTCTGATGGATCAGCGGGGAAAGTGAGCAACCTGAGTGTAGGAGCGGCAGATGACGATGACTACGCCTACACTGAGAGTAAGTATAACCCTGTTCCTTGTTTGTGTCACAGGTCAGATATTGAGGTCACAGGTCAGATATTGAGGTCAGGTGTAATGTTAGTGCTGGTTTAACATTACCTAGGCAGTTGGAATAAGCACTCAAGAACGGTCACATCACTGTCAAGTATCAAGGAAGTTTATAGTTGACATGTTTAGATTCACATTTCATTTCATAATTTCCATTTACATCTTTTTATGACCAGTTACAGGGTGTTTCATTACAAAATAATAGGACTACACTGTATTACCGGTATACCGATACACTGAAATATGCTTTTCAAACAATACATACCGTATTCGACGTAATAAGCGCCCCTCTTCAATAAGCGCCCAGGGCGATATTTGTTAATATATTGGCAAGTGAACAATCCCAATTAGCACCCCTTCCAACTGATCAATGTACACAAGACTTAGTTATTCGCGTATGATACGCACTCGTGTGTTATATGCACCCTTAATTATGAGCAATTTAATTCTGGAAAAATATATCTGTCGTACATAAACATTTCAGGTTGTCAGCTTCAACCACAAAGTTTATCTTTCAACTCTGTTTTTTACACCAAAATAATATTCTAATAAGAGCCCCCTATTCCTAATTTTGAGAGCGCCCTGGGCGCTTATTACGTCGAATACGGTATTGCAATATTTTTTCTGTCTTGTGGTATTTTGAGTAAAAAATATTACAAATTCCATGTATAGTTTATCTTAAGATCTATACAGACATTCTGTCACAAAAAACAGCAGAAAGGGGGAAGTGATTTTTATCCAGTATGTAAAAACTAGGATCTGTATGGACAATCAGTGTAAAAAAATTCAGCTCCTAATATATCGCAATACGTATTGCAGTACAGATACCTGCATCGAAATATATTGCAACACAATGTTTTCCCCAATACACAGCCCTATAGAAGCTTTAGTGGCCTGGGAGTCTATGTCAGTGATCTGATGGCTGTTTCTAGTCTCAGCCTAGACACTGCACTTACTGCAATCTCATTAAAATCAGATATTTTTCCTCTCTGTGTGAAGTTCTGTTGACACCTTCACAGGAGGTTATGTCAGGTTAACTATTCAGCCTACTCTAATTCTTGGTACACATAGGTGAAATGTTCAGGCCAGCCTATCTGAAGTCTATATCTCGAAAATTAAGTTACTTGGCCTATTCAGAATGAAAATAATAAAAGCCACCACATTATGTTGTGGATATTTTATACATCATGTCATTTCTGGGCATGAGGGCATCTTCTTTTGTTAAGATCAAAATTTCCAAATCAAGGTTGTAAAGAAAGCTGACGTCTGATTGGTTCAAGAATCCAAGTGTCCTTCATTTATATTGGCGTTCAGTGTTTGCTCAAGTTCCACCTGATGCATCTTCCCGAAAAATCCAGTTTCCACCCTTGCCAAACTAGGCTGGTGTTATGGAGTTACATTTTGGCTGGACTAACGAGTCTATGCAAAGCCCAATCAAAATTGCGCAACGAAATCGAAACCCGGTTCGTAAACAGTCATGCAGATTTCGTTCGATTGCAGGATTTGCAGCGCATGTGTGCCGCCAACTCAGATATTTTCATGTTTTTAATCAAGGTTCAGGGTTGTGATTCAACTGCAATAAGAAGGAATATCAACTTATTAAATAAAAGTCATGTATCAAGATTCGAATTGTATCTCACCCATAGTAACAGGATATCTTAACCCCCATCGTATCGTTACACTTCCATTACATATAACATGTAAAAATGGCAAAAAATACTTTTTGTCATATTTGGATGATTTCAATGCTGCATGGTTTGAAGATCTGTTATGTTAGTTTTAGATCAAGTGAAATGTTTATGAAGTGTACAGGTTGGAAATAACTCCAATCTCATTGAAATCAGATCTTAGTTCTCGTCAAGGCTAAACAAAGATCTGAGGACATCCTATTACGGGTCACATCAGAACGACCTTTCATCCGACCAATCAAAGCGTCGCTTACCAGATCATGACAGTGACAGTCAGAACGTGTTTTCTAATCATGCAACCTCGAAAACGTTAACATGTGATATTCCAAACGACAGTCACGGCCCGTACGACTGATTCCGTCAAAATTATCGTCTATCTCTTGCTTCCATGGGATAAACAGAGGAGGCGTTGCACAGTACGTGGGAAGCCATGCTATACAATCTCAACCATATATTAGACATTCCGGAATGTTTGTTTGCTCAGTTTCCAAATTTTAAATGAGAATTGTGTCAACATATTTTTCAAGCGTAGTGTGAAATGGAAGTCGCCAGGTTGAAACAACGAGAAAGCTGCTTTCTAATTGGCTGATGTCGACTCCTTGTTAGTCATTTCAGTGGTTGGTCAAAGTTCGCGAAAGGTCGTTCTGACGTGACCCGTAATGGGATGTCCTCAGATCTTTCTTTAACGGCAGCAAGAACTTAGATCTGATTTTACTGAGATTGGAAATTAGTCATGTATGCATGTTACTTTAGTTTAAGATATGTGATACATGCATGTTGTGATTATGTTGTTGTTTTTTTTATTTTCAAGCATCAGGTTTGGATTTACTTTACTTTTAGTACAAACTTACTGTAGTTGTGAACTACTCCATCTAATACCATTGTTATGTGGCTGTTTATGATGGTGAGGGGAGTGAATATTGTGAGTGGCAGCAAGAGAACGAGGAGCTCATAAAATCTTGAGTTTTGGGAAGTAGTCTGTGGCAGCCTGTGAAATTACAATATTCACTACCTCCTGTTTACTGCTACATGACATCATTGTAACCATGGTAACATTACTAACACAGTACTTTAACTTAGTGAGTGTATTATTATGTTAACTGTAACTTTGTATATACTAAAGTCAGTAGTCTATCATACTGACCCTGATACAACTGTATAACAACTGTGTTTTTATGGAAGATATGTTCATTTCAGAGACTACATGTTAGTCTATAAATTTAGTTTAACATTAAACTGGATAGTTTCTCATAGACATGATAGAACTGATAATGCATAATGTGTTTATCTATACTGAATCATCTAGCTATTCCTGTCATCAAATTATGAACTGAGCATCTCAAAGAACCTAAGATTATACTTGAAAGAAAAGCTGAAGCTTATTTAAAGCGGCAGGAAAGTTTAGTCTGAAAAAAATGCAGCACAATAGGTTCAGCTGCAAATTGTTGTTTGGGACTTACAAGTAGTGGGCAGTGGGAGTATTTTTGACAAAAAATATTCTGTACCTGAAAGTGATGTTTCTGAAAAGTGTGCCACCTGTTGACCTTGATACATGAGTGATGACAGACATCAGATATAGGAGAATAGTTTATCATTTGTGATCTGAATAAACATGCATGTTGTCCTGTCTTGAATATGATTGCAGTGTTAAGCTGAAAGCAGATTTTTTTTTATATAACAATGTCTTAAATTTCCAGTGTCCTAAAATGGGTGGATATTTATATTTTTTTGTCGGCAATATATTGCAATACATATTGTAAAAGTATACTTGTATACTTGTGAATAAGATCCACCATTTTGTATCTTCCTGTAAGCCTAGACTTGCTGTAGGTTTTCAGTTGCCGAGTATAGCTGCACCAGCTCTCCCTCTACTGATTCAGGTCATAAAGCACAGGGGTGGCCCTGTAAGTTGTCTTAGTCTAAGGTCCGATCATTTGATATTCTTATTCTGTGGGAGGAGGGGTGGGGGGGGGGGGGGGGGGGGGGACTGGGATTTTATCCATTAAAAGATTGTCCTAGAAAAGACTTTAAAAAATTATTATTATTCAGACTGTCAAAAAAAAAGAGACTGTCTTCCACAAAAATGTCCTTGTTTCATGGTGTTTTTCCTTACAAAGTAAAAGTATTGAGGCACATAGTTTTAATTTAAAAAATCTAATATCCTTATGAAATCCCAGTAGGTTTCTCCAAAGTGGTAAATGTCTGAGACCTGCATCACTTCAAGCTTTCCTCTCACATTAAGCTGGCACATTGTGACATAACTGGAAAACTGTTCAAACACAACTGGGGCGGTCGGTTAGCCTCATGGTTAAAGCGTTAGCTTGTCACTCCGAAGACCCAGCTTCGAGTCCCGACATGGGTACAATGTGTGAAGCCCATTTCTGGTGTCCCCCGCTGTGATATTGCCGGAATATTGCTAAAAAGCGGTGTAAAACCATACTCACTCACTCACTCACTCACTCACTCACTCACTCACTCACTCCAAACACAACTCACTCAATCATGTAAAGTATGGTTCATACTCTGTAGATTTCTTTGTTTGTTGTTAACACCGCATTCAGCAATATTCCAGCTATTGACGGCAATCTGTACCGGTAAATTATCAAATCTGGACCAGGCAATCCTGTGATTGGCATCATGAGCAAATTGGATACGATGACAAGTATCAACCAAGTCCAAGAGCCTGTTAGTTGCCTCTTACGACAAGCATAATCTCCTTTTACGGCAAGCATGGGTTGCTGGAGACCTATTCTCATCTGGATCTGCTGACTAAAGAGATATTTGGCTACTGGTGGCTACTGGTCATTTAATGAGAATTTGCATCCCTTAGGTGTGCCAGAAAAGTATGGTCATGGGTTCAAATTTGGCTGATTATGTTTCTAGATAGTCATCCCCATACCTGTGCTTGTAGGTTTCACGAAAGTGGCAAAGACCTGCATCACTTTAGGTTATCCTCCCACATGAAGCTGACACCCTGTGGCACAGTCAGAGCTACAGATATGAAGCGTATTTGCGTAAAATACCAAAAAAAATATTCAAAACCCAATAACTTTCAATTAACTTGGGTACAGAAACGCATGCATTAAATGAAAAACTCAAATGTATAAAAACAGCATGCGTAAATACCCAATGAAGCTTTTTCAGCATTATTTCATTTTGTTTCAAATCTTAAAATGTTCACTAATTTTGCAAAAAAACAATGGAGTGATGAATAGATGAGTGAAAAAGTATTGGTTACTCAATGAAAATTGTAATACCGTATTCGACATAATAAGCGCCCAGGGCGCTCTCAAAATTTGAAATAGGGGTCTCTTATTAGAATATTATTTTGGTGAAAAACAACAGAGTTGTAAATTTCGTGGTTTTTGCAAATATCGCCTTGGGCGCTTATTAGAGCGGGGCGCTTATTACTAAGGGTGAAACGATACACAGATATTCCGATGTATCGCGATACTTGACCCACGATACGATATACGAAAAACGTGGGCCCATTTATCGATACGCCATGATACGGAACGCAAATCTCAAGTACAGCGTTTCCTCGCTATTGTGCCTTTCAATAAACCGCTAACTTGGTTATAGCGCGCGCTAACGCATGGCTCCCAAAAACGTACTTACATTTTTAATAAGCTCAGGTTTTACACCGACTGACGTTTTTTCCCATCTCATAAAACATTATCAGCTGATCACCCCAAAGCACATAACACCAAAAATACCAGTCAGCAAATCCGAACTGAAGTACGCAATTCAATACCATTTTATACTGTCTTGTTATCAAAACATGTTCATTGTATTTCTGGACTTGTGTTTGTAATATATTTTATTAATTTTATTCAAAATTTCATTTAATATTGTTTTCGTTAAGTTATGTGAAATCGTGTGTGAAGAGATACAGCAACCACGGTCAGATTACTGCTTTTGACGCATTGAAACGAACTTTAGTTGCTAGAGAATGGATACATATATTAAAAATGCCATACTTTGACTCGTTAAAAGTCATATTTGTGGCAATTTGACTAATATATGTCAACATAACGTTATCACAATCGAAATACATGTAGTCCCTAGGGTGACTGGTCAAATTGTTCCAAACGTAAACATATCCTGCAACAGCAATCACCAGTACAAAAATGCCACACTTGTGGCTCTTATAATTATAAATATATATATAGTAAAAACTGCAACTAAGGTAACACGATATCGGAATAAATTATTCCTGATAAAACAATAATTTCAGATACAATTTCTTCGACCAATGCATAAAAATTCTTTGAAGTTGTATCACTGGTGGAGTACATTAATTATTTTCTGGTGTTTGAACTTTGAATTGTTTTGAAGGAAAGATGAACAACTTCAGTAGTCCTGTTATTATAAAATAATTTTGACTGTTCTAAAATCATGAAAGGTTCAATCTTGACATGCTTTAAGTGTTTGTTTTTTTATCATTGTGTATCGAGATACGTATCGTATCGTGACCAGAATATCGAGATGCATATCGTATCGTGACTTTCCTGTATCATTGCAGCCCTACTTATTACGTCGAATACGGTAACCCAATTAAGATAGAAACCCTAGAGTAAAAACTCAATTGCTTCAAAAGTTATCTGGAGCTCTGCAAAGTGTAATACTGTTGAAATTTTATCAATGGATTACCACTGGCTAATGGACATCAATATCGTTCCCATTGCTGTAAAACATTACAAATGTATTTTTAAAAGTCAAGATATTTTCATGATTTAGGCCAGACAATTGTGTCATCGCACTTTAGGAAAGGGTGCCGTGATCAATTTGTTTAAGAAAGATTATGGAATTAGAATGCTTCCCAACTTACATTTTTTATAACTGTAATGTAAAAATGTAACAATTAATTCATTGTGGCCTACATTTTTTGGCTAAGTTCAAGGTCTGAAATAAGGTTAAGAATTGTGTAAATTGTACAAAATATTAAATGTAATTAAAGTGACTAACTGTATAAAGTCATATTTGACATGAATGGTAAAATCAGAATCACATTTTGTAGAAAAAGTCCAATGTCCATTGAGGTTACAGACAATAGAAATGAACCTTTCTTCCATAATAAACATGAAAATAATAATACAGTAAAATATGTTTATAATGAACACGCTTAAAATGAACTGATGGATATTAGGAACATATTTTTTGGTCCCGGCCATTTGCTGTATAGATGTTGTCATTATGCTTATAATGAACTAAAATAAGTGATCCATTTGAGTTTGTTATATCTGTAGTTTACTGTAAATATAACATCATACCTGTGAAGATCTTGGCTAGAATATGTCTTCAGCAACCCATGCTCGCTGTAAAAGGCGACTAACGGGATCAGGTGGCCAGGCTCACTGACAAAGTTGATGCATGTTAGGGCTGGGCAACCCGGGTACTCGGGTCGTATGGGTACTGAGTAGGACCCGGGTACCGTCAGGACTACCTGGACCCGTGGATAATCATGTGATTATATTGTTTAATGGCAAAAATTATCTAGAACTCTATGGTTACACTATAAGTGATAAATGTCCACATTTCTTTCTGACTTTGCACACACTATATGTTTGCATAATAATAAAACATCAGTCAACTTCAGTGTATGCATGACGAGATTGGTTTATACGTGTATCTAAATTTATTTTGACAGGAGTACGGTCAAACTATTCCCAATCAGACATGTTTTACCTATCTCTTGAGACCTACAGCGGGTACCCGGGTAGGGTCGGGTAATAGGGAGGTGGGTCCCCGGGTAGTAAATTTGGACTCGTCCCAGCCCTAATGCATGTCATATCCCAGTTGGGTAGATCATTGCTCATGATGTTAATCACTGGATTGTCTGATCCAGACTCGATTATTTACAGACCTCCGTCATAAAGCTGGAATATTGCTGAGTGCGACGTTGAACAACAAACATCAACAACATATAACCCACACTGTATACTCACTGTTAATGGACTAGTCTCAATAAAAACTGTCGTCAGCTTCTGAACCACACTGCCAGTTTGACAGAACCGAAAGCTGGTGCAAGTGACCTCAGTCTGGGGGTCAAACCTAGTGCTTCCTCCCACATATTTGACAAGTAATTAACTAGGTTTAACAACGTAATCCTCTTACTGTATAGGAAGCGAGGACACCCTGGTGGTCCTTTCCTTCTGTTTTGGACAATAATTACTTTAAGCTTTGTACATTGAGCGGACATCTTTGACGAGGTCAATGTTTATGTATGGATAATGAAACATCTGGCAATGATGAAATTAATCAACGATATTTACCAGTCCTTCCATTCAAGCAACTATTTACCAAATCGGAGAAAAACTTGGGATTTGCCTGGTCTTGAAGGTAGAGTTTGTGATTTCTTTGCTTTGGGGGAAATAGTGTTTATACATTGTTTATATAGCTCTATGTTTTTTGCATATTATCATAATGAGAATTAAAGTTTCATTTGGTCGGGTCTTTAAGTAACTGTTTAATTATTGTTACAGTTTAAATCTAGTCTTAGAAAGTTTTAGTTCAATACCTTGTTTTGTAACAATCCTGTGACTCTTAGTTAGGATACCTTAGATAATTAACATATCTTGTTTTTGTTACCATGGTTACGCTTGCTTTTAATATTAACCTTGTGTGAAATGCTGGTTTTATTAATTGAAACTTGTTTTGCTGTGTTATGTCCAGCTTGTGTTCTTACGAATATGATAATATGAAATATATATGCAGTGACATGTGGAAACCCTTTAAAATCTTCCAATTTGTACTAGTACTATTGAGAAGTTTGGTTCCAACTATCATGGATATTAGCATGACAGGACTAATGTCAGTTTCTAATGCTAAACAGGCCATTGTCCTGCAGGTACCACTCTTAGGTACCGTGATACCACTTTTAAGTATACTTTTTAGTACCTGGTGTACCATGACAGACTACGATGTACAAACTACACTACTGGTCTCCTTATTTAGCCAGTGTCCACTGCTAATCATGAGACAAGGAAAGTGAAGGTATAGCTGTGTTGACAGACGTTTTCAAAATCAAACAGGAATGACATCATTGTCGGCCATGTTTACCTGTAAAGTCCTCCTTTCTTTGGGCGATTGTAATACAAATTTGTTGCTGTTCCTACAAATTACTGTTCCCGCTGGTTCATGGTAACAGAGGCTGGTAAATTCAGGAACATTTCATTGGCAATAACAATTCTACTTAAAGTACATGGGTACTAAAACATAGACCCGTGAAGATCCGGGGTAGAATTGGTCTTCAGCAACCCATGCTTGCTGTATAAGGTGACTATGCTTGTCATAAGAGGCGACTAATGGGATCGGGTGGTCAGGCTCGCTGTCTTGGTTGATGCATGTCATCATGTCCCAATTGCGTGGATCGATGTTCATGATGTCAATCACTGGATTGTCTGGTCCAGACTTGATTTTACAGACCGCCGTCATATAGCTGGAATATTGCTGAGTGTGGCATCAAACAACAAAGACAAAAAAGACTAAAAACGTTAAAAACGTTAGAATGACCCTTTCAGGTTTCTGTACATAACCCATTACTCACAATATTTGTTGCCTCGTAGTTGTACCAAACTTCTCAGTCTAATAGCATGGGAAGGACAATACTGTTACCATGGTAACACAAGCCCTAATTATATATATATGATGAATTGAATCATGACAGGAAGCACTAATGTGGACAGTTAATCATGTTGGTGTCCTCTTTATGCGGCGGCGGGAAGTGTCCTCTTCATGGGTCGTTGGGAAGTGTATATCCCAAAGACAGTTAATCGTAATTATTTTTGTTTAGAAAGACTCTGTCAACTATCCAACAACGATACAATGATAAATTTTGCAAATTTCTAATGTACATGTTCTCAACACACACACACAAAAAGTATCAATTAGGTAACTCTTAGCTAAATATAATGTAAATGTATTTTGTACAATGGGTCAAATGGCCTTATACAAATAAATCTGTCTGTCTGTCTGTTTGTCTGTCTGTCTGTCTGTCTGTCTGTCTGTCTGTTAATCATGTTGGTGTATATATTGCCCAGATCATCTGGAGAGCTTAAGGCTAAATGAGTCATATGTTGTTGAATGCTAGCAACTTATCTCAGTCTCAACTTTCCCAAACCTGGGTATGTAATGCGGTACGGTACAAGATACACAATGCGATAAGAAAATTCTACACTTGGCATGTTTGCAGGAAACTTCCCTCATCAGAGAGAATGAAAAGAAATCAAAGCAAAGTTTATTGTGTAGATTTGTTGTACAGTAAACTACGTTTATAACGAACATGCTTGTAATGAACAGACGGATATAATGAACTGGTTTTATTTTGTCCTGGCCATTTGCTGTATGTATGCTATATCTACGCTTATAATGAACTACGGTTATAACGAACTAAAATTAGTGGTCCCAGAGTATCGTAGTACACCAACCATGTGGTAAATTGTCGACCTCTACCAACAGTGTGATCAGGAAGACAAGTGTTCATTCTTTAATACTTGTTTTGGTACTCATGTTTGCATTATTATCATGACGCATTAATTTCATGATTTACGGTATCATTTCGTATATGTCACTAATGGGGGCTGCGGAGAGTCATGTAAGAAAAGTCGGACAATATTCGATTTACAGACTCTAATCACTGATTGGCTACAACAAAAGTATTTTTAAATATAATACCTCTCTCCTTAAATCAGTTGCCTCAAACTGCGTATGCTTTCTTTGAAATTGAGTTAATATATTACAAAAATCTGCAGGCTTCCATGTCAGTAGACATGTGATGGTTGTCATGGAAACTGAATTTGAATCAGTGAGTTACATGTATAATTGTCAAAAATTAATCTTGTTTTTTAGGCTAAATGAACCTTGTGTTTTCATAATGATTTCAAATATATTGTATGTGTTAATGATGTGAGTACACAAGGATAAGATTTTTCTGTGGATCCATTGAATTTCACTGATTATCATGCTATTACAATACATTGCAGTAATCATCTGGTCTTCCAGATCCCTTTGTTTTTAGTTTTTTTGTCTTTTATAAAAAAATTCTAATCCCTGATTACAAAAACTTTCTGCGGACAAAGGATGTTTTAACAGCAGTATTGAGAATGGATTCATTATAATCATGTGTTTAATGATAATTTTGATGTTATTTTTAATAACGAATACAATTTATATAATAATATATATGCATTTGTAAACAGATGTGCCTGAAGTTGCTGTGAAAGATCTAACAAAAGCTGTCAAAATGGGATACTTGGAGAAGAAGAGGAAAAAAGGTAGGTTCATTTGAATCATAAATACTCCCTTAATTGAACTACTGTTAAGTTTAGGCTAGTTTAGCATTAGTATAGAATTACTGTGAATCATACTGTTTGCTTGTTTGTTTGCATCAATCCATGCAGTTAGGATACAATGACATGCAGTTAGGATACCATGACATGCAGTTAGGATACCATGACATGCAGTTAGGATACCATGACATGCAGTTAGGATACCATGACATGCAGTTAGGATACAATGACATGCAGACAACCAAGTCACTGAGCCTGACCGTCCGATCCATTTAGACAAGCTCAGATTGATCTATATTCTGACCCAGAAACCCGAGCTTGGTTACTCAAATCACATTTCTAACAGACACAATCAAACATGAAGATTCTTGGGCAGAATAAGTTCCTAGCAACCCATCCACTTTAAGAGCTTTAAGACATGTCTGTGGACTGAGTGGTGACTATAGCTTCAAAATTTTAATATGGTAGTTCACAAATATGTTGAAACAAGGAAATACCAAGGCATCATTCTCATGTGTAACCCAGAAGAAAATGATGTCAAAATGGAGTGATGAGGTGATTTGTTGATCATACTATCTACCACTGGTAGCCTGATCCAGCCTCAGTACCAGATTTTCCTCTCTGTTTCCTGATCATATGACAAATCACTTCCTAAAGGCCAAAATGGCTTCTATCAAACTCATCGTTGAGTATATCATGGGGACATCTTGAAAAGTATGTGAAGTCTACATCACCTGACAGAATGGGAGGGACAGTGTGCAGACAGGAGTTGCTACTCGTGAAGATTCGGGGTACAGTAGGTCTTCATCAACCCATGCTTGGGTTTATGGGAACAGATACTGGTAAATTCAGGAACATTTCACTGTATATTTTTTAACAGGTGTAAAAAATCTACTTTAAGTACCTGGGTACTAAAACGTAGACCTATGAAGATCCGGGGTAGAATAGGTCTTCAGCAAGGCAACTATGCTTGTCGTAAGAGACGACTAACTGGATCGGATGGTCAGGCACAATGACTTGGTTGATGCATGTCATCGATCCCAAATGCATGGATCGATGCTCATGATATTGATCACTGGATTGTCTGGTCCAGACTCGATTATTTACAGACTGCAGTCATATGGCTTGAATATTGCTGAGTGTGGCATAAAGCAAACAAACAAACAAACAAACAAACAAACACAAATGTGTCTAGTCAGGCCCTCCCATGTCTTCTTCAGAATGCAGGACAATGAGTAATTCTTCATATTAACCAACATGTAAGGTATTCGTGTTTCTTTTGTCGGTGAGTATAGTTATAATCATGTCATGCCATGGACCTGAATATGGACTATTGTGTACAAATGCAGACCACACCGTGACCTGTCACCATGCCGATCGTGGTCATTGGGCTCCGACAGAATGGATAACGGTCATGTTGTCATATCGTCAATTTCTGGTTTGATTGGTCCAGAATGAATTATTTACATGGCATCATTATGAAGCTTGACTATTGCTGTAGCATAAAACAACATTAACTGGTTAAGAACCAAACTTTCACCAACTGGGGGCACAGGTGGTCCAGTTGTCAAGGCAACACATTTCTGAGTGCAGAGTTGATCGTGGGTTCGAATCCATGATTTTCCCTGATTATTGACCATTGTGAGTGAGTACCATGGTGACATTGTACACAACGATCTTAGCTCTAAGGTGATTGTAACTCCAATACCTTATCATCGATGTTGCGCTGAGGTTGTTTTGTACAGCGGCACCCACACCCATTTGCATAGTTTGTGACTTTTTCCAGTAAACATCTGAGACCTGCATTACTTCTTGCTTTTCTCCCACATTAAGCTGACATGCCGTGATATGACTGATATATTCTGTCAAAGTTGTAATAACCCCGACTCACTCACTCATTGTTCCAGCCACGCTTCTACAAAGTGCATATCAGAAGAGGTTCTGCGTGATCCACAACAAGACCTTCTACTACTATGAGAAGAACAAGGATGTCAAACAGTCTGGAGCCTTTTTTCTTGAAGGTAATGTTCTGAATGTCAGTCATGGCCTGCAAGTGGCACACAAAAGCTGTTCCATGTTGATTTCAGAATTAAGTTTCTTGACCGAGTAACCTGAATCTCATAAGTTATAAGGTGTAGCAGTATGACGGGAGGTGTATGTGTTTAGTAAGTATAGTTTAGAGGTGTATGTGCATCCCATGTCAGGTTTGACGAGGCGAGTGGTATAAAACCAAACGAGGGTTGCATAAAACCACATATACCCCTCAAAATACTGCTACAATGAATTTATCATATTGACATATTCAATATTCCATTGTAAATGAATTAAAACAAATTGAAAATCGATAGAAAACAGCTGTTGAGCAGAGGCTAAATGTGCTGTGTCATTTGATTTTCATTGACTCGTTCACAGCGTGCCGCATTTTACTTTGTAGCAGGGTATAAGGAATTAATTCTCCTACTCAGAAATTTACTTCCCTCCCAGGGGGGATACATAGTACTTTGTCAAGATCATGTGAACCAATCAAATCTCAACATTCTGAATCATGGGTGAGATAAAACCCTGATTATATACAGACCTTGTGCTGTGTGTCAAGGCTGGTTAAACACATGTAATTCAAGTTTGACTGCTAGAAACATCACACATGATGTACCCATTCGTATAACCCAGGGGATATTCTGACATGTGATTTGATGACATTCAAGGTCGATTTCATTCAGCAGGAAAGGGGCATAAAACATCTTGTTTTCACAATAACCTCGAATTTGTATGAGAGCATCTAAAAGCTGTTTCATCAATGAAGAAATGTCAATGGTATGAATTGATATTATATGTAGAGACCTCAAGATAAATGTTTTTGTCATACATTTTAGTATGCATCTTATTGCAATATGAAAATTATATCAAAACAGTAAATAAAAAACTTGACATTTGGGATATTTCAGAGACATATTTTTTTGTCATAGGAAATGACCATAGATGCAGGGTATGCATTTAATTGCCATATGAAAAATGTATCAAAACAGTAAGTAAAAAACTTGACATTTGGGATATTTCAGAGACATATTTTGTTGTTGAAGGAAATGACCATAGATGATTAACCAAGTCATGTTCAGTAAACAGATCAGAGTAAACAGTTATTTTGGGGCCATAGTTCCTGTAAGATCAGATTATGTTGTGTTGTGAACATGATCTCATGTGGTGCACACATCATTGCGTGACAACCTACTTCCTGGGATGTTGCCATGGCGACCATTGTGATGTCACATGCAAAGTAGTTAGAAAGTTTGTACCTATTTGCATAATCATTCTGTAAACATAATATTTATACGGATTTGGATTTCATGTCAGGATTTGATTTTTGTTATCGGGTAAAAGGACCGCCTCAATGGGCAAATGGATAGAGCGTCTGCCCAGGGAGACGAAGGTTTGTCCCTGGCCATATAATACCGAAAAAAAGATGTAACTTGTTGTTTCCCTGCCTTGTGCTCGGCATTGATGGGGCTGAACAAGGACTTCTCAGTGTTAGTGTAGTGTGTCTGAGTAGGGTCTATCAAACATGTATCTCAGTGGGCTGTCACTATAAAACCAGCATTACTGACAAGTACAAGCAGAGCGCATGAGACACAAGTGCATGCACATTGCTGTATAACATCTTCCCGATGCAAGGGAGTTAACTGACTATAAAAGTCCCATTTTAACCTTTGCCAAACTAGGCTGGAATTTCTGGGCTCGATTTTAGCGCCACCAGTGGCTATTCCGAGTTATGTCAGTTCTATGTCCGTCCTACTGACCAATCAGATTCCAGATTCCAGATAATCACTTGCATTTTGCTTCAAGCAAAATGGCGGCGCCCAGTCAAGACGATCTGATCAATAATCAAACCCTATGTTTTGATAGAACAGGTCATACTTCACTAAGTGCATCAAATCAAGTGAGAACCTTGATTAAAAACATGAAAAGATTCGGCAAATATCTGTTGACTCAATATAACTCCATAATTCCAGCCTAGTTTGGCAAGGCTGGAAACTGGTCTTTTATAGTCAGTTAACTCCCTTGCCTCGGGAAGATGCTGTATAAGTGCAAGAATTTTGGAAGCGACATTAAACAATATTTAACCTCACCTAACCTGTATGGCTGAACCTCTGGTACACATGGTACACATGGTACACATGGTACACATGGTACAAGTGTTGGTATGCTTCATGATGTTGCTTTCCCTACTTTCAGGCTATGAGTTCCGTGAGGCACCGCAACATGTCAAGGAGGCTGCCAAGAAGGAACTGAGCTTTGAGATGGTAGCGCCAGGGAAGCGGTCATACCAGGTCAGATGCAGTGATTAACCTGGGTCTATCTTGTGTCTGGGGCGGTCGGGTAGCCTAGTGGTTAAATCATTCGCTCGTCATGCCGAAGACCCGGGTTCGATTCCCGACATGGGTACAATGTGTGAAGCCCATTTCTGGTGTCCCCCGCTGTGATATTGCTGGAATATTGCTAAAAGCGGCGTAAAACTATACTCACTCACTCACTCACTATCTTGTTTCTAGAACAGGAGACTTTCAGTAATAATTTGGGGGGTTTCAAAGCATGATTGAACATGGGATAGGCTTGCGCTTCACAGATTTCATAGATGTAACTGATGTGATGTCATTGCTCATGCTCAGACGAGTCCCAATTTACTACGTGGGTACCACCCACCCACCCCCACCCCCCATTACCCGCCCTACCCCGTGTACATGCTCTAGGTCTCGAGAGATGGTACAAAATGTCCGATTGGGAATAGTTTGACCGTAGTCTTGAAAAAATCTGTTCATATACACATATAAAACGTCAGTAGGAATGCGTTCATAGTCAGAAAGAATTGCGAATATTAGTGACGTGTGGTGTAACCATGGAATTGTTGATATATTAAACAATATATCACGTGACTAACCACGGGTCCGGGTAGTCTTGTGGGTACTCGAGTACCCAGGCTACCTGTGTCAGCTCTACTCAAAAGCATTTAGCTTTTTCTAGATGGGGATTTCAATGCCAGATGATGGAATATCAACGCTGACAGCCTGAATGAGTGTATTTCTTGCCTGAATAGAACTGTCAGTTATATGTAACATGTCTACGAGTTGGATTAGTTATTGGGATTTAAACAGCATCCCATAACTGGCAATGTTATTAGATTCATTCACACCTTGTATGTGTGTAGGGAAAGCCTGTCAGATGTCCTGCTGATGAGTGGGAAAGGTGATCCTATAGTTGTAGGCTTGGGTTTAGTCCAGGGATGTTCTGATTGTCAAATCCTGCATTTATAAATGAAAACAGAGGCAAAGCAAATACTGAGAGCATTCACCACATTCACTGGGATGCATGTTTAGGAATGAATGCTGTTATGTCATTATTTTGAACCACTTAAAATCAATTTTCGTACGTAATCATTTGAAAAATACAATACACAGTTGAATGCTTCATGATCTTCTAGAACCTTGAAGATTCAGGTTTGAATAGGTCTTCAGCAACCCATCCTTGCCGTAACAGGGGACATGCTTGTCAATAGATGCTCATGATGTCAATCACTGGATTTGTAACACCTGCTATAATGTTGCTAAGGAAACCACTCTTCTTTACCAACCCGTGATGGTACGGGTTAAAACATGTCTTCATCTTCAGCAACCCATGCTTGTTGAAAGATGCAACTAAGGGGATCAGCTGGTCAGGCTAGCTGACTTAGTTGATCTATCATCGTATCCCAAGTGTGTAGATCGATGCTCATAATATCAATTACTGGATTGTCTGGTCCAGACTCAATAATTTATAGACCGCCATCATATAGCTGGAATTATTGAAACAACAAACAAATAAACATCAAACGATCTTCTAGAGATAGCACTTGTAGAATTTATTCAATTGGGGACTTCAACATCTATTTTTAACTAATGGCCTCTGAGTATGCACAGTCTTTTGTCGCTTGTGGTAGATATACTCAGGGACCCCTGTGTTGTAGTTAGGTACCCCAACATTAAAGACTATTTTCTGCAACAAACTCTATTTCTTTAAATAAAAAAGAAATGATCCCCTGCTCCCCAAGAATATCAAATGGTTTGTCCCTTGTACATGTTGTAAACATGTTCTGTTACCCGTGAAGATCCCGGGTAGAAAAGGTCTTCAGCAACCCATGCTTGCTGTGAAAGGCGACTGTGCTTGTCGTAAGAGGCGACTAACAGGATCAGGTGGTCAGGCTCGCTGACTTGGTTGATGCATGTTATCGTATCACAGTTGGGTGGATTGATGCTTTAGATGTCAATCATTGGATTGTCCGGTCCTGACTCGATTATTTACAGACAGCCATCATGTGGCTTGAATATTTCTGAGTGTGGCGTTAAACAACAAACAAAAAAACAAAAAACAAAACAACATATCCTGTTTTTTATTTTCAGTTTCTAGCAGAGTCGAAGGAGGAGTTCCAGTCATGGCGGGTTATCATCGAGAGTGGCGGAGAACCTACAGGTAGCAGTGACATTCCGATAGAGGGCGAGTTCGGTAAGCTGGTGATAACGCTTGCTTTATTAACATTTAGACATGTAGAGAAACATGCAGTATTTGCAATATATGTGTTACTATCATTAATGAATACGATTTCTGAAATATTGTTAAATATAAATTCCAGTTAATATATTATCTATTATTATCAGGTAAATTATTAATTTTAAGGTTAATGAATAATGATTTCAAGGTTTTCAATATGAAGATTTTAGAATGTTCAGATTTATTGTGGTTAAAAACCCAAAGATTCAGAAGTTATGACTTAAAAAACTGTTTATTTGAATTGTCTTGTATTATAATCAACAATCAACACAATCACACAGAAAAACAGTACATATTTGTAATAATGTGATATTCTGTTGATATAGTATTGATATATCAAGAAATCATTTCAGAAAAATGTACCAAAAACTGAACAAGTATTCACCACTGTCCACACCTACGTAGTAATCTAGATTTTGCACAGAATAGATTTTCTACAAATAGTTGTCTATTTATCATTAAGTCCATTTGAAGGACTGTATGACTTTCTCTCATATTACATACTTATATATTCTAGAGCAGCATTCTTAGATCTTTGTGTCTAGAGCACAGTGTCTTGCTTACAAATAACATTACAGTACATCCATTTCCCCATCATCACATCCCCCACAAGCAGCTCCTTACCATTCCTTGCTTAATATCAGTTTTCTCTATGTCACTACTGGGGCTACAAATCTCCACGTCTTCCAATGTGCGCTGTAGGAGTTACAGCTCACTGGAACATCTGATTGGCCAACAAATAAAAAATGTTTTAAGAAGCTATAAATAAATGTCAGTCTTTAATCATGTTAATCACTTCCCTCCAAGTATGTTTGCTTTATTTTCATTTGGAAAACAAGATGGCGGCCATCTTGAAAACACCACCAGATTTCTTTTTGATTTGGTATCCTTATTCAAACTTCACTTTCAGTAGAAATTAAGTATAGGTATTTAGAGGTTAGCAATTACGGTATATATCTATGCTTTGTAGCCTATGAAAGATGTAGAAATGAGCTGTAAATCTTACAGTGAACATTGGAAGACTGTTCCAACAGGCCGATCCATAGCCCCCAGTAGTGACAAATAGAAAACTGATATGTAACAAGGAATGATAACCGCAGCTATCTCACAGTGTAACAAGTATACTGTATATTTATAGCACAGTGGGAAACAATCTAAAGAATAAGGTCTATGCTATGGATAGATGATACAACAAACCACACAGAAACCTTTACATCAACTCGACATAGAGGTGACATCACGTTGCCAAGCACAACCTACCCAACTATGTAAACAATAGGGATAAATAAGTCAATATGTATTAAGCAATTAATATCTTGGAATTTGTTTGATAATTTTCCAAATATCAGCTCCGTACAGGGATAGAATTAAATTTATATTTTTCTTGTCTGCAATGATGTGCTACAGAAATGCAATCTTCATGCCAGAATTGCCAAAAAATTGGCAGTCAACAAGAAATGTCCCTAGTCCTTTCTGAGTTATTGGGGGCATGGGTGAACCAGTCGTCTAAGGTGCTGCAATTTACTGTGCAGAGTTGCGTCCCTTTGGGCCATGCCAGAAACCTATGATAGGTTCGAATCTGGGATCACCCCGATCATGGGTTTCACCGAAGTGGTAAAAGTCTGAGACCTGCATCACTTTGGGCTTTCCTCTCACATTAAGCTGACATGCCATGATATAACCGCACACTGTTCAAAGAGGCGTTAAACCCAACTCACCCACTCCTGGGTTACTGTGAAAGGTTGTAACCCACCATGGTTGAAATAGTGCTGATTCAGCACAAACAATAGGGTAGGTGTATATCACATACAAAAATGCATTTCCAAGTTTCAAAATGTCTGTTATGCATCACCAATGGGTACAGCTCAGGGTTTGGTTCCGAGGTTATTCCATACGACTAAACTGCTTTTCAGACGATATTTATGAGGATATGGAGGAGGTGGCGGAGCAGGTGAAGACATTGTCGGCCACCACTGATGTTCCACAGCCTAATGGCAACAAGGATGATCAAGAAGTCTATGATGATGCAGAGTCTGCCACAAAAGCAGACGAGGAGATTATCGGCGAAATGGATGAGGTTTATGACGATGTGGGAAATGTTGAAAAAACTCTGTCAGCTCCAGAGAAACCCACAGAAAAACCGCCTCCAGTTCCCCCGCCGATGAGATCCATAAACAAACCTTCTCTGCCTCTCCCAGACCTTCCACCCCCTCCGCCCCCATCCAAACAAGATCAGCCTCTTCCAGCCTTACCGGATCTACCCCCACCCCGGCCTACTAAACCCATCCCCAGGCCAAAATTGGAGCTGACCATCAATCCATTGGAGGATTATGAGAACATGTATTATGGAAAATGGGATTGGAAGGCTGATTCAGACGAGGAGTTGTCCTTCAAGCATGGTGAAATTGTTCATGTTATTAACCGCGAGTTTGACAACAAGGACTGGTGGGTTGGCCGGATAGATGAAAAGTATGGTCTTGTGCCAAAACATTATCTCATCAGAGCGTATAAAGCAATGGGATGAATACTGAGGAATCAAAATTTTCATGATTTTTTTATTATTGATTTTGTTTAGTTATTTCTTGTTCTTTCAATCAGTTGTTATACAGCTGTATCGACAAGGTCTTCAAGATTTACAAATTGTTTGTATAATTGTTATTGAACTGATTTAACCATTTTTTCATACTCAAAATATTCTGTGATGATTTTATCTGTGTTTTTGTCTTATAATTATGGATAGAGTATCATTCATGTTAGGGTATATTACATTAAATTTTAAATTAAAAATATGAAATTAAGAAAAAAACGGAATATGAATGACATTTTCATAAAAATAGGCATTACTTGGAAGTTGATGGGTGACAAAGTTGAGATAATTTTATAGATAACAACTTCTTTATTTACAGCAAATAAAGAATTTGTTATCCATAAAATTATCTCTACGTTGATATTTTCACATATTTACTTCTGGCTCTACAAGCAGTTTGTTGGGACCATGCAGCCATTACCGGTACATCTGAAAGATTTCTGAATTTTATATTATCTCATATTTTCTGATGAAATGCAAGGATATTTTTTTTCAGTTTTTGGTTTATCAATTTTGTTTTGGTTGATCAAATTCAAATCATTTTGTCTTCTGAACATGCTGAAACTTGCAGTTAATTTTATAAATGTTATGTCATTTTACATGTATATGGTTAAAAGTAAATGCTTAATCTGTTTATATTTTTTCAATATCCCAACCTATACAGAAAGAGGTTTTTAACATTTTGTACTCCTTATGCTGGTAGTAAATCTGGTGACATGCAACAAGCTCTGGTGAGACTTTTAACATAATATTAAATGAAATTTTGAATAGAATTAATAAAAGAGGTTACAAACATAAGTCCAGATATACAATGAACATTATTTTATAACCAGACAGTGTTATCACATGAATAATTTACGTACTTCATTACGGATTTGTCGACATAGTATTTCATGTGTTATGTGCTCACAGTAATATCTGTGTGTTGGGGAAAAAACATCTAAAATCTTCAACCGTGTGTATAAGACGATCCCCCTTGAAAGCCCCCTAATTTTAAGTACGATAAAACAGCCTTATACAAAGCAATATACGATAAAGTTAATTTTCAGTGGAATATCCCTTTAACATGTTTAATGCATCACGATACACTGATATATTGTTGAATGATTGTATTCTGAATTCTAACCGTTTCGGGAGTTGGTGGTCTGTTTGCTCCTCGACTGAACTATTTATTAAGTGTAGCCGAAATGCCTGCCATCATTACCATGGTTATATAAAGTTTTGTCATGATGCTGATTACTACAGGTTACTTAAGGGCTTGTGTTGAAAGGCCACAGGGATCATGTATGTTATATTACTTAAATATAGAAGTAGTTGTGTCTATGTATTAGAGGTTAGATACATCAGCCCATGACATCGCTGTTCACATTCAATGCAATTAGCTTCTATTTGTTGGTTTGTTGTTTAATGCCACACTCCACAATATTCAAGCCATTCTGTTTTATTGGTTTGATGTATTATTTGTAGGCCAGGGTCTTTACTTTTTATGGGTGATGTATTAATTTAAAATGTGGACGGAAGGTCGAAAAAAAAATGCATCGCACTGGATTTTTTAATCATCTTTTTAAAGTTTGATTTGGATTGGAAGGTGGTAAACAAAATCTTGGCCATTTTTGTCCTTATGAATATTTAAAATATTAACTCTGACTTGTTATGACAATTTATTGTCAACAAATTCTGTTTTGGCCATATAAAAATACCTTAGATTACATTTATTGTCAAAGCAACCTTTACTGTCGTTGGTATAAACATGATTAAAAAAACCTTGTTATTCTGATTTTTTTATAAAATGATATTTTAGGAACATATTTTAGCATTTCTATATGACTGCTTAATAAGCAGTTCCTAAGTGCCTCAATGCATTCACCTGGTGCTAGAAGTGGAGAAAAGTGTTTTCCATGCTTGTGTTGTGATCAGTTTTACGAACATCAGTTTACCAGTCATTGAAGAACATGCTTTAGAATCTTCTCCAGCTCTTTGCTGCACAGCATTAAAAACAGCTAGTCATTTTAGATGTTTAGTCTTGGTTCCAACCCCCTTTCCCCAGGATCCCGAATACCATCTAATTTCTTCACTTGAATCTCATTTTCTCACCCCTGAATCCCAAATACTTTTTAACGCAAATATCAAAAGCACATGTCAGAATTCACTCTACAAAGGCAGAATGTTGATCACGGATGAAAACTTATAGAACACATTCCTAGGTCATAAGGGATATTATTTGAAGTTAGATTAATCAACCAGAAAAAAAAATATATAGGAACTTTTTACGCCTACCAATACATTTTTTAAACATGTTAAATGTTGACTCTGTGAACCAAATACAATTTTATTTGCGTCCCATAAACCTCACGAATCCCGAATACCCTCTAAGACCCTGGAATCACTCGTTCCAAAAGGGGGTTGGCCATGTTGGCAGCCTCAATCTACATAGGTCTCCTGATCTGTGTTTGTTGTATGTGATTATATGTTAGTTTAACATTTATTGATGGGAGATGTAAACATGTTACCATGGTAACTGCATTTTTGTTACACCACTATGGAATTGCTATATGAATTGCTATGAGAAGTTTAACTTTGATGAATGGCACGTGAATTTTTTAGATAGCTTTGAGTAGAAATTGAGATTTGTTTCATTAACATGATTAAGATGGAAAATAACTGAGCATTTTTAATAACAAGGCCAGACTCATCTATTCTCTTGTTTATCGGTAAACCTTATCAAAATTTTATAAACTTGCAAAACAATAAAAAAATATTGTTTTTGATTTAAGTATTTTTTTAAGCATGTCAAATAAATTTGCTTACCCATATGAATAAAATTCTGTAAGTTTTGTTCTGGTGGAGTTGACTTTGTCAACACAAGCTGCTGGTACTTCGTTTCTAGGGGAACACCCCAATCATGCCTAGTTGTATGGTCTCTATATACCCTGAATGATTCATAGACACTTGTCAAATAAACACAATTCACATCTTGAAATAACCAGCCAATCAAATCATACTTGTTATTATCACTCATATCTCCATGCAGCAACTTGTAACAAAACTTTTCATTGGATGGCATCAGAGTGAGTGAGTGAGTATGGTTTTTCGCCACTTTTAGCAATATTCCAGCAATATCACGGCGGGGGACACCAGAAATGGGCTTCACACATTGTATCCATATTGGGAATCGAACCCGGGTCTTCGGAGTGACGAGCGAACTCATTAACCACAAGGCTACCCGGATGCCCTATTCAAATATAAACCCAAGTCAAGAATGATTTGGCAAGTCTAGATTGCCTCAGCTCTAGCCTTGTTTTGGTCTCCATTTGGATTGTATTTTCTTATTTTGTAGATATTTATTATTTAAATAAGATAAATTTATCTCTTGGAGCAAAGACATACATATGTACTTTGCTGGAACTAAATGCTAGTCTAGAACTAGTAGCATACTACACCAAATAATTTCAATGCTTTTGGATTGCCATGTCTATATTAAAGCTGGAGTTTGATTGGTCAGAATTTTGATCATCTTTTGCCTCAATGATGTAGTTGCTGGTTATTCCAGGAAATGAACTGTATTCATCAAGTCATCAGCTATGTGACATTCAGGGTATATGAAGGAAAGTTGTCACCATGGAAACCCACATGTTGTTTCAATCAGAATGTATTTTGTACAAAACATTTCAAAAAGTAAATGATTAGCTGAGTGTTTTTCATTTTTTGACATGCAGGTGCCAACCCCTCCCTTCCCAGAATCCCAAATAGCATTGAGTAAAGGGTGTGGTTAGAAGTTAAATTACTGAAAAAATATCGAAAATATGAATGATATAAAGGCATTTTTTAGGTACACCATCATTTTTGTTTAAATATTGAATCTGCGTACCGAATATGATTCTATTTGTGCCCCCACTTACTGCATCCTGAATATCCTCTAAATTGATCCCTGAATCACTCATACCAAAAGGCCGGTTGGCAGCCTCATCTATTGATAGTAGCATGACCGATATTAACTGTTGATATTTTAACTTGCCATCGATATAGTGCCGCAAGGCACTGGGCAGTTGTGATGCATTGGTTCTTTGAATAATCATCATACATTTAGAATATTATTTTGAATGTTTGAGGATGCGTACTTGTCAATCTCATTAAAGACAGATCTTAGTTCTCTCTAGCGCTAAACAAAGATCCGAGGACATTCCATTACGGGTCATGTCAAAACAACCTTTTGCGAACTTTGACCGACCACTGAAATGACTGACAAAAAGTCAACATCAGCCAATAAGAAAGCAGCTTTCTCAAGCTTTACGGCACTCATTTCAACCTGACGACTTCCATTTCAGACTATGTTCAAATATGTTGACATAGTTCTCGATTAAAATTTTGAAAACTGAACAAACAAACATCTCGGAATGTCTAATATATTGTTGAGATTGTATGGCAGTGCTTCCCACGTACTGTGCAACGCCTGTTTCGTTCAAATATTTATCCCATGGAAGCGAGAGATAGGTGATGATTTTGACGGAATCAATCGTACAGGCTGCAAGTGTTGTTCGAATACACCGTGTTAACATTTTCGACGTTGCATGATTAGAAAACACATTCCGACTGTCACTTTCATGATCTGGTAAGTGACGATGTGATTGGTGGGATAAAAGGTAGTTCTGACATGACCTGTAATGGGATGTCCTCAAATCTTTGTTTAGCGATAGCGAGAACTAAGATCTGATTTTAATGAGATTGCGTATTTGTTAGTGTGGTCTCTTTCTAATGTAAGTATCAAATACCAGTTTGTATAAATCTATGTTTGTTATTGTCCGACAGGAAACATTCTAATACTCTTTGTAATGTTATACGTGATGGAATTTGAACCATTTCTTGTAAACTGAGCGTTCTCCTGCAATGACTGTGTTGAATTGAGAACAAAGTGATATTTGTCCTTGTGAAAATATTTCCATGCACCTCGTGCCTTCTGGAATGCGTCACACTTCTGCATGCTTTTCAATAAAATGCAGTCGTCATCATTATGCTTAATATTGTTT
Source organism: Haliotis cracherodii (assembly GCF_022045235.1). NCBI lineage: Eukaryota > Metazoa > Mollusca > Gastropoda > Lepetellida > Haliotidae > Haliotis > Haliotis cracherodii. The sequence continues at coordinate 16,301,773 of NW_027266271.1, forward strand.
TGTTTTATATACCATGTCATCTTTTGTTGTATTTCCTACATTAATGGTTATTCTAACTATTAGATACAAGTATGATTTAGGTGGCTTGTGGAACACATATCCACTGGTCATTCCCAGATGCACATGAAATACAAGTGTTTTGGGGAAAACCCTCAGTTTCAACATTGTATAATAACAATAATAGGTATGGAAACGGTAAATTCTTATAGCCATTCAATATTGCTTCATAAGACTTATATATACTACTCAAAAGAAGTTAAAGAACCCCAGATTCTTTTATATAACTGTAGTTAATCTGTACTGCCATGATAGAAAAACTATAATATGAAAGAATCAGGTGTTCTTTGACTTCTTTTGAGTAGTATATGCTGATGCTAAAGATGCCTCATTATGCTTTCATTTATTATGAACACCAAACTCATGCATAAGGGTTTCACCAAAGTGGTCAATTCATCCTAATGACCTCAATTTGGGTTGTCCTTCTACATTAAACTGACACTCGGTGATATAAATGAAATCTTGTTTTAGCAGCATGAAACCCAACTCACTCACTCATTCTGTACAGCTATTTCGTTCGTGTACATGTGGCTTCGTCAGCTGTTGATGTGAAAGTGATACAGTCTACTTGACCGCCCCAGTTTCTAGTAAAGACAAAACTGACAGTAGGTCAATGCATTTCATTTAATTCATGAATCCTGAATAAAAAATGTTAACTTGAAGGTAACTTGGCCACGGAAGGTATGGCCGATGACCAACTACACATATGCATATGTGACATACTAAACTTTATTGACAGGAACACTGCGGGAGTTGGTCCATTGTTGGTCGGGATCCCCTGCACCTAGACCTGGGCTCACTTGAACCAAGCGATCTTAGCGCTAAGATGATCGTAACTCCCATACTTTAACATAGGCTTAAGATAGTCTTAGTGCTAAGATCGTTTTGTGCAAGTGGGCCCTGGGCTCACTTGAACAAAGCGATCTTAGCGCTAAGATGATCATAACTCCCATACTTTAACATAGGCTTAAGATAGTCTTAGCGCTAAGATTGCTTTGTGCAAGTGGGCCCTGGACCCTATATCTGCAACCAACAACCTCCCCCCCTCCCCCCTCTCACACACACACATGCACACGCACATGCACATGCACATGCACATGCACAAGCACACACCACACACACCCAATACACACGCACACATTCCACTTCACACACTTGTACTGTGTCACACCAAGGTACAATGATACTGTAGGATCCAAGAGCACAGCTAAAGGCTTTGCTCTAGTGGACATTTGTCATTTGGGTGATTTTAGTAGTGTACAATAAAGTGCTGTTTGATCCATGTGTTGTGTGTTCCATAAGTAGGTGCACTGACCAGATTAGGCCGTATCCTGTACGTATCCTGTACTGGAAACAGTTACAGTAGGGAGAAATGTGAATCATGTGAAGACCAAATGTGAAACACACAGTATGTGAAGCACAAAGAATGTGAAACACACAGTATGTGAAACCAAAGGTGAAACAGACAATATGTGAAACACAAAGAATGTGAAACACACAGTATGTGAAACCAAAAGTTAACAGACAGTATGTGAAACAGACATTACGTGAAACACACAGTATGTGAAACCAAAGGTGAAACAGACAGTATGTGAAACACAGTTTGTGAAACAGTATGTGAAACAGACATTATGTGAAACACACAGTATGCAAAACACAGAAGGTGAAACGGAGTATGTGAAACATAATTTGTGAATCAGTATGAAACAGACAGTATATGAAAAAGAAGGTGAAATTGTATGCGAAACACAGTATTTGAAACACATCATGTGAAACACACAGTATGTGAAACACAACATGTGAAACACACAGTATGTGAAACACAAGCATGTGAAACACAGAATGTGAAAGTACAAATATTTCAACATCAAGAAGTTATTCAAGCACATCTTTGTATATTCCTCATGTATACCACAAATCACTTCATGCCCCACAGGTAATACTGAGACAATCTTTAACAGTTACTCTAAGTTGGTCATGCTTCCAAACTATCGACATAGCAATACAATAATCTTGAACACGGAGCTTAACCCCAATTCACCTCACCAACCTCTTCCAGATCATAAATTATGTATACATTTCTATACGCAAAGCCACATACCTATAGATGTCTTCTTGAATCTGTACTGCCCAGATATTTGTAATCTAACAATAAACAACAAGGGTGTTTTCATCCTGTAATGTATTAGCACATGTACTAATGCTTCATTTTAACACTTGTGCTTTGTGAAGACAGACATGTTTTTTTCTGAGCTTTGAAACTTTAAATCAGGAAATTGATGCGTCACAAAATTAATGAGAAAGTCGACACCTGTCCTTAATGCGTCCGAAAAAGAATGCGAGTAGCCTTGCCCCAATCTCATTAAAATAAGATCTTTGTTTTCGCTGTCGCTGAACAAAGATCTGAGGACATCCCATTACGGGTCACGTCAGAACGACCTTCCATCCAACCAATCAGAGCCTCGCTTATCACATCATGAAAGTGACAGACGGAATGTGTTTTCTAATCATGCAATCTCAAAATATTTAACAGAGGGTATTCCAAACGACAGTTACGGGTTTTATGATTATACAATCTAGGCCATCAGTAAGCCATTCCAATATGTTCTTTTTATCAGTTTTAAATTTTTTAACTGAGAATACGTCAAATTATGTTTCGAAGCGTTGTCGCCAGTGTGAAACTAGTGTTGTAAAGCTCGAGAAAGCTGCCTTCTGATTGGCTAATGTTGATTTCTTGTCAGTCATTTCATTGATCGGTCAAAGTTCGCGAGAGATCATTCTGACGTGACCCGTAATGGGATGTCCTCCGATCTTTGTTTAGCAGTAGCGAAAACTACATCTGATTTTAATGAGATTGAGCCTTGCCCTTAAACTATGTTAACGTAGTCTTCCATTGAATTCCATGATATAGTGTGGGGGATAGTAGTTCCATGAAGAGCTTGGCAGGCAGTATTGTCTAAATCCAGTGTTAATTATAGCATTTTTATGTATGCCATTTTTTCCGGAAATGTACAGTAAACCTGAGAATACACTATACTCCAAGATATCCTGATAAAAATATGTCACTTTATTAATGTGAGCAGGGGACAGTCGCATTTTTCGCATTCATTTTATGTTCGTATTAATTACCTATGTCTTGGATATAATAATCATGATGACAATTGGTAAGTATTATTTATATTTTCACATTGTACAGCACAAGGTCAGTTTTCATCCTACAGAAGATCTTCTGAGCTTGTATTTGCCTAAAAAATAATGGTCTTGGTTATCAGGCACTGAATGCATCATCATAAAGTCTGCCTCATGTTTTGTTTTTATTTCCATTTTAGCAAAAGTAAAAAAAATCTTTATACTTAATAACAATGTGATCCAATATATCACACAGTTACTTCCCTTTGCACTACTTTACTGGCACTTCATGTTGTGATCATGGCGGCAATGGGAGTATGTGTGCTTGTTTATGTAGGGAGGCCCTTTCCCAGGTTGATGGTACACAACTGTTCATTTGGTCACATACTAGTTTGAATAAGCCAAAACCAAAACCAAACACCACCCGCCCGCCCTCACTATATTCTCAAAAGTCATTGCCTGAGAACCAATTCTTTTGTTTTTTAGTCCTTGATAGCACATGAGTAGTTCTTTGATTTGTTTAATCACTGGCACTTGGAATATATGAACTACAGGCAGCTCTGTAGTAATTCCTGTATTCCTCTCCTGAATTGTATTTTAACTCATGCAACATATATACTACCCAAAAGAAGTTAAGGATCACCTTTGATGTTACTATCGCTAATCTGTCATGGCATGACAGATTGACAATAGTAGTTGTATATTTGACAGTTTGAAGTCAGTTTTCCCCATGTTAAACTAACGGCAAAAACCTAGCCTCTTTAGCGAGCCTCCCAAAGGGATGGTCGGGAAAATCCCATGACGTCACTCAACAGGGAAACACCGTTTTTGACGTTAGTTTAACATGGGGAAAACTGTCTTCAAACTGTCAAATATACAACTACTAACAATAGTTGCATGACAGAATCGGGTGTTTTTTTACATCTTTTGAGTAGTATATATGTGAAAATATTCGAAATATGTAGTCCATCAATGCACTGTATTCTCGTCCATGTTTACAGTATGCCACATACACCTTGTGTGTGTAAAACATTTTCTGCCTACTAGTATTGGCAACTTAAATAGGCCTCATCTCAGCCTCCCCGTTCCTCATCAGTTCTCTTCTTGTTGGTAAGTATGTTATTATTTGACAATGCATGCCGATATGATTTAATAATTTGATTTGGGCAAGTCTAAATCTGTAGTATGTATTATTTAAGTTGAAACTTTACAAACTTTCCATATATTGAAATATATACCACAATATATAAAGCAATGCGAATACTTTATTATTACTTTACACGTACAGTAGGTATCTGTTTGTTTCTTTAGTCATGTTTCTTCCGGATGTATACTGATGGAAAGAAATAAGGGAGGGAGGGAGTAACACAGAATGGCTGTTAAGTGAGGGAGGGAGTAAATCAGAACGGCTGTCAAGTGGGGAAAGTCGGAATTACTGTAAAGTGAAGGAGGGAGGGAGTCAGAATGGCTGTTAATTAGTGAGGGAGGATGTCAGAATGGCTCTCAAGTGAAGGAGGGAGGGTGTCAGAATGGCTGTTAATAACTGAGGGAGGGTGTCAGAATGGCTGTCAAGTGAAGAAGGGAGGGAGTCAGAATGGCTGTTAAGTGAAGAAGGGAGGGAGTCAGAATGGCTGTTAATTAGTGAGGGAAGGTGTCAGAATGGCTCTCAAGTGAAGGAGGGAGGGTGTCAGAATGGCTGTTAATTACTGAGGGAGGGTGTCAGAATGGCTGTTAATTAGTGAGGGAAGGTGTCAGAATGGCTCTCAAGTGAAGAAGGAGGGAGTCAGAATGGCTGTTAAGTGAAAGAAGGGAGGGAGGCAGAATGGCTGTTAAGTGAGGGAGGGACTAGAGTCAAAACAGTCAATAAAAAAATGTAAAAAATGGACATTGGTATGTTAACTCATACTTAGAATGTTAATATGATTATTAACTTCAATAATGTCAGTCTTTGAATTATGTACATAAGTAGCCAATTCTAGCGTGAAAATAGAATGACAATGTTAATTTCATATAGCATGCACAAGGCATGAAGTTTACATGATAGATGATAAAACAGGAAAACTTTTTTTTCTATTTATCCGCTAATGAAATATTAATTCAATATAAACAAATACAATTAATATATGGCCATTCTGACTTTTTCATAGCAGTTTTGACTCTTTTTGCCACAGCCCTTTTGACTAATACCATGCATAAACATGACAAAAGACAGCATATGTTTGACATGTCATTCCTGGGTACACCAAAATAACTGAGAATGCCATACCCAGGCCTCAACTCCAATACTTGAACATAGATTTATGATAGTCACACTGTGATTGCTTTGTGGATTTAGACCATGACATATTATCTCACTTGAACTATTTTGTTGCTATGTAGTTTGTATTTTGAAGGCAGCAAGTGTGGTTCCTCTGAATTGGTTGTTCCTTTATTTTCTCCTTCAGTATATTTCAATATACCGTATTAGACATGATAAGCGCCCAGGGTGCTCTCAAAATTACAAATAAGGGGCTCTTATTGTTATATAATTTTGTAGGAAAAAAAAGAGTTGAAAGATCGTTAATTTCTAGGTTTATGTACCTGAAATGATACAAAAGAAAAGTCTATGCGTATTATACACGACAGATATATTTTTCCAGAATTTAATTGCCCATAATTAAGGGTGCATATAACACATGAGTGTGTATTATACACGAATAATTAAGTCTTGTGTACATTGATAATTCGGAAGAGGCGCTAATTGAGATTGTTCACTAGCCAATATATTAGCAAATATCACCGTGAGCGCTTATTAGGTTGAATATGATATACAAGATATTTGTATGACAACTGATATCGATCACTAGCCCACTGTATGCTGTGTATGATCTCTCATATCGTGATATCAAATGCATGACACCTACTTTCAGATGACACCTATGAATACTTCAGCGAGGCCTCCAACTACTACAACCAACAATACGACGACGCGTCCGCTGCCATCCCAGGGAATGAGAATTATGAGTGTCTTGATGATGGCTCTAAGGGGATGTACGATGATGCCAGGACCCCACAGCTTCCGTCCATGCCTCCACCCGCTATCCCAAAACAACCTATCCCCAAGATCTCAACCGTTTCCAAACAAGCGGTCCCTCAGACCAAGACTCCTGCCAAACCACAGGAACAGCCACGCCTACCCATCAGGATCATCGTCAACCCAGATGAGGACTTTGAGAATATGTATTACGGAAAGTGGCCAAATAAGGCCGACTCTGAGGCCGAGCTGTCCTTCAAAGTGGCGGACATCATTCACATCATCAGCCGGGAATATGACAAGCAAGGCTGGTGGATAGGACGAATGAAAGATACATCCGAGTATGGCCTGGTCCCAAAACAAATGCTCTCTCCTGCTTACAGGGCCATGTAGTCGTCCATGATCACCTGCATTGACAGAGAGTTGACCAGTGATAACAATAGTTAGCTGTGGTTAGGCTAAATATGATATATCTTCCAATAATCAGAATAGTGTTATGAAGATGTTATCGGTCATATGTTCTCATTCTGATGTATTCTTTTTCAGTTATTTTTGTTTATGTACAAGAACTGTAGTATCTTCCAATAATCAGAATATCGTTATGTTATGATGATATTTTTAGTAGTTCTCAGTCTGAAGCATTTTTTCTTTTTCAGTTTTTTAAACAGCAATGATACATGGAAAAATTTTCAATTCACATGCTTGCATTGGAACCATATTCAAGCACCCGTGAAGTTTGGCATTAGTTTTTATTGGACTTCAGTAACCCATGTTTGTCGTAACCTGTGTCTAATGTGAACAGGTGGTTAGGCTTGCTGCCTTGTTTTATGCATGTCATCGTATCCCAGATACGTAGATCAATGGTCATGATGTCAATCCTTGGATTGTCTGATCCAAACTTGATTATTTACAGATTGCTGTCATATAGCTGCAATATTGCTGAATGTGGTGTTAAACAACAAACGAACAAGCATATTCAACCATCAAAGGGATTGACAAGCAACTCAATTGAAATAAATTTGTCAACTTGAAAGATTTTCGCAAACATCCTACAATGGCTTTGAAAGTTCTGTTTTCTCAATCAGTGGTTTCAAATGGCAATAACAACCTCTGAGTCAGATTGTTAGTCTTTGTTTCAGGTTTCAAGAAATGACATATGTTTAAGTTACAAGTTTTTTGTTCAATATTAGAAGTATTCCTTTTCATCAGTATAGTCAAGTTCTGTGTTTCTGTATGCTAATCCAGGGAAATCATCCAGATTTCAAGATAATCCAATCGTGAGAAATGTGCCTTCAGTTATATATTGCATTCCCAAAAAAGAGCGTCCATGAGGAGAGGTTTCTGGATAAACAAGGTTTCACTGAAAGCGTATGTGGCTGATTCTTGTTTACACAGCTGTTCCCTTATTTCTTTCCTTCAGTATACACACGTATACATATGACTGTAGATGTTCTTGTCCACCGAGCTGTTTCCTTGTTTCTTCCCCTCAGGTGTATGTGTGTATTCACTCAATTGAGTCTCTTCACAAATGGGGGCGGTCGGGTAGCCTACTGGTTAAAGTGTTCGTGAGTTGAAATGGGGTTTAACCTCGCGTCCAAGATTATTGCACTTATATAGCGACGTGCATGTACGTGTGTGTGTTTGTGTGTGTGGCTGCTTGTACTAGTCCGGACTGATGCAACTATATAGTGCTAGCACACTGAGATACCATGCCGCAGTTCAACATGAATACCCCACTCAGACACAGTATACTGACTCTGAGCCGACCAGTCCTTGTTTAGCAACAACAAGTACCATCTTTTAACGTCTTTTGGTATGACGCGGCTGGGGATCGAACCCCGGACCTTCCGCTCTCCGGGCGGACGCTCTACTATTAGACCACGGAGGCGGTCTCACGCTGAAGACCCGGGTTCGATTCCCGACATGGGTACAATGAAGCCCATTTCTGGTGTCCTCCGCCATGATATTGCTGGAATATTGCTAAAACGGCGTTAAACCATACTCACTCACTCTTCATAAATGCCTGGTGCCATTACTGCATGTCAGTGATCCATTCACATGGTTTTCACCAGTTTTGAGCCCAGTGGAGTCACTTTTGGCACCGGGGTGTTTTTTTGGGGGTGATCGGGGATGGCTGTTCTTGCGGCGGCATTTATGTTTACATCAGTATGTATATCTATGTGTTTTGTTGTAAATAGTAATGTTTACTCAGATTTGTGATTGTCAGTTAGCTCTTGTGTCAAAATAGGAGAAATGTCTCTTGGTGATGGAAATAAAGAAAGAAAAAAAAGAGAGTTTTCTTGTTGAATTCAGACGAAAGCTTATGAAAATTTTCCCCTGTACAAAGTACTGAGGTATGTTTGCACCAGTGCCTGTGAGAGAAGTGGATATATATTTATTCTTCTACTGCAGTTGTATTATAAGAGTAGTACATGTATGTCAAGTATGTAAATAGTGAGGTCTGGACGAAACACACCAGTGGATGTTAACATGAGGAAAGATCAACATCATCAGGTTTGGATGAAAGCCAGGACTAGATAAACCAGGTTGTTAGCATGAGGTTTGTTTGTTTGTTGTTTAACGCCACACTCAGCAATATTCGGGCTATAAGACGGCGGTCTGCAAATAATCGAGTCTGGACCAGACAATCCAGTGATTGATATCATGAGCATAGATCCACGGCTAGCATGAGGAAAGATTACATCATCGGGTTTGGATGAAAGCCAGGACACACGATCATCGTCATGGTGGGTTATTTGTGATGTACAAGTAGGCACTCTGCCCCAGAATCCTTACAGAGAAGTACCTATGGGTTGTGTATCAGGTTACCAGCTAAACACATGTCTACACATTGCTGGGGTGATGACTGAATAAAGGAAGACTGAGAACATGTATTTGTAATATTGATAAATTAGAGAATGACACACTGCTTACAAGCCTTTATTTATGTAGAAACAGCATTATTGGTTCTTAAGAACAGCAGACGGTACCTAAACATGAGCGTCTTGTTCTCAATGAAAAATGAAAATAACAAGGAGTGTGTGTGTATTGGATGTTTTAATTTAGTGCAATATGCAGCCATGTTAGGAATCAAACTCTGAAATATATTTTTAGACTACCAAACATACTTATTGAACTTATTAAGAACATGATTAAAGTAGGCCTCCTCTGCACTACTGGAGATGCTTGCTGCTTTACCATGTATACCAAAGAAATTAAACTATTGTCCGAAAAGAGTTCCTGTTGCAGACCAATAAGATAGCTGACCAATTCATATTGATGAAATGTCTTATGTTTTTTTACACTATCTGTCATAAAATATTTTTCCATTCGCACAAAATTGTGTTTGGTAGTATTAAATACTGCTTATGTTTGTAAATATCTTTCACTTTTTTACCATAGGGTCAGCTTTGTCATGGAATCATGACAAAAAAAATACTTTTCTTACAAAACAAATAATGGCACGACAATGAAAATCAAATTCTTTATTTTTCCACGATATTTCCTGTAACCATTCCCCTTTCAACTACTGACATACATATCAAACACACTACATTCACAAACCATGTCCATCTATTCATATGACATTAACAAGGAATGCTTTGTACTTACTGAAGGATGGACAAACCGAAATCCATTCACAGGAATTTTTACAAGGGAGATAAGTTGATAGCAGTACATGAAGAGTTGTCTCCTCATGGTCCATTCACTGACTGTACATACAGTAAGCCATGCTTGTAATGTCCAGATATCAAAACCCATCAAATATCATCAAAAGGTAAAACATTGGAATACATTGTATAATAATATCTCATTGGATATATCTTTTGTAAAATATGTCCAAAAATAAGACAATACTTTATAGTAATCGTCCTTTATATTCTATGAATTTCAGATCGTTATGAAGACTCAGTTTCAAGAATTAGATGCTGGAAATTTACTGGAAACATGCTATAACTATGAATATTTATCTTATTCAATCTTATCTTAAACCTGAAAAATATAATGTCTGAGTGAATGAGGGTGTTGACATTTAATGTCACATTGACTGGCATAATGTATGCGACGGTGTCAGTGGAAATATTGAAGAAAAGAGTAAGGCCAACCTTGTCATTGATTGTCCCATTGATGGGGCTGAGTATAGTTCTGCCAGCACAAAGGATGAGAATGGGGACAAATATTTGAACTGAACCAAAACAAGCATGAAATAGTCATATCCCCTGCCAATATGACATGTCAAGCTGTGTGCAAGGTAAGAAATGTTGTGCGGTTTTCAAGATCTGCTCCGGAAACGACACTAATGCCATTTTCTGTTCAAGTCAAAGTCATTGCCATGGAAATTTGAAAAATAAATTTTTCAAAAATCCCAAACTATCAAAAGGCAGCAGTTCACCACTTGACATATCTATGTGTAAGATATCTCTCATAGTTTTTGAGTTCTACTCTGGAAACGGAACACACCGTCCAGCATGCACTATATTTTCAAAAGCCATTGCCTGAGAACCAATTCTTTTATTTTTTTAAGCCATAGAAATTACTATTTGAATCAAGCAACAAAGTATCATTTTATCATAAACTGAAATGTGCTATCACATCTGAATGGTTTCCCCAACTTTCCTCCACACTCGCAGCAAGCTCACTGTTGTCAAAGGAAGCTTGTGTTTTATGTGTCACTCAGGCACCAGTTGAGTCTACTGCTGTATAAGGGACAAACAACTCAAGTATTTGTTTGCTGGAAACTTGACATATAAAACTCAAAAGAAGTTAGAGCACACCTGATTTTTTCCTATGACTGTTAATCTGTCATGACTGGTAGGTATTTCAACACAGCTTTCCAGATGTGGGTGCTCTTTAACTTGTTTTGAGAAGTATATATTCTCAATTTATTCTGACATTTGTTCGTTATTTCTCGGTTTATAAGTCAGAATAAATACATTTCAAACCAAATCTTCTGATACGTGTCTTATCCTCAACATTCTACACCTACACAAATTAACAAAGAAGTACATTCCAGTCATGTTCATATTAACAAATAACACGTCCATGGATATGTCCAGACAAATAACACGTCCATGGATATGTCCAGACAAATAACACCTTCATGGATATGCCCAGATGGCATGGATCTAGTCACACAAAGAACAATGGTTTCAAGTGGAATGGGGAAGACTGCATTGTCAAAACGTGTGTCCTGCCTTCTTGAAGACCTTTTCATCTATCCGCTGACAGAATGTGGTTAGATTCTTGTATTCTTCAATAACCTCGGCAAATCTCCTCACAGGAAGTGCAGTGGTCAGGATCGTGAACAGGTGGCCAAACACCTGGGCATCCAGCTCCGTTGGTCTGCAAACAGGTACATGCAACTTACAATTGAAGAAAAGTGGTCGTATTATGTTGACTTGTTTAAAAAACAATATTGGTTTCACAGATATGACTGACCAGCCCCAAAAGCCCCAATCACAGAATAAAATTAAAATAGCTTGAATGTATCTCATTTGATGACTACTCTATCCTCATTTTTAACAATGCATTTATTTGTTCTAATGAAAAGCATAGGAGACCTTATAAAAGAGTAATCTTGTAAAAAAGATCTGAATAAAGATCCTCATTTTTACAATGTTTCTACATGTATTTAGTCTATTGACAAGCATTTTAATTCTACGTATGACATTTCAAGGTAAGATTGTGACAATGGTCCTGAGGATTACACCAATAGTAGATAATTACTTGTCTCCAAAGAAGTAAGCCTTTTTATCCAGTCGTTCTGAGAGTGCTTGACAGCAGGTTCTAACGTCGTCACACACCTGCAGACATAATAACAGTTTGTTTTACTGTTTGTTGTTTAATGCCTCACTCAGCAATAGTACAGGTATATGACATCAGTCTGTAAATACTCAAGTTTGGACCAGGCAATCCAGTGATTGACATCATAACCATTGTTCTCTGCAACTGGGATACGATGTCATGCACCGACCAAGTCAATGAGCCTGACCACCAGATCCTGCAGTGAGTGAGTGAGGTTTTACGCCGTTTTTAGCAATATTCCAGCAACATCACGGCAGGGGACACCAGTAATAGGCTTCACACATTGTACCCATGTCGGGAATCGAACCCGTGTCTTTGGCGTGACGAGCAAACGCTTTAACCACTAGGCTACCTGACCGCCCACCGGATCCTGTAAGTCACCTCTTGTGTTTGTTTGTTTGTTTGTTGTTTAACACCGCACTCAGCAATATTCCAGCTATATGACGGCGGTCTGTAAATAATGGAGTCTGGACCAGACAATCCAGTGATTGACAGCATGTGAGTTGGGTTTAACGCTGCTTTTAACAGTATTCCAGTTATATCACGGCGGGTCAGCTTAATGTGGGAGGAAAGCCCGAAGTGATGCAGGCCTCAGACATTTACCACTTTGGTGAAACCCATGAGATGAGGTATGGTGCTGACAAACCTAGAAACATAATCGGGGCGAACTGGGATTCGAACCCACAATCATAGGTTTCTGGCGTGCCCAAGGGACGCAACACTGCACAGCGAATTGCAGCGCTTTAGACGACTGGCCACCAGTGCCCACCTACTCAGCACTAATGAGCGGTGCTATTTGTGTTTGATTGGATTAAGGTAAGGATATGCATCGTTCCACAGGGTATGGGAAGGGGGCAGTCACATTGATATTGAGTCACATTTTGGCTCGAGGTCAGCAGTTGTATTAATTTTGAGATGCTTTATTTCAAGATTTACAGTACTTGTTGAATGGCTGGAAGCAAAGCAACAAACAGACATGTTCTGTACACCTGGGTGCCGTTGTACAAAACAACCTTAGCGCTTCGACTGTCGTAAGTCTATGTTAAGGTATGGGAGTTACGATCACCTTAGCGCTAAGATCGCATTGTACAACGGCACCCTGATCACAATATCACCAAGGTCACACACGATCCAGCAGGATATAAGGGTCAGTGGACAAGCAGGGATAGGGGGGTGTCCATAATTTGCAATAGCAGAGCTACAGACAAGCAGCGTATTTGCGTAAAATACCCCCCCCAAAATATTCAAACCCAATTACTTTCAATAAACTTGTGTACAGAAATGTATGCATTAAATGAAAAACTCAAATGTATAAAAACAGCACTCGTAAATAGCCAATGAAGATTTTTCAGCATGCGTACAAGGGGGCTAATTTCCGAAACACAATTCAGGCTAATTTACTTTCCAAGTCAAGCCTGTATATTTAGAACAGTTATCATGGTTATATACATCTAAAACATTATTTCATTTTTTTTAAATCTTAAAATGTTCACTCTTTTTTGGGAAAACCCAACAGAGTTATGAATAGATGAGTGAAAAAATATTGGTAATAACCCAATTAAAATAGAAACCCTAAAGTAAAAACTCAATTGGTCAAAAAGTTATCTGGAGCTCTGGATTAGGGTCATTGGACAAGCAAGGAGATGGGGTGTCCATAATTTGCAATGGCCTGAAAAAAAATAACATCATCATGGCCTGCCAAGTTATCAAGTATCAACCATTAAAACTAGAAAATTCGAATTGGAGATAACAAGCCATTTCTTACCTCATCCACAGTCTTCTTGCCCCATCCCACACTGCTGAGTCGAGCCCGGACGTCCCTCTGCTTTTTGAATGGCAGGAGGCGATTGAGGGGCCATGGATGCATACACCCATAACGAGGCTTGCTTACCTAGACATCCAACATGAGTGAGAATGGTTAAACGCTTTACATTGGTCAGTATATTAGTCGGTAAAACGTCAGCTGGATCAGGGAGATCTTCCTGCAGTCAAGCCAAGACTAGGCTTTGGTTGCTTTGTTGTTTAACGCCGCACTGAGCAATATACCAGCTATATGATGGCGGTCTGTAAATAATCGAGTCTGGACCAGACAATCCAGTGATTAATATCATGAGCATCGATCCATGCAATTGGGATCGATGACATGCATCAACCAAATCAGCGAGTCTGACCACCCGATCCTGTTAGTCACCTTTTACGACAAGCATAGTCACCTTTTACGGCAAGCATAGTCGCCTTTTACGGCAAGCATGGGTTGCTGAAGACCTATTCTACCCCGGATCTTCACGGGTCTGCACATTTATTGGATCATGATACCAAATTTATTGGACTGGCTTATCACATCGGTAATACTTTCCCTCACATGAAAAACAAAAGTTATGGATTGTATGACTAGGGAGTACATACCTCTTCTGACACCTGCTGATCACACCAGGCCAGGTGTAACTGAAATGCAGACAGTTATCATTAGGGGAGTGATAATTGATTGAACGTCAATGCATCACGTGGGCTGATTGCAAGTAACAATACAACCAGTTACAATCAATACTGCCCTGTTTGTGTGAAAATGAAAACATACACATGATCACTTACTCGCCATTCACATGTAAATAATTCAATGTTGAACAATAATTAGAGTTACCTCCCTTGGCTTACTAACAAATTTCCCAGCATTCAACTGACTGAACACAATCTGAGTGAAATCAGGACCTTGTTGTACAAAACCTTAGCGGTACGACTATTAATTCTATGTTAAGGTATGAGAGATATGATCATCTTAACGCTAAGATTGCATTGAACAATTGCACCCAGGTCTTTTACTTACATATGTCTCTCTGAATCAAGATCTGAGGACATATCCACAGACAATGACAGGATGTCTTGTCAGGTGCCCCCTGGGTGACCTTTGATCGTACTATCAATATGAAAGGTGCATGGGTTCTTGAGCCAATCAGATGTTGTTTTTTCAAACCTTTTAAAACTAAGTACATGTTGTGACTCGGAAGTCAGCAATACTTCAGAACGACAGCTTGTAAATAATCAAGCCAGGGTGTTCACAGGGTAATATATACTAGTGGTTGATAGCATGAACAACATTTTACATGTGCCACAGAAGACTACACAATATCTGTGTTAGTCGACTCTCACGACAACAATGGGGAACTGGCGACCTATTTCTCCCCAGAAACCCCAGACACATGCCTGTACTAACCTCAGCATTCACCAGCAGGTTGTCAACCAGAGCCATGTATGCTCGCATCTCCGACTTCTCTTGTTCATCAAGATGCCCGCTTAACTGGAATCCCTAAAATATAATATATATTAGTTTGAATTTGAAATAATTTTGCTCCTTGATTATTAAACATTCATTATTATTGTTTTTCCAACTTACATGTGGAAAAAAAGAAGAAAAACAACAACATGTTATTGATTTTACTGTTTTATGTTGTTTTATCTATAGTAATATTGCACTCAGCAATATTCCAGCCATATAATGCTTGTCTGTAAATACTCAAGTGTGGACCAGAAGAAACAGTGACTGACATTATGAGCAACGTAATGTGACAACCAATAATCTAAGTCATCAAATCTAACAACTTGATCCAATAAACTTCCATATGTAACAAGCATCTGTTGTCTGATCTAACCAAGAATCCCCACAAGGTATTGTGGGTAACGTCATCCTAAAAATATTATCAGTTTGTACATATACCGGTAGTTTCTGTTATGTCAAAATCGGGGAGGTAAGATGGAAAATTATTTGAACGCCAATTTCAAATAGGCAAAATGTCTAAAACCTTCCAATGTTAACCATGTTACCATCATCAGATTTACTTTGAAGAATTCATAAAGAATATATATCACGCAGTTATCAAGATACTCAAATATAATCAAAATCAGACACTTTTGTTTGATATTTTTCTTTTCCTGGTTGTCAAAATGAATATAAAAAAGGTCAGGAATAGGGCCTCAAAATCATTATATAGTTAACATTTTAAATGTATAACCATCATGATAAGCATATTATTTTTTAAAACATTATTTTGTCCTAAACATGTAAGAAAACACTGTTCTACCAACCCTTGTGTTGACAAAAGCTACGATGGGATCCAGCTCCGACACAAGGAAGGCTCCAACACGGATGAAGGGAACTTTACCTGTTCAACATATTTTTGAATGAGTGAGTTGTGTTTTACACTGCTTTGAACATTATTTCAGTTATATCCTGGCATGTCATTGTGAGCTAAATGCATCTGGACAGCCCAAACTGCAAAGGGATGCAGGTCTTAGACATTTACCACTTTCGTAAAACACATGAAAAAGGGTACGATGCTGACAAACCAGTGGTAAGAATCAATGCAGTCTTGGATTCAAACCAACGATCATGACATCCTAGCATGCCAAAGGGACGTTACTCACAGTGCAGGAGATGACAGGACCATGCATGTTGCCTGAACATAACAGAGATCCAGCTAACTCTGTAACAAGTCTAACAATGTTGAGACTGATATCTAGGGACAAATTAATGTTACGAAGATAATTGTATGTATATTGCACATGGAATCATGTGTGTGTGGCTGCTTGTACTAGTCCGGACTTATGCCTGTTTTATAAAGATAGCCCGAAGAGATAAAATGCCACAGTTTAACATGAGTGAGTGAGTTGGATTTAACGCCGCTTTTAACAGTATTCCAGTTATATCACAGCGTGTCAGCTCAATGTGGGAGGAAAGCTTGAAGTGATGCAGGTCTTAGACGTTTACCACTTAGGTGAAACCCACGAGGGCCGGTATGGTGCTGACAAACCTGGAAATAAAATCGGGGCAAACCTGGATTCGAACCCACAATCAAAGATTTCTGGCATGTCCAAGGGTTGCAAATGTGCACAGCGAATTGTGGCACCTTAGACGACTGGGCCAACCACGCCCCCCTAGTTTAACATGAATACCCACTCAGAGATTAGTCTACTCAAAGCCGACCGATCTTTGTATAATACTCTTAATGCTAAGCACAAGGCAAGGTAACAACAAGCACCATCTACTAATGTGGAACAATCCTGAATGTGAACAGTGGGGATAGTTACCTGAGAGAGACATCTCCTCGTCCTGAACAACTCTTATTATCATACCTCCATATCAGAATGATGATATCTGATAGGTCCATGTGTTCTTGATTAAATATCATATATCCCTCCCTGGAGGGAAATACATTTCCCAGTGGGTGAACAAATCCCTTATACCCCGCCAAGAGCAAGTTCGGCTGCACATGGATTTCTGAGATGCATAATAAACCCCTTATACCCTACTTCCATGCAAATAGCTGCAGGCTTTTTCCAAGTCAATGATAGTCTCGTGACATAGCACAAGTTAACCTCAGCTCAAATATTATCAAAATGAACAGCTGTTTCCTATAAGTTTTGAATTTGTTTGAATTTTTTACAATGTCAAATTAAAACATGTGGGTAAGATATATTTGTTGTAGCAGGATCATGAGGGGTACCGGGGTTTTATGTGTCCCGCGTAAGGTTTTATATCAGGAGCTGGTGGCTACAAATCATAATTAGGAACAGTGGATATAGTTACCTGAGGGAGACATCTCCTCCGCATTAGTCCGCAGCTCCACATTGAAGTGGAGTCCGCACATGTGAAGAAATGTCTTCACACCCAGACACTGGGCATAGTCAGGAAATGTGATTTGTTCAACTAGACAGAAAAATATCTAGTTACAGTTTGAAGCTCATATTGCATCGAGCAGTCCTAGACAAATTGTGCAATTCTGTGTTAGCGGAAAGATTTGCAGAAAACGTAAATTTCCGCTGAATTGCAGAAACATTGCAGAATTTGCCTTTCTTATCAATCAATACATTAATTTTCATTATTTTCAAGCTTTTTGCACTCGAGTGGTGCCCAAACATTTAACAAGCAATTCCAACATACAATATATAATTAACCCTACAATAAGACAGCATTTGAAAAAATTAATTCTCACTTTCAACCCAAATGTTCTTGTGGTATGACTACATAAACTATGTTTACATCTCATCATAAATATATAGTGACTCTATGCATATTTGTATCATTTAATGTCTTAACATGTCTTAATGCAAGAGATTAAATTTTTTAAACAAAATAAAATGAGTTTGTATTAATTGTTGAGGGTAAGGGTGTTTTTACCACAGACTTTTAGAAACAGAATTTTGATAATTTTACAGCAGAATTTTGATAATTTCATCACAGAGTTCATCTGAGACTGATCTGGGTACATGTGGCTATACATTATTTGTCATTGCATGAGCTAGCTTATTTCACATATTTGCAGAATAACTGCAACTAAATTGAGAATTTTGTCGACATAATCATATGTTCACTCCATGAATCATGATGAATAGAATGAATATAGGTCATAATATCCAGCACACTCAATCTAATCCAAGACAGGGTGATACTTTAACGTGTACTATAAATATGTATGCGTAGATGATGAACCTCTGATTCTGATTACTGATGACACATTTCTTGTGAGGTGAGGTGAGGTGAGGTGAGGTGAGGTGAGGTGAGGTGAGGTGAAATGGGATTTAACGTCGCGTCCAAGGTTATTGCACTTATATAGTGACGTGCATCTACGTGTGTGTGGCTGCTTGTACTAGTTCGGACTGATGCCGATTTATAGTGCTAGCACACTGAGATATCATGCCGCAGTTTAACATGAATACCCCACTCAGACACAGTATACTGACTCAGAGCCGACCAGTCCTTGTTTTAGCCCCTTAATGCCGAGCGCCAGACAGGGTAACAAGTACCATCTTTTAACGTCTTTTGGTATGACGCGGCCGGGGATCGAACCCTGACCTTCTGCTCTCCGGGCGGACGCTCTACCACTAGACCATGGAGGAGGTCTCTTGTGATGTGAAATGGGGAATAATATTGTGTTCAAGATTATTACACTTGCATTGTGATGTGCATGTGTCTGCTTGTACTAGTCCAGTTTAACATGGATACCCCACTTTTGCCACTTTTATCGAGTGTTGATATATTTGATATCAAAAGACGACAATTGTGAGATTTTATTTATCATCCAACATCATTCTTCCAACTTTTTCAGTTTGTAGGCAGTAATTAGCAGTGTCTTATGTGTAAAAAGTACTGCTTACAGCTTCAGCATGTTCAGTAGCAGAGCCATTAGTGATGTCGTTTGATTGTGACGTCATGGTAAGCAGTGACATCACAATGGTCTGCAAAGCATTGTGATGCAATTTCATTGCAGCGATATCTACAATGTAGATATCACTTGATCTCACCCAAGTGATATCTCCTGTGGGAGCCAGCTTTGGATGATAAATAATCTTCCCCAAATAAGACTGAGAATATAAAAAATGAGCAAAACTAGAGTTACCTTGATATGGCTGGAAAAGAGCTGCGTTGTCAGGCCAGGGTTCTGTGGCTGTAACAAGACATGTCTATTCAGTATTTCGGCCTTGGGGCCCAGACTACAATTCAGTGAACAGAATAAAGTTGGTAGTCAAGTGACTGACAGGGTATTTATTTGCCAAATTAACCACTCTTTGAAATTTTATAGACAATGTGTTTCATAAAGATGGCTACTGGCTAATTGTATTTAAATCATTTGAGTTTAGTATATTGTACATTACTTGGTGACTTACGTAAGTATTTTCTCAATGTGGCAAATATGTCTTTCTTTGGGAATCAAAGGCATCGCAGATAAACAGAGCATGAATCTCGTCTTCCATGGATCTAGAAATTCTAAACTTTAAATCACTCATAGAAGGGATTTAGCATTTAATGTTAAATATTTCTCAGTTTCAACCACATATTTAATGGAGGCAAAATGTGAAAGAAAGTTTGAGGATCTAGAGCTTTCCGACCAATTTTGAATGAAGATATTAACAAGTCTTTGTTTAAAGGTAGAAACATATGATAACTTATCCCCAACAACTTCGGAAATCCCGAGCACCTTCAGAATACAGTACCACAACTTCTCGTTAGGACGATCTCTGCCGTAGGTCACATGTCTCAAAGACAAGCAACCAGTCTTTGTGAGAATCCGTCGGACGCGAACTCGCAACCTTCGGATTGTTAGCCCGACAGCTAACCGACTGAGCTACATCCACACTGTGAAACAAAGTGCAACTTTACCTGGTCATGCCTACGACGTTACGTAACTAAACAAAAGGGTCGAATAGGTGATGGACACTTACGAAGGTTACGAGTAGGCATGGTGTGTCCTGACTTTAGTCTACGGACACTTACGAATGATGCCATTTGGCACACATGTCTCATTCCGTAATCTACAAGATACCGAGTGGTGAGGAATGATCCGATATGACGCGAACTGAAAACGGCTGCAGGCGTCAGACGTTGAACTCGCGATCACGCATGAATGACACGGTATTCAATAATTCGTCGTGTGGATTTTGTGACAGAAAAGTGTGGTAGGGAACACTGTAAGGATGATATGGATAATAATAAGGAACAAGGGAGGCATGAGCATGGCTAGTGACGACACAACGGTGAGTTCGCTTTTGAATTAGTACTGAAAAAATTTAGCCGGTGAAAGTGGCTTGTGTGAATGTTCCAGTAGCCAAAGCATTCGACACAAAACCATTTCATCCTTTTTACTTGATGTTTTTGTGTGAAGAATATTAGGATCCCCTATAGAATCTATAATAGCCACTAAACGGGTAGATCTACCTAACCCTAATGATCGTAAAGGGATGACTGATCGCAAAGGGGATCCAAGTGCTGAAAATAGAGTTCGGGAAATCTAATAGCCACTAAACAGGTACCCAATCCTAATGATCGTGAAGGGGTGATTGATCGTAATGGGGATCCAAGGGCTAAGGATAGAGTTCGGGGTAACCTACCCTAACACTGGTGACATGAGGATGTGTTCACACTGTTCAGCGCCAATATAATATCCTTAATAAACTGCATTCTTGTGGATAATAATGAAAAATTAATGAACCGAAAAAATAATATATGTATATTTGTTCCCATTTATAACAATTTTAGCCACTTGAATTATGAGAAAAATGAAATAAAAAATATATATAAAATAAAAGTGCTTTCGTAAACTAGCGCTTGCTAGAAAATGCGCTGCCGCAGGTTATATTTAGTAAACAAATATTCACTGCTGGGCGTATTCAATGACATTGCGTGTAGAGATGATAGATCACTGGGAGGAGCTTATATGCACACTCGATGACCCCTGACGTCACAGGGCATTGTTTCGCCTGTGTGACTTGCAACAAGAAACTACAAATTACGTCATAGGGTAATGTCACTTGTTTGAAAAGTTTGTGGTACACTATTCTAAAGGTAGGCCGGAAATCCAAACACAGGACAAACAACAAGAAAATATAGTGTTCTGACATCTGATGCCTATGCGTGTTTGCCATTACTCATTAAAGATACTAGCAACCGGTAACTCTGATAAGGGAAGTGATAATGTGGCTTACATGTAAGTCTAATCCAATATTTAATTACTTTCAATTCTAATGGCTCAGCATCACACTGGTTTCTGAGATTAACAGATGTCATAGCCAATGTTTTGATGACATTTCTAGGCAACAATGCAGTTTACCGGGCGCAGCCCGAGCTCTACCATCCACTCAATTACCGCGCTATAGTGCCACTGCTGTCTCGTTATACCGTTACCGTGCCTCACGCTCTGGTGACTCTCGCTTCACGATCCAACACCCGTTTTCGGTCTTAGGGATACTTACACGTCTTTATGATCCAAAACCCCTTTTAGGTCATTAGGGTTAGCTTGCCTTTGGCATGGGTTAGCCATAAATTCTAACCTTTTCAAGCGTTAATCCGGTGAATCCCTTTGGTCGGTCATGTTGACATAAACAATTGCGGGTGTGGTTTCAAGAAAAGAGGAATGTTTACTGAATTACGCATGCATGTCAATGGGGATTCTAATGACCCGTTAAACGAGCACTGATTACATGTGATAGCGTCTGTGGTCCAGTGGTAGAGCGTCGGCTAATTAACGTTCGAGCCCCCCAAGCGCTAATTGGATCTGAAAAAGTGCGCCCGGTAAAGTGCACTACTCCCCATTTCTAAGTTAATAAGGATACAATAATAGAACAATTCTAGGAGAGGAGAAATCGGAGGTGACAACTCTACTAGTCGATGCTAACTGCACTGATAAAAGCTTCAAGTTGGCAACAAGAAGTCCATCCCCCTGTTCCAGAACAACATGGAACCGAAATAAATGCCTTTCATCATGTTCATCGATCAGCTGGTCGCAAACTCAAACTGAGTGTATGCCTACAGTTATTGTCGCTCACTCGGAAATCTTTAGCGTTAAAAACTGAGGTTCTCTTTATTTTCCCAACTTGTGTAAGATGACGGGAGATGTGCGTCGGGAAGATTTAATGAAAGGAAATCACGCCGACATGGCATGCTTCGGGCCCCCAGCATTGGGGTGTGCGAAACCGTCGAAATATTCTCCATTTCATTATTGTTTTTTACCACACCAGCCATCGCACAGATAAAAAATCAATTAAGAAAATATTGGATCATACCCCCTAGTTCGGCCTGCATGGTTTCAACGACCAATGATGCCATACTGAATACTGTGCAGCCACAAACTGTTCAGCAAAGGGTTCAATGTCAAACTTTACACTAGGAGGCGGCCATGACAGGTTACAGCGCCATCTACTTCCTTTGACGAATGTCCGCAAATAGAATCTAAATTTAGTAACAGGAGACTCTATCACGATTGGTTGGTATTTTTAACTCACATCGCGGGTTTATAAAGGTATAATATCCACCTCATATGTTACTACATCTTTCAATCAGTGTGATATGGTGCTGGGAGATATAACCTCGTAAGTATATGTGATGTTAACATATTTTATTACATGTGCATTATATTTTCGAAGCAAGTTTGTTGAGATTTATCAGTTTAATGATACACATTCTTGCTTCGCTGTAAAATAAAAGCAAAACTGTAGCATTCCATTTTCAATATTATATTAAAATGATATGTTATCTAAGTTATGTTGTCGCAAGGAAAAAGGGAATGTATACATAATTATCATTTGAGGAATATAAGTGATTTTTTGGCAATATTTGTTTCTTTGTTGTTTAACGCCGCTGTGTGACGGCGGCCTGTAAATGATCGAGACTGGATCAGACAATCCAGTGATTGACATCATGAGCATCGATGTAAGCAATTGGGATGCGTTGACATGCATTAACTAAGTCAGCGAGCCTGACCACCCTATCCCGTTAGTCGCGAAAATCACAATACTAGTATTTCTGTTATTTCTATTTCTATCTTTCTTGATTATTGAATGATAGAATTGATTTAATTGTTTTGTCTTGTTTTAACTGTTACCTTTACTATTTCCTCCATGTTGTTTTTGCAGTAAAATGGAGAATATCAAACTTGTAGTTGTCGGTGACGGTGGAGTTGGGAAGAGTTGTCTTTTCATTGCTTACACCACGGGGAATTTCCCGAGTGAGTACGTCCCGACGGTGTTTGACAACTACAGCTACAACGTCATGGTCGACGGCAAGCCTGTAAACCTGGGTCTCTGGGACACTGCCGGGCAGGTAAAGCAATCAAGCATGATTAACTCAATGAATATGCGCGTCTGTTTATCATTTATTTTCTTCATATTTTAAAGTTGCCATGATATAGATACAATGGTGTCAATCACATAAAAATCAGATCTTAGATAGCGGTAGCGAGAACTAAGATCTGATTTTAATGAGTTTTCAATGGTGTTGACTGAGCCATCAAACAACATTCACTCATCATCTTCACATTTATTTGACAACTGCGTATAAATTTAGCAGTGGCACAGTTAGCGCTATCCCAGTTACATCATCGCGCTTGACTCTCTTGTGACTTAATAGATCTATATTTTGGACCTGTCAAAGATTGTTGAATGCTGAAAGTGTTGATATAAATAATAAGTATTCAGTAAAAAAATAGCGTATTCATTCAGAGAAAATGCATCAGTAGTCTCCAACATTTTGTAAAACATGCACAAGTAAGAAAAAAGGGCGAAACAGGAAAACAGGAAATAATGGAAATAGAACCAAGGTTCTTGATGGAGGAAATACGGTATGTTTTCTGTTTTGAAGTAAGCAATATTTTTTTGTATGTTTTATTCTCCAGGAGGACTATGACCGGCTGCGCCCATTGTCCTACCCCCAGACCGACGTGTTCCTCGTGTGTTTTGATGTCAAGAACAGAGACTCCTTCGAGAACATCCGTGAGAAGTGGTACCCTGAAGTACAGCATCACTGCCCGAACACGCCAAAAGTGATCGTCGGCTGCAAGACAGGTCAGTAATACAGGTTCTCATACATTTTCCCTTACTACTTGACGATCCACCAACTTTATGTTTTTAATAATATCTGATATTTACTTACACTTTTAGTGT
This sequence comes from Haliotis cracherodii, assembly GCF_022045235.1. Lineage (NCBI taxonomy): Eukaryota > Metazoa > Mollusca > Gastropoda > Lepetellida > Haliotidae > Haliotis > Haliotis cracherodii. The sequence continues at coordinate 16,326,203 of NW_027266271.1, forward strand.
GAGAGTGAGTTTGTCTAACGCCATTTAATGGTTTGTCAGTTACGGCGTGTTAGCTTGATTTTGGAGGAAAACTCGAATGAATGCATAATTTAGATATTTACCATTTTGTAAAACACAGGGGTATATGGGTAATCGGACACAGGTGGCCCAGTTGTCATTTCATAAGGCATCCAATTCGTTTTGCATAGTTGCGTCCATTAGACCTGCCAGAAATTTATGATCGTGGCTTTGAATCCCTTATTCGCCCTGATTAGATTTTTGGTTTGTCTGACCCATATATCCCTCGTTGGAGTCATCAAAGTGGTCAACGTTTTATTTACCTGAACACCATCTTTGTCAAATATTATCAAAATCTCGTAGTTTCGTATGTCGTATTTCAGATTTACGTCGAGGCGTCAATGATAAGACAGCAGTGTCCTATGAAGAAGGCTTAGCATTAGCTAAGTCACTTGGAATGCAGTACTTTGACACAAGTGCTCTGGCTTTGACAGGACTGAAGGAGTGTATAGAGGGAGCCGTAAGTGACCTTTTACTGACGCTTCACTAAATATGTATGCCAGCATTTCGTATGATATTTGTTTGGACATAACATCATAGATCTAACATGACTGGAGTGTTATTAGTGAAATTGGTGTATAATGGGTATATACCTTTTTTCAGATCAGATTTGCTTTGAACAGACCTGCTGTCCCGAAGCGAATGATGTTCGGGAGATCCAAGAAACCAATGCCTCTCCCACCAGTGATGCCGCCGGCAGGTATGTAATCTCAAACACAAATAGTAACCTAACAATATCCGGAAAAGGTTGATTAATATTGAAATCATAAAGAACAGTGCAGTTTTTGTGTTTAGACGGTCCGCTATTAGTTATCTCCCTTTGAATGAACAATGGATGAGTCAGTTGGGTTGAACGCCGTTTGATTTGTTTGTTTGTTTGTTGTTTAACGCCATACTCAACAATATCCCAGCTATATGACGGCGGTCTGTAAATAATCGAGTCAGGACCAGACAATCCATGATTGACATCATGAGCATCGACCTACGCTTTTGGGATACGATGACATGCATCAACTAAGTCAGCCGGCCTGACTACCTGATCCCGTTAGTCGCCTCTTACGACAAGCATAGTCGCCTTTGCCAGCAAGCATGGGTTGCTGTAGATCTAATCTACACCGGATCTTCACTAGCCGAACGCCGGTTGAACATGATTTCAGTGGGTATTCACATAAGAATGGAGGCCGGACGTGAAGCAGGTCTCAGGCGTATATACTTTGGTGAAACCCATGAGCATGGCTGTGTATGATCAGGGCGAATATGAAATTCCATCTCACAATCAGGGTATCCTAGCACTGCTAAAGTACGCAACTAAATATTGGATTTAAAAAACCGTTTGACCGGTGACTGACAACAGAAAAATATACATGAAATATAACAATATTGTAAAATAACTGGTATAAGAGCTGGTTGTATTGATATTCGTGACCGCATAACCAGCTTGAAACATTGTAGGCCTGGCCCCGTGGACGGAGATAGAGACGTCCAAGTTTGCTGAACACTGGTACCAGCTCCTGGAGGACCCCAAGTTCTCGGACGTCACCTTCCTCCTGGGGGACAGACATCAACTGGACGCCCACAAGCTCCTGTTGTCCTCAGCCTCAAAGTTCTTCGCCCAAATCCTGCAGCTGCCATTTACTAGAAAGGTACTGGTTCATTGTGTAGTTGAATGCATACCCGGTGTCTGATGCATTTCCAAGAACAGACCCTTCTCACTCTCGTACCCGAGAAGCTTGATATACATGTGTGGTCTTACCTTTTCTGAGTTTGTTTGTTGTTTAACGCTGCACTCAGAAATATTCAAGCTTACTATATGATGGAGATATGTAAATAATCGAATCTGGACCAAATCCAGTGATAAACAGCATGAGCATCGTTCAAAGCAATATGATGCGATAACATGCGAGCCTGATCCCCCGAGCCCGCAAGTCGCCTCTTATGACAAGCATGGGTTGCGGAAGACCAATTCTAACCCTGATCCTCAAAACTCAAGCAATATCACGCCGGGGACACTAATGTATTCATGTGAGGAATCGAACCGGGGTTGTTGTCGTGGGGATGCTCCGCAATACCACTCAAGGTCCCACTAAATACAACGCGAAGGGGTAGAGTTATGTCACTTCAGTAGTGCTTTGAATGTTTTGGTGCTTTGATGTTTTGTATCTAAATATTAAAGAAAAGTCGATTTTCTTTTCAGACCAACCAACTGGCAAAGGTCAAGGGGACAGAGGCCATGAGCCGAGAGGACCTCAACTCGGGCAAGGTGGAGGGCATCACCTTTGTGTCCGACACAGACTGCAAGACAAAGCCAGGTCATATGACTATTCAGCTCAGCGCTGACATCCCTGCAGCCACATTCACACACGTGCTGGAGTTCCTCTATACGGGTAGGCATTGTTTTCCCCGTCTTTTCATGAGAGAATTTGTACCTGGGTGATTGGATAAAGGTAATCTTGTTTTATGGAGCAATCAGTAATATGACAGCTTTATCGAGACTGTTCGGCCCAATCTCATTAAAATCAGACCTCAGTTCTCGCTACCGCTAAGCAAAGATATGAGGACATCCCATTAGGGGTCACGTCAGAACGACCTTTCATCCGACCAATCAGAGCATCGCTTACCAGATTATGAAAGTGACAGTCGGAATGGGATTTCTAATCATGCAACCTCGAAAACTTTAACTCCGAACGATAGTTACGGGTTTAACGAGTGAATCCATACACTCTAGACCATCTATTGGCCATTCCAGAATGTTCTTTTGTTCAGGATTCAAATTTGTAATCGAGAATTTGTCAAAATATGTTTTGAAGCATAGTCGTCAATTGGAAATTAGTGCCGTAAAGGACGAGAAAGCTGCCTTCTGATTGGTCATTTCATTGGTCGGTCAAAGTTCGCGCAAGGTCGGTCTGACGTGACCCGTAATGGGATGTCCTCAGATTCTTTGTTTAGCTGAAGCTAGAACTAAGATCTGATTTTAATGAGATTGGTTCGGGCCAGGCAAACCAGCTGATCGCAGCAGAAACGATCTGTACCTTTGGTACATAAAGACAGACACTCAACCATGTCCCGCCATTTTAACAACGATCCTTCTTCTGATTGCTTCTGATGAGTGAGTCGGTTTTAACGCTGCTTTCAACTGTATTTCGGTTATATTACGGCGTGTCAAGTAAGAAGTGACACAGACCCGTGAAGATCCGAGGTAGAATAGGTCTTCAGCAACCTCCGTTTGCCATAAAAGGCGACTACGCTTGTCGTAAGAGGCGATTAAAGGGATCGGGTGTTCAGACTCGCTGACTTGGTTGATGCATGTCATCGTATCACCATTGCGTAGATCGATGCTCATGATCTCAATCCCTGGATGTCTTGTCCATACTCGATTATTTACAGACCGCCGTCATATAGCTTGACTATTGCTGTGTGTGGCATTAAACAGCAAACAAACAAACACCTTGGCGAAACCCATGTGTAGGATCGAGCATGGTGCTGAGAAACCTGGAAACTTCTTCAGGAAGAATCTGAGATTCGACCCCACGATCATAGTTTTCTGGCACTGTGTAGTCACGTGATTCTCCAGAACGAACCGAACCATCCTGCCAAGTTCTAATGACAAGCTGTGGGACCCGGGACCCATTATTACCAAACTAGCGCCAGATATTAAAGATGTACACCACATGATCCACTCTTTCTGGTTTTCCAGGAACTCCCCGACTGCCGGATGATGTCAGTGATGAACGTCTGGATGACCTCATCAGGGTGGCCAAGATCTTTAAACTTCCCCAGCTGGTGACGATTTGTCGCAACGTGTTGAACGAGGAAGACTTCCTCAACCCCAGCATCGGCACCTTCCTCAACGACGAGACGGCGGCCAAGATGAAGGAGCTTTATTTCAACCAACCAGATGCAGCTGATGTCGTTTTCGAAATTGGAGGTGAGAACGAGGGATAATCCATTGCAAATTGTAACGAGCATGTATAACTTTAGACCTGTATATTAGTGTTGTATTTCTTTACTGCTTTGGACGGTAAATCTATTCTTATTGGTTGTCTTGGCATCTTAGCATCATTCTGTTCACATGAAATAGATGGCAGTAAAACCTATAAGCTAGTTCATAGGAGTTGAAATGCTTTAGAATCGCATGAACACCCCCGTACTCACGCCGAGGCAGGAAAACGTATCTTTTATTGGTTCAAATGATTTGTAACCTTGAATCTTCTCCGTTCTGAAAACTGTGTGAGTGTTGAGATCTCATCTGTTCCAGGGATCGAGGTGTACGCGCAAAAGGTTGTCCTCATGTCTCGATGTGACGTCATGGCCGCCATGTTTGGAGGTACTTTCATGGAGGCTTTTCAGTCTGGAATGTGCAAGGTATGTCCTCGTAAACCTTGTGTTTACATCAACTGCGTAACTCGTATTCGCAAACAGTCAGTGAATGAGTATGGTTTTACGCCGCTTTTAGCAATATTCCAGCAATATCACGACGGAACGCGTAAATCGGGCTTCACACATTGTACCCATGTGGGGAATCGAACCCGGGTCTTCAGCGTGACGCGCCAACGCTTTAACCAAAAGGCTACCCTACCGCCCCGTATTCGCATATAGATGTATACACATATTAGTGATTGAAACGTACATTCGACACAACCGAGTTTGAGACAAAGGGATTCGACTGTATATTCATATATAGATTTGGTGATTTACACGTGATTTGTCATGAATCAGGTAGAGTGTTAAAGTCGTTTACCATGTGTGGAGACAATTGTATAGATGTAAACATACACCTCAAGAGTCACGTTTTCTGTAAGTAAATTATATATGGTTATGTAATTTTATGGATCAAGTATTTGTGTATATTGAAAGGGTATTTGGAGATAGACACAGTTTGTCTTGTGCTTTGACTTTAAATGTGAAATCTGGTAGAAATTTTATTTGCTATCACCCTATAAAAATGTATATCATTCAAACACGCCTAAACGTATAGCCGAAGTTGGGATATGCCATGTACATGCTCTTGAAACATAACAATGGGTAACTATTTTCTTCCAGCTGAAAGTTCCAAACACAAGCTGCGAGTGTTTTCTCGCGTTATTGGAGTATATCTACACGGACCACGCCCCGATTGAAGGTGGTGATGCGGTCGGGATATTAGTCCTAGCGGATGAATACTGTCAACCTCGCCTCGTGAACCTGTGTGAGTTGTACATCACCAAGGAAGTTGACCGGAGCTGTACCAAGAATATCGAGAAGTCTGACATTGACGTCATCGGCCTCCTGCTGACAGCACAGGTAGGGATTCGAAAAATCAACACGATTGTGCTATCATAAAACTACATTCTTTTATTTATTTGGGACGATTTGTTTGTTTGTTTGTTTGTTCGTTTATTCTTTAACCGCACTCAGCAATATTCCAGCTATATGACGGCGGCCTGTAAGTAATCGAGTCTTGACAGGACAATCCAGTAATTGACATCACGAGCATCGATCCACGCAATTGGGATACAATGACATGCATCAACCAAGTCAGCGAGCCTGACCACCCGATCCCGTTAGTCCCCTTTTACAACAAGCATAGTCGCCTTTTACAGCAAGCATGGGTTGCTGAAGACCTATTATACCCCGGATCTTCACGGGTCTTACGGTACAGGAGACCAGGCTTTCAAAGGCACTATTGCGATCTGCGGTTAAAACTTGCGTCACAGGCGTGATAGAAACCAATGATCGTTGGTTCAAATCCAAAATTCACCCTCATTATGTTTCTTGGTTTGTCAGCACCATATCGATTTCTTGTGTGTTTCCCGTCTTAGACCTACATCACGTTGAGTACAAGAAGCTGACAACGGAGACAACTGAAATACTGTTTAAGTGGTGTTTAACCAAACTAATCATTCACTATGGGCGATCGAGTAACAGAGGTTACGATTTTCAGTCGTCATGGCGAAGACCCGGGTTATTTCATGTATTTTTTATGTTAAACTAATCGTTAACTAACTGTAGGAATCTACATGTTATTGTAGCTCCACAACGCTGCGCAGCTGTCCAAATGGTGCCTGCACTTCATCTCGTCCAACTACATAGCGTTCTGCCAGAGGTCAGAGTTCATCATGTTGAAAGGCGACAACAAGGTATACGTTGAGGAGAACCAATGGCCGCCAGTGGCCTACCTCAACGAAGTGGAGGAATATGAGAAGAAGGTGTCCAAACTAGGAGGAACATGTTCAGTCATGTGAACAATTTCATAAACAGACTCTGACGTCACAAGAAGCTTGAGCTGCCAGAGTAATCACGCGGAAATTACTTTCATCACTTGACGTCATGGGAAGCGATTGTTGTGTCAGCCTCGGTTTGGTTTGCGTGAAACACGTGCAGCACGAAGAGGCAGAAAAGCCACCTGTTCCCCACATTCGTCACCGCTCGTCCCTTTCCGTGGCCATAACGAAGCTATTCGGCTTGTCCCGGAATAACACGAGTTGGTGACGGTGGATCGCGTCATGTTCCAGCGACATGTTGACATGTGGAGAATTTAGTATTAGTGGCATTTACAAACCTGGTGGTTGCATCAGTGCAGCTGTTCTCACAGTTTTTGACACCATCTTTTTCAACTGACAAAACTAATGAACCACTCAAAAGAAGTTAAAGAACATGCCATTTGTTCATATGACTAAAGTTGATCTGTGATGACATGACAAAAACTGGGTGTTCTTTAACTTCTTTTGAGTAGTATATATTCACGTGACGTATTTTCAACAGTTGTCACGGCTCTTGAAACTTTGGAAGCTGTAATATAGCTGTGATATGGTTGCTTTGAGTAATGTCACCAATGTCCTAATGAGTTGTGATTTCTTTTGGTATTTTGCGCCTTAGGCCCGACAATTCGCTGTGCAGAAACCTGTGTCAGAAAGACATCTCAGAAACCTATGATCGTGTGTGAGAATGGGACCCCAGGTCCCTCAGCTTGTCATTAGAGCCGGGAGCAAGGATGACAGGGCTTTCAAGACGCCACAGAACCAGAAACCTATGATCTTGGGTTCGAATCCAATATTCCCCTTGATTATGTTTCTAGGTTTGCCAACACCATACCCGTGCTCGTGGGTATGTCAGAAGCGGTTAACGTAGGGCGCCACTTCATATTTCTCTCCCGCATCAAGTTGACACGCCGAGATATAGCTGAAATACTGTTGAAAGCAGTGGTCAACCCAACTCAATCACTAACTTGGATAATATAGATACGTATTAAGGTGTTGGCACACGATGTATATTTATGCTCAAAGTATGTGTTTACTGTTGTATTTTGCCCTAGTTACATATGTACATGTATATAGTCGCAATAAACATGAATAAATAATCACGAGGTGTTGTGTAACCTATTAGCTCAATAATAGGTCCGCATGTTTTGTAATACATTGATTTGTTTGTTTGTTGTTTAACGCCGCACTCAGCAATATTCCAGCTATATGACGGCGGTCTGTAAATAATCAAGTCTGGACCAGACAAAAACAAACGATGACATGCATCAACCACGTCAGCGAGCCTGACCACCTGATCCCGTTAGTCGCCTCTAAAACAAACTCACTCATGAGAAGTAATCAGAACAAGGATCGTTATTAAAATGGAGGGACATGGTTGAGTGTCTGCCATTCTATACCCAAGGAACAGATAGTGCAATCAACAGGTTTGCCCGGCCCGAACAGTCTCGATAAAGTTATCATATTGCTGATTGCTCCTAAAACAAAATTACCTTTATCCAATCACCCAGGTACAAATTCTCACATAAAAGGACGGGGAAACCAATGCCTACCCGTATAGAGGAACTCCAGCACGTGTGTGAATGTGGCGGAAGTGATGTCAGCGCTGAGTTGAGTAGTCACGTGACCTGGCTTTGTCTTGCAGTCTGTGTCGGACACAAAGGTGATGCCCTCCACCTTGCCCGAGTTGAGGTCCTTCCCGCTCATGGCCTCTGTCCCCTTGACATTTGCCAGCTGGTTGGTCTGAAAAAAAAGTGACTTTTCTTTAATATTTAGATACAAAATACCATTGATTCAAACCACTACTGAAGGGCCATAACTCTGTGCCTTCGTCTTGTACTTGGCGGGACCTTGGAGTAGTACAGTGGTTCATTCTCACGACAAAGACCCCGGTTCGATTCTTCACATTGATAAGTGCGAATGTGATGATTGAGTCTGTTGACGTGACAGGTTGCAGAATATGACCTAAACCCTAACGCATTACGCCTATTCATATAGTCCTTGGACCTCTGCTATTCACAATTTACATCCTGCCAATTGGAGATATCCAGAAACATTCTTCTACCTCTATGCGGAAAGCTTCCCCCTGACTCTGTATACCTTCATATTGGTGACACCACTGTGTACCCATCTGCCTGGGCCCGTAATCTGGGAATCATCTTTGATTCGACAATGACCATGGACACTCATATTTCACTAACCAGCAGAGCATGCTACCATAGCATCTATAACATCAGTAAAGTCCGCCATCTACTTGATACTCCAACAGTTAAATTGTTGATGCAATGTCTTGTAACCTCCAAACTGGATTACTGCAATGCATTGTATGCTAACTCTTTGCCTTTGAATCTGAGAAACTCTGCTTCTAAGGAAACGTTTAAGTCTCTCCTCAAAACCCACTTCTTCACGTCAGCTTTTCAATAGATCTCCTGATTCTTGGCATATGTACATAGACATTACTTTTTAACTTTGTCACAGCTCCAGTGAGCAACTGTCGATGAATATTAGGCGCTTTACAAATCAATGGTTATTATTATTATTATTACTTTTATTATAATTATATTTTTTTAATTATTATTATTATTATTATTATTATTATTATTATTATTATTATATAATTAATACCTTATAAATTTGACAAGTGATTACTTTCTCATGTGTCTTAACCAAACTTGAATGTATCTGAATTATGCACACAAACATGCATGAACACTATACTATACAGATAGATAACTTACATTAATCACCTAAACTAAACACGCTCCAATATTTAATTTAGTCTAAAGTATACTAATGTATAAATAGTATACTACAGTTATTATCTTACATTGGTATAATATGTCTTCGTGGGCCTAAAAGTCTTGAAAAGCATAATGATTCAAAATTCAATCAATGAAATATTTTATGGATATATTTTCAGCTACATCTGCAAAACCAGATATTTTACTTTCAGAAAAACTACGAGCCTACACATAAACTAAACAAACGCACCTTAGAACAATATATTATTTGTGGTAGGCAAAAACAATTTAATAGCACAATTATATCTTTAAAGCTTTGGTGCGGTCGGGTAGCCTAGTGGGTAATGCGTTCGCTCGTCACGCCAATGGTACCATGTGTGAAGCCCATTACAGGTATCCCCCGCCATGATATTGCTGAAATAATCATTCAGTTATGCTAAAAGCGGCGTAAAACTAAATTCACTCACGCACTCACTTTAAAGCTTTTCCCATGATAATTTGTTTTGGATAAAATCCCAGACACTCACCACCTACAGACTCTTCAGGGTATATAAAATGATAGGCCCTTAATGCTGAACTCACTATTGTACAGCCTCGAACTGTGTTATAAAGGTTCCATTGTTAAACGTCGAGGTGTCGGCCATGACAGTTTAGTGCGTCATCTACTTTCTTTCATGAATGTTCGCAAATAATATCTAAACATAGTAACAGGAACCGAGACCGCGATAGGCGTGTATTATTATAAGCTGGTTTATAAAGGTATTATATCCACCCGGTATGTTACTTCAGCTTTGAATCAGTGTGGAAGAGCGTCGTGAGATAAAGCCTCAAGGTACATATGTTATGTTGAAATGTAGACATGGTTATCCCATGGCAATATATTTGACACAGGTATCATATTAAGTTTGGGACCGTAAGTGTAGTGTTGTTGATCAAATCCTATTCGGTAGTTTACTAAACTCTTGTATTGACAGCTTCATGAAAACTTTCAAACTGGTGGCTGTCGGTGACGAAGCAGTTGGGAAGACTTGTCTTCTAATTGGGTTCAGCACAGGCTCCATGCCGGAAGAGTACAAGTCCACGGTCTTTGACAACTACAACTCAACACTCGTGGTCGACGGCGAACCCATTTGCCTGGGACTCTGGGACACAGCCGGGCATGTAAGTTTCGTTTGTTTGTTTTGTTTGTTCTACCCCGTATCATCGGCAGGTAAAGTAATCGGATCAATTGGCAGACTGTAGTCGGGGGTGTTAGGGTGTTGGGGTGTTGAGGTTAGAGCTGATGGATCAGCATCACATTGTTTTTTGAGAAGTTAATAAGGATACACTGACAGAATAATTCTAGGAGAGGAGAGATCTAAGGTGACAACTCTACTAGTCGATGCCAACTGCATTGATAAAAGCTTCAATCGGGTCAATTGGCATTCTGTAGTCCGGCTGGAGGGGTGGTGGTGGCGGTGGGTGGTGGTGCGTGGCGGTGGTGGTGGTGGTGGTGGGGGGGGGGGGGGGGGGGGGGGGGGGGGGGGGGGGTAGGGGGGTTGAGTGGTAGTAGTAGTGGTGGCGTGAGGTCCTGATCATGAAGAGAAAAGAGAAAGTGTTTATCATAAAACCGTAACAGTATTAATGTAGCAGTCATGAACACCTTCATTTGTCCTTTGTTTCTTGAAATTAATTTAGAAGTATTATTTATATCTCCAGGAAGATTATGACCGGTTCCGCCCCTTGTCCTACCCCCAGACCGACGTTTCCCTCGTGTGTTTTGATGTCACGAACAGAGAATCCTTCGAGAACATCCGTAAGAAGTGGTACCCTGAAGTCGATCACTTCTGCCCTCATACGGCAACAGTAATCGTCGGCTGCAAGACAGGCGAGTGTTGTACACGGCGACGTATCGATTCGAGTGGTCAGAGGTAGAGCACTACTGCCCTCTGCAGGTCAGTCTTTGACCACCAGCGACATGTGTTGTACAAGGTGACCTATTGATTCGGGTGGTCAGGCTCTGTGACTCTGTTGGTTGTGAGTCATCGTTTCGTCGCTCATAATATCAACCACGGGTCCGTAGGCATTCTGCCATTCAAGCTCCTTACAACGGCGTCCCGATATGTATAATAACGCAGATTTTGATGTACGTAATGTGCCGGAGCTAAACCTAAACACATTGTTGTGTGGCATTATGGCCACAAACAAACGATTTCAATCATGATCAAATTGTGATAAATGAAAACATGGCTGTAAGATAAATTCGCTGAAGGCATATCTCTCGTGGAACACGACCAGACCACACAGAGGGTCCGTCAAACCGTATTCCCCTCGAAGTAAGCTGACAACTTATATACAGTAAACTATGTTTATAACGAACACGCTTATGACGAACTGACGGATATAACAAACATATTTTTTTTGTCCTGACCATGTGCTGTATATATGCTGCAAATATACTCATAACGCACAACGGTAATTACGAACTAAAATTAGTGATTCCTTTAAGTTCGTTATAACCGTAGTGTAATGTACATTGTTATTCCAGACTTGCGTAAAGGTATCGGTGACAAGACAGCAGTGTCCTACAGAGAAGGCTTAGCATTAGCTTGGTCATTGGGAGCGAATTACTTTGAAACAAGTGCCCTGGCTATGACAGGTGTTGAAAAATGTTTCGAGGGAGCCGTAAGTACGTTTGCTTATGTGTTTTTTAAATGTATGCAGACCCCACCCCACCAGATGCATTAATTTCACTGAATCCCGAGATATTTTGATTGTACAATATACTGTTGCAAATAAGTGTGACCTCACTGAAATGATGGATTGTCTCGTATGTCATTGGTGAAAGATGCATGGATACCTTTCAGGTCAAATTTGGATTTAAGTATCATGAAGCCCTGAAGAAGCGAACCAGGTTAAGAAAATTCAAGAAACCTCTGCCACTTCCTCCAGCGAAGCCACCTGCAGGTATGTACACTCTGCTACATCAACAGTAACTGACCAATAGCCGAAATAAGATTGTAGGCACTGTCCTCAGTAAAACAACAGTGTATGAGATATCTGTACGACTTTACATGTGTAACTGATGGATTCAAACTACCGTTTGGTCGATGCCTGGCATCGTGAAGTATTACTGTATAGTTAATATCTTCCATGCGTCAGGTATTTGTTGATAATCATCATGATACCACTGTAGAGCCAGCCCCGTTGCCGGAGATAGAGGCGTCCAAGTTTGCTGAACACTGGTACCAACTCCTGGAGAACCCCAAGTTCTCGGACGTCACCTTCCTCCTGGGGGACAGACATCAACTGGACGCCCACAAGCTCCTGTTGTCCTCAGCGTCAAAGTTCTTCGCCCAAATCCTGCAGCTGCCATTTACTAGAAAGGTAAGGGTTCGTTGTGATGTTTCATTACCAAAAAACGACCATCTCGCTAACGAACCTGGTCTGTTTTCAGTTTGTCTTTTTCTTGTTAAAAACAAATAATATGGTAACATTACAAAATGCCTTTATCTTTACTTTATCCTTACTTTATCAATATTCCAGCAACATAACGTCACGTCACACATTGTGCGAGTCTATCCTCAACTTAAGGATTGTTCTGGGCTCCATTTGGAATTTTTTTATTTTGTATATATATATATATATATTTATTTATCTATTTATATAATGTACATCTATTTCTGGGATTAATGTCAGTCTAACATTGTTTCTCCACATGGCGAAATGGGTCCAGACTCTTTGGCGTGACGAACGAAAGCTTTTACCACTTTAATAACCCGTGGTCCACAAACGACGCATATATGTGATCTTTCATCTGTGTTTTGTACTTAAATATTCAACAGGTAGTGTTTTCATTCAGACCAAGAGGCTGACAAAGGTCAAGGAGACAGAGGTTATAACCTTGGATGACCTCAACTCAGGCAAGGTGGAGGGCATCACCTTTGTGTCCGACACAGACTGCAAGACAAAGCCAGGTCACGTGACTATTCGGCTCAGCACTGACATCACTTCCGCCACATTTACACACGTGCTGGAGTTCCTCTATACGGGTAGGCATTAATTCCCAGTCCTTTTCTGTGTTAAATAGGACGAAGTCGAGTTTTATGCAGTAGTTCAAAGCTGTATAAATGGTCTTTGCAAAATCGAGTCCAGGTCAAGCAAACAGCTGCTTTATAGCACAAGCAAAGGCCCATATCATCGGGGTAAGATGGCAAACAGTTAGCCAGGTCAGATTTTGTAACCACTCGGTCTTAGGTGTTTTCGACCTGGATTAGGATAGAATGGGGCCTTTCTCCTGACAAAAATAATGTTACGTGTCGAAGTTACATGGCATTTGTATGTTGTGGAACTTCCGAGGTCATGCAGTCAGAAGGAAATACTGTGTTTTTTCCACATAGTGAGTAGTTTCTGGTTGCCAAATACTTGGTCTAGTTCGAGTCTCTGTGAATTCCATCTCAGAAAATAGCAGGCGCACGTTTACAGGAGTCCATGAGAACATTTCCTTTCTGGTTTTAAAGGAACTCCCCGACTATCGGATGATGTCAGTGATGAACACCTTGAAGACCTCATCAGGGTGGCCAAGATATTCAGACTTCCCCAGCTGATGACGATTTGCCGCAACGTGTTGAACGACGAGGATATCCTTAATTCCACAATCAGCGCCTTCCTCAACGACGAGACGGCGTTCAAGATGAAGGAGCTCTACTTCAACCAACCAGAGGAAGCTGATGTGGTTTTCGACATTGGAGGTAAAGGCGGGCACTACCCCATTGTAATTTCAATGTTTTTGGAAGCTCATGATACTATGTGTGCTTGTGTTTAAACGATTATGTAACTTTGATGGTCTGTTTCGTGCTGGATACTTTGTGAGTCCGGAGGTCATCTGATTTAGGTTTCGAGGTGTACGCACACAAGGTTGTCCTCATGTCTCGATGTGATGTCATGGCCGCCATGTTTGGAGGTTCTTTCATGGAGGCTTTTCAGTCTGGAATGTGCAAGGTATGTCCTCGCATCTGCAAATCATCGTGAATATTTATTATTAATCTGTAAAGTCGGCACGGTAATATAATTATTGATTTGTACGTAAACAGACACTCAGTGGACAAAGTGTAATTTTATAGAATTTTTTTAATATATTTGTTTGTTTGTTGTTTAACGCCGCACTCACCAATATTCCAGTTATATGACCGCGGTCTGTAAATAATCGTGTCTGAACCAGACAATCGAGTGATTTACATCATGAGCATCGCAACTGGCATACGATGACATGCATCAACCAAGTCAGCGAACCTGACCACCCGATCCCTTTAGTCGCATCTTACGACAAGCATAGACGCTTCTTTTTGAAAGTATGCGTTGCTGAAACCTGTTCTCCGTCTAGATCTTCATGGGTCGTGATTCTAGATTATATATCTATTCTCTTAGGACATTTGTGAAGAGAAATGGGTCGTACATTTGTGTAATGTGAAAGCTCTTCAGTTTCCCAAAGTGTTAAAAGGATAAAGAATATGATATATTAGAAACTATATATTGATTGTTAGAAGATGAAATTTAGAAATTCACTGGTTTTGTTCCAGGTGAAGATTCCAAACACAAGCTGCGAGTGTTTCCTTGCGTTAGTGGAGTATATCTACACGGACCACGCCCCGATTGAAGGTGGTGATGCGGTCGGGATATTAGTCCTGGCGGATGAATACTGTCAACCTCGCCTCGTGAACCTGTGTGAGTTATACTTCACCAAGGAAGTTGACCGGAGCTGTACCAAGAACATCGAGAAATCCAACGTTGACGTCATCGGCCTCCTACTGACAGCACAGGTAGGGTTATATTACATTATGAAGATAACGCTATCGAGACACTCATTTACTTAACTTTTACATCGTTTCAACTTTCAGAAAACATGAAAGTCTTCACCAGTAAACACTGGTGTAATTGATCAAGGACGTGGGCAGTTGGGTAGCCCAGTCTACTATTTGTCCGGCATGGCAAAGACCCGAGTTCGATTCCCCTCCTGTAAATATATGCAGCCAGTTTTTGGTAGCCTTACCTCTGCTTGCTTGTTACGTTTTTTTGTAGCGCTGCAACGCCGCGCAGCTGTCTAAATGGTGCCTGCACTTCATCTCGTCCAACTACATAGCGTTCTCCAAGAGGTCAGAGTTCATCATGTTGAAAGGCTACAACAAGGTATACGTGGAGGAGAACCGATGGCCGCCAGTGGCCTACCTCAACAAGGTGGAGGAGTATGAGAAGAAGGTGTCCAAACTAGGAGGACTGTGTTCAGTCATGTGAACAATTTCATAAACAGACTCATCATTGGATGTTTATGCTGATCGTGTGCATCACATGGGAAATGTCCTATCAGGTGACGCACTGCAGTACCCGGATAGGAATTACTACACGTTCATTATGCGGATGTACGAAACAATAACATAGCTGTGATATGTCTGTGAAATAGCTGTGATATGACTGTAAAAATAGGGTTTTATATGACTGTAAAATAACAGTGAAGTTGAGCGACTGAGTATTGTTTTATACCACTTCTAGCAATATGCCAGCACTATCACGGTGGTGGACACCAGACATGCTGTGAAATATATGTTTTATAACTGTGACATAGGTGCGATATGATTCATCTTCCCGAGGTAAGAGAGTTAACTGACTATAAAAGTCCTGTTTCCAATATTGCCGAACTAGGCTGGTATTATGGAGTAATGATAAATTTTGGCTGGACTATCGAGTTTGTGCATAGTCCAATCAAACTGGCGCACCGTAATCGAAATCCGGTTCGTAAACTGTCATGCAGATTTCGGTCGATTGCAGGATTTGCAAAGCATGTGCACCGCCAACTCGATATCAACAGTTATTTTCCAAATCTTTTCATGTTTTAAATCAAGGTGCTCACGTGATTTGAAGCATTTCGCGATTTAAGACCCGTTTTATCACAATAGAGATCTTGATAATCGATCCGATCGTTTTGACTTGGCGCCACCATTTTGTGTGCGGCAAACGCAAGTGATACGAGAGGTGGAATCTGATTGGTCCATAGGAGAGGCTTAGAAGGGACATAACTGGTAATAGCCACTGGTGGCGCTACGATCGAGCCCAGGAATTCCAACCTAGTTCGCCAAGGGTGGAAACTGGACTTTTATAGTCAGTTAACTATCTTGCCTCGGGAAGATGGATATGATTCGGAAGCAGATCTGTGCTGTAGCAGTGCCGTGTGGAAAAGCTTTGAAGTAGCTGTGACATAACTGTAACATTGTAACCTGGAGCGATATGCTGTTCCCAGGAGTAATTCTGTCGTTATTGAAATGTTCTTTTTAAAGTTCAGTTTTAAAGTTTTCAGACAGTGAAACTACGGTTATAACGAACTCAAAGGGACCCCTATTGCGAGTTTGTTGCAACCGTAGTTCGTTATAAATATTTCGGCCGTCAGACATCTTGGATCAAAACAGGTGATCACATGTATGCGCAGACTTTCCTCGCGTTTGGGAAAATGTATACACAATGTCTGCCATATCCATGACCAGTATATCCTGTTGTATATAAACATGGCTACCTACTTACATGCATACTACTTTAAGGTCTACTCGATTCTTTCATAATACTTTAGTTATTCGATCATGAAATGGACCGCTTCAGAAGTCTAGTGGTAGAGCGTCAGCCCGGAGAAAAGTAGCGGAGTGATAGTGATAATGTAGTTTAATATTTATAAATCCTCGATAATGTACAGTCGGGATTTAAAGGTTTTACAAAAGATGGATTGTTGAACGAAACAAGAGAACAATTGATAATTGCTGAAATGATTACATGGGCAACAGCAGAAAACAATTCTATTTGTCTTTGCTGTAAGAGTATGTTTAACTCCACCACGAAAAGACCGCCTCCGTGGTCTAGTGTGTGGCTGCTTGTACTTGTCCGGACTGATGCCGATTTATAGTGCTAACTCGCTGAGATACCATGCCGCAGTTTAACATGAATTCCCCACTCAGACACAGTATACTGACTCCGAGCCGACCAGTCCTTGTTTTAGCCCCTTAATGCCGAGCGCCAGATAGGGTAACAACAAGTTCCATCTTTTAACGACTTTTGGTATGACGCGGTCGGGGATCGAACCCCGGACCTTCCGCTCTCCGGGCGGACGCTCTACCACTAGACCATGGAGGCGGTCTGGATAGAATAGGTCTCCAGCAAGGTATAAAGGTCGTAAAAGGAGACCAAAAGGATCGGATGGTCAGACTCGGTGACTTGGTAGATGACGTGTCATGTATCCCGAAGTCGCGGATGGTTGCTCACATATCAATCACTGGATTGTATGGTCAGTACTCATCGTTATAACTGTAATATTGCTGAGTGCGGCGTTAAACAACAAACCAAACGAATCGCTCTTATTTGGCAAGTGATTCAACGGCACCGAGATGTTTGGGACAAGTGCAGCAGGATCGATATACAGAGCTACGGACCGGATAGCGATCTGCAGCTGGCTGTATGCGAAGTAGATCTAGATTTAACATTCCCAGTTGTAGTTGAAAGGCAATAACTGGCATCGGATTAACATGTCCAGGCACTAATCTGTAATCTATTCATCAATAAATGTGAATGTACAGTTATTGTCGTCTTCATACAATGTTCAGTGTTCAAAAACAGGAAGAATAGCTTTCATTTCCTTAAGATGGCATGAATCCGTTGAGGAGAGAGTGTAAGAAAATATTGCCGCCAGTGCAGTTCCGGTAACATTGATGATATTCCCCTCTCTCCTACCCAGAATTCCAAGTACTTCTGCCACGGACCAGCGACATGTGACGATGTCAGATGTCACATCTTACAATGCATTAAAGAAATTACATGTATTTTTCATCCGTTTCATTTTTGAAAAGTCTACACATGTAGATTAATATATGTCATGAAATGGTTAACTTTCACTGAGAAAATGTCTTTCTACGTGTAAAATGTTTACGCTTGCGAATTCATCCTTTGTTCACATTGGTTGTACGGCTCTTGTTATCAAATCCCTATGGAGAGCTAGTGGAATGCTCACTTTGATGTGTAAAGATGAACAAATATATATTATCATTCTCTTCGCTGTTGTTGTAGTAACATACCCACAACTTAGGCCAAACAATGTGTTAAAGCGCACTGAAAGGCTTGCATTAGGTCAGTCTGCTCTGATTTCAAAATAAGCGCGTTTGTTTACAATCAAGAGGTCACGAGGAATGCAAATAAGCCTGAGACAGCGGTGTCAGTTCTGCACGCATGGTTTCAACGACCAAACATGTCATATTGATTCTGGTCAGCTTTATACTGTAGTCCCGAGATTTCGATGTCAAACTGAACAAGGAGGCGGCCATGGCAGCCAACAGCGCCACCTACTTCCTCTGACGAATGTCCACAAATAGAATCTAAATATAATAACAGGAGACGCCAACACGATTGGCTGGTATTTTTAACTCATATCCCTGGTTCATATAGGCATTATACGTCAACCTGCTTTGTTTCTTAAATTTGGCAGTGAGATACGGTGTCCGGAGACAATACTAGTAAGTACATTTCATGTTTACACGCATGTCTATCTACGTTTGATTTGTTTGGTCTCCGATCTGGTTAATTCAGTTCAATATCAGACATTGGTGTTCTGCCCAAAGGATGCTATCAACATAATTCTGTTTACATTCTGATGTCATTTTACCTAAGTACTGTTAACACATAGGAACAAATATAGCACAAAATATGTAAAGAGTAATACCTTGTTAGCCAGTCTGGACCTTGTAAACACGGAAACCTCGCTTTCCAGACGGTCTTGTTTGGAACACCTATCGCAACATATGTATATAAGTTTGTACTTATTTGTTTGTTATTTAAAGCCGCAGCCACCAATATTCCAGCTATACGACGGCGGTCTGTAAATAATCGAGTCAATCAAAACAATCCAGTGCTTGAAAACATACATCAACCAAGTAAGAGAGCCTGACCACCCGATCCCGTTAGTCGCCTCCAGATCCCGTTAATCGTGACAAGCATAGTCACCTTTTACGGCCCCGTTATATATATTACTACCGACAAAAAATAAGGGAACTTGAAAACATGCATCAACCAAGTAAGAGAGCCTGACCACCCGATCCCGTTAGTCGCCTCCCGATCCCGTTAATCGTGACAAGCATAGTCACCTGTTACGGCCCTATATATATATATATATATATATATATATATATATATATATATATATATATATATATATATATATATATATATATTACTACCGACAAAAAATAAGGGAACTTATAATTCGAATGTAGCAATCGTTCAGAAGTACATTTACAATACAGTGGCGTTGCATCTGAACGCACCATGTGATCATAAACATCACGTGATGCACGTCACACAGAAACCCAAGTGAACTCTCTAATGAAATGAGCTCAGCACCTCTTGAAAATGGCTCCGAGACAGTTTCTCAATGAATAGACGAAAGTGAGAGTACGACAGTGGGATGTGGATGGCGTCAATTTCCCAAGTTGCATGGAAGTTTGGCAAACGAAGTGTAATTTCTGAGGGACAAGTATCGTTAAACAAATAGGACTGCAATGAGACACTGCTGTGGCAAGCCTTAAAATGACACATATACAATATCGTCTCAATACACCAATTCTGCAAGCAAAACATTCAAATCTGCTCCTGTTATCAATAGAGAATGCTGTACAATAACAGGAAGGCGAATGTCAATATCTACCGTTTAAAACCGACTCTATGCAGTCCCCTGAAAGCAAGACCTCCTGTGAAGGATGTGACCCTAACAGTTTACCATAGACGAAAAGGATTAGGGTTGCCTAGGCAACACCAGGGGCGGGATGTGCGCCAATGGCGCTACACCGGGTTTACATACGATTCAAGGTTTCCCTTCGATTCACAGATGGCAGAAAACGTTGTTGGCGAGGTAGCGGCGAGCGGTACGCCAGGGCAACAGTTCGTGACCATGATCGGTATGGGGTTTGTTGTGTCATGATGTGGGGTGGTATCACACTCGACAGGCGAACTAATTTGGTTACTGTGAATGAACATTTGACAAAATCTTGCATCCTGTCGTTGTTCCATTCGCTAGAATTATCGGCAGGAACTGCACGATGACAATGTCAGACCACATCGCGCCGAGGTCGTCACCGATTATCTCCGGCGAGAATCGGAATACCCCTGACATGTCCATAAAAGAGCATCTGTGGGATGTTCTCGGGCGAAGAGTGTACGCCAGCACCCGCCAACGTGGCCCAGATTGGGTAGCTCTTCAGGCGGAATACCAAGGGCAACAATACGCATGTTAAACAACAGTATGCCATCAAGCAAGGCATCGTCCAACATGGTGGACACACCAGAAATTGATCTACACCCCCGAAATTAATTTTACAGACATTTATCGTCATTACTCCTCCACGATAATTTTATCAGTTCCCTTTTTGTGTCGGTAGTCTATATATTTACAGCAACATTAGGGCAAAACCCGAATTAATTCAGTTTCTTGACCGTAAATCCTTTAATGGTCTTGCAGGAATTTAATCATTAGGGGTGGTGGGGTAGCATCGTAGTTAAGGTTTCGCTCAATACGTCGTATGCCCGCGTTCGAATCGCCACATACATACAATGCTTGAAAACCAGTTTCTGGTGTCCCATTTCTGGTGTTGCTGGAATATTGCTAAAAGCGGCGTTAAACAATACTCACTCATTTAATTGTTAGGTTTGTTGTTCATTCCATGTTTGTAAATTCTTGTTTTGACAGTAATATGAAGGCAATCAAGCTAATTGTTGTCGGTGACGGTGGAGTTGGGAAGAGTTGTCTTCTCATTGCATACACAACAGGCTCCTATCCGGCAGGGTACATCCCAACGGTGTTTGACAACTACGACGCCAACGTGATGGTTGACGGTGAAATTATAAGCTTAGGTCTCTGGGACACAGGCGGGCAGGTAAAGTAATCATAATCAGCTTAAATGTTCATCATAATACTCATAAAAAGGGCCCAATACTGTAAACTGTCGTTGTCATTAATACAAGAATTATGGCAACACGTTTACATCAGACAGACCAATGGTTGATAGTGTGAGCGATCGTTGGAATATTTTATCCTCCGATTTTGTCAATTCTTAAATCGTTTGCCTCCGATTTTGTCAATTCTTAAATATTGTTACGTATTACCATAATGTAATTCATACTGTTGCGAACATACTCAGTTTCCATGTTTTCAACAATATACAACGTTGAGCAATTGACAGTAACTTTAGTCAAAACGCCCCTGTAAAAATATGGTCAAAATGGTCAAACTATCCTACCAAAAAATATATAACTCGCCATGCATTCTTGCCTTACAATATGGGAGTTAGACTGAAGTAATACCTTCTTGTTTGTTTGTGTTATTTACGCCTTGATAAGAGGAATCAGTGACCGCTTTTGTGTAGGTTAACGCCTCATTCAGCAATCTCCCAGTTTATATGACGATTGTCTTTAAATAATATAGTCTGGACCAGACAATCCGGTGATTGACATCATGAGCATCGATCTACGAAATTGGGATACGAGGACATGCATCGACCATGTCAGCGAACCTGACCACCCGATCCCGTTAGTCGCGACTTATGACAAGCATGGGTTGCAGAAGATCAATTTTAACTAGGAACCTCACGGGTTAAAATCAGTGAATGATATTATGACGACCGTCGGGTGAAGATGACACATTAGCAATCAAGTCACAACGCCTGACCACCCGATCCATTTAGTCACCTCCCACACTCAGTACGGGTTCCATTCACAGAGAAACTGTTTTCTTCAAAGCCCAAATATTAGATGACAGATGGCACAAACTTGACGATAAAATGTCCTTTGATGTTTTTTTTAAAAAAATCCTAAAAGAAGCTTTTTTCTGCTAATATCTCCAGGAGGATTATGACCGGCTCCGCCCCTTGTCCTACCCCCAGACCGACGTGTTCCTCGTGTGTTTTGATATCAAGAACAGAGACTCCTTCGAGAACATCCGTGAGAAGTGGTACCCTGAAGTACAGCATCACTGCCCGAACACGCCAAAAGTAATCGTCGGCTGCAAGACAGGTTAGCAAAGGCCTTGGTACATTTTAACTAAGGTACAAAACTAAGGGGTTTTGTCATTGGCAAATGTTGAAACTTTCAAAGAACATTTCCTATCATACTATTTTAACATCATGTAACAATTTGACATGATGTCATTTGACCTGTTTGTGTTTTTCGATGAAGGACTTTAATCGATGTCTAACCATTAAACAAAGTATATTTGTTTTGTTTGTTTGTGTTGTTTGACGCCACACTCGACAAGATTCTAGCTATATGATAGCGGTCTGTAGATAACATGTCAGGCCCAGACAGTCCAGTGATTGGCATCATGAGCATCGATCTACGCGATTGGGATACGATGACATGCATCAATTAAGTCATCGATCCTAACCACCCGAACCCATAAGTCACCTCAAACGACAAGCATGAGTTGGTGAAGACCAATTCTAACCCTCATCTTCACGGGTTTCAAACCATGTTATATTACTTCTAAGAAGTGTTTGCACCACACACAAACACTGAAGATGGCTTTCTGAGCCATGATGCCATGGGGTTCCAATGTAACACATCTGGAAACACAGGTATCACGTTCGCTATTAATATTTGTTAAGTAATAGCTTCGTATTCATTTGACGGCCATCTTCCCCAAATGACTTTCATTATTTTCATTGCCTTTCATCTAACTTTTGTTTCAGATTTGCGTCGAGGAGACGGGGATAAGACCACGGTAGCATTCAATGAAGGCGCAGCATTGGCTTCGTCACTTGGAATGACGTATTTAGAAACAAGTTCTCTGGCCTTTACAGGAGTGAAGGAATGTTTTGAGAGAGCTGTAAGTAACCTTTACTGAAGCTTCAGAAATAATACATGAATATTTGAGAAAACCCAAACGCCGAAATGAATTCTCCTATTCCAACAAGGCATTTTGAAGCGCCTTTCACCTGGACCATGTGTTTATATCAAAAGTCTATTAGAAAATAACATAGAGTGCGTATTATTATGAGCACAAGGCTCAGGCACATTGATTCAAGAAGCTTTAAATATTAAACGTCAACTCCAGAGAATTCCATTAGGCGTAAAAGTCAAATTAGTATTATATTAATGGATAATTAAATCAATGATGACACCAGGTGTTCTCGAAAAGCCACTTGTCTGCTAGCTCAAATGTCATTGTTTGTCAGGGGAGCAGTTAACAATTATTAAGATAAAACAGAAACAATGTCTCACACAGGACACGTGCTACAATGTCGAGGCCTTGACTGAAGATGCGTCTAGATCGTGGAGCATAGACCCCGATTAATAGCTATTGTTCTATTGCATGTAATTGTTGTTTCAGGAATATGTCACTCTTTCAGATTAAATTAGGATTGAATAAGCCATCAGTACCGAAGACTTTCAACATCTTTGGAAGATTCAAGAAACCTATGCCTCTGCCCCCGGTGATGCCCCCTGCAGGTATGCACACACTACTACTCTAGATACACTAGAAGATAAATACGGCTGGCTGGAACAGTGTTCAGGAACACTGGGTGTGTGATGGAACTGAATGTGGAAGGGACATACTTTCCGAAGACTATCCTCTCTGTTAATTATCTCCCTTTCACCGAATGATATTGATAAAACGGCTTGATCAACATTGTCCATCTTGCTTAGGCAAGGACGTAAACTGACTATTCCATCCTTGCCGAACTAGGCTGGAATTTCTTGACTCGATCGTAGCGCCACCAGTAGCTATTACGAGTTATGTCCCTTATATGTCCTTCCTATTGACCAATCAGATTCCATCTCTCATATCGCTGGCATTTGCTTCAAACAAAATGGCGGCGCCCAGTCAGGACGATCTGACCGATAATCAAGCTCTATATTGTTATCAAACGGGTCTTACCTCACGAAGTGCATGTAATCACGTAAGCAGCTTGATTAAAAACACAACACTTGGCCACCTTGATTTAAAACATTAACAGATTTGCAAAATATCTATCGACGCCCAGTTGGTGGTACACATGCTTTGCAAATCCTGTAAATCTGCACATTGAAACCATGTTGTTTACGAACCGGATGTCTAGGTCGATACGCGATTCTGATTGGACCATGTATAGACTCGTCAGTCCAGTCAGAATGTAACTCCGGAATTCAAGCCTAGTTTGGCAAGGGTGGAAACTGGACTTTTAAAGTCAGTTAACGCCCTTGCATCGGGAAAATAGTAGTGGTGAAAAAATAACTGTTGTCAATGTTCGTTTTTTTATTGTCTTGATACTATTGCAGGTAAAGTCTAACACTGAAAGGGTCAAAATCAGGGCGATTTTGAAATTCAAACCCACTGTCAGTGATCCTGGCACTGCTAAGGGCGGGAACCACTGGCATCCTGCTTTTACAGATTAAACCGATAAATTCGTTTTAGTGCTTTTACAATGACTGTCACTGCAAAGCCATGTGATATATTGATTAGTTTTTGTAAACTGTAAAATCAATATTGTGAATGCTTGTGTTATTCGTATCAATTACCATGCTACTATTATAGGCCGGGCCCCGTGGACGGAGATAGAGACGTCCAAGTTTGCTGAACACTGGTACCAGCTCCTGGAGGACCCAAAGTTCTCGGACGTCACCTTCCTCCTGGGGGACAGGCATCAACTGGACGCCCACAAGCTCCTGTTGTCCTCAGCGTCAAAGTTCTTCGCCCAAATCCTGCAGCTGCCATTTACTAAAAAGGTAATGGTTCATTGTGGTGCTGATGTAATATCGCTCTTCCCACTAATTGACATATTCTTTTGAACCCGTGAAGATCCGGGTTAGAACTGGTCTTCAGCAACCCATGCTTGCCGTAAAAGGTGACTAACGGGATTGGGTGGTCAGGCTCTCTGACTTGGTTGATGCATGTCATCGTATTCCAATAGCGAGTGTCGTTGCTCATGATCTCAATCACTAGATTGTCCGGCACAGACTAGATTATACACAGACCGCCGTCATATAGCTGAAATGGTGCGGCGTCAAACATCAAATCAACGAAACGACCAACATATGCCTTTGATGTAGAGTGTATGTGTATTCTATAATAACAACTGGCATTAGTACTATGGTATTTTAAGAAGTCTCATTTACAGTCTTGATAGAGACACGATTGACTAATTGAGTGTGAGTTTAGGTCGGGATTAGGAGTATTCCAGCAATATCGTGGGGGCGACATCAAATATGGACTACATACTATTTACCAATTGTGGGAATCGGTTCTGGTTGTTTTTAGGCGACGAGTCCCGACAAAGAAAAGAAGGAGAGATATGTTCTTTGGAGATGCCCTTCAAACAGTGTTCAAATATTCAAACTACGTTTTTTGTTCAGACCAACCAGCTGACAAAGATCAAGGAAACGGAGACCTTGACCCGGGAGGACCTCAACTCGGGCAAGGTGGAGGGCATCACCTTTGTGTCTGACACAGACTGCAAGACAAAGCCAGGTCACGTGACTATTCAGCTCAGCGCTGACATCGCTGCCGCCACATTCACACACGTGCTGGAGTTCCTCTATACGGGTATGCATACTTCGTTGCCGCCATGTTCTGTGTGAAATGAAACCTGACACAGTGAGTGAGTGAATAATATGTCACACTTTAGTGAGAAACCTTCCAGATATTACAAAGCGGCATGGGCCCAGTTTCACAAAGCGATCTTAGCTTCAGGATTGTCGTAAATCTATGTTAAGGCATTAAGTTTTGGTCGTCTTTGAGCTAAGATCGCTTTGAGGAAGGCGTTCCGGTAAGCAGTCGTGTTCGTCCAGGCGAACTAGTGGTTGATAGAAAGGGCATCGATCTACGCAGTTGGGATACGATGGCATGCATCAATCTGGTCAGCGAGCCTGACCACCCGATTCCGTTAGTCACCTCTTACGACAAACATAGTTGCCTATTACGGCAAGCATGGGTTGCTGAAGACCTTCCCGGATCTTCACGGGTGTAACCTATAGTGGTTAATAAGTTCATTCGTCACGCCGTAGGCACGGGGTCTATTCCCCACTTTGATACAAT
The DNA here is from genome assembly GCF_022045235.1 of Haliotis cracherodii. NCBI lineage: Eukaryota > Metazoa > Mollusca > Gastropoda > Lepetellida > Haliotidae > Haliotis > Haliotis cracherodii. The sequence goes on from NW_027266271.1 coordinate 16,352,302, forward strand.
TTGTAAAACGTCTCTCTCGTCGTAATATTGATGAAGCCAGTTGTTCCTGTGCCTACTTGTTAAACATTAGGTCCGGGGCACGTCCCTTTATGAAACCCTATCCAGAAACATTAAATTGCTAAAATCGCAAACAAATAATACACTTCTAACCAATAAATTATCCTTCATTTGTTGGAAAGCATCATGTTACCATTGACAGACGTTCTGTTTTACAGAAATTGCCAAATACTTGGTCTAGAAAGTAAAATATCAGGTGTAAATGTTTACAGGAACCCATGAGAACACAGTCTATCTGTTTTACAGGAGCTCTATCTGTTTTTCAGGAACTCCCCGACTGCCGGATGACGTCAGTGAACAATGCCTTCAAGACGTCATCAGGGTGGCCAAGATCTTCCGACTTCCCCAGCTGGTGACGATTTGCCACAACGTGTTGAACGAAGAAGAGGTCCTCAATCCCAGCATCGGCACCTTCCTCAACGACGAGACGGCGGCCAAGATGAAGGAGCTGTACTTCAACAAGCCAGAGGAAGCTGATGTCGTTTTCGACATTGGAGGTAAGGATGTTTGATAGACCATTGTCATCAGGCTGCTTTAGGGAATCTCTTGATATCATTTATTTATTTAATTCCTGCGCAATAATATTGGTGTTCAAGTTCTCACTACATCTGAGGGGGGCACGGGTGGCCCAGTCGTCTAAGGCGCCGCGATTCGCTGTGCAGAGTTGCGTCCCTTGGGCACGCCAGAAACCTATGATTGTTGGTTCGAATCCCGGTTCGCCCCGATTTTGTTTCTAGGTTTGTCAGCACCATACCCATGCTCGTGGGTTTCACCGAAGTGGTAAACGTCTGAGACCTGCATCACTTCGGGCCTTCCTCCCACATTAAGCTGACACGCAATGATATAACTGGAATACTGTTAAAAGCGGCGTTAAACCCAACTCACTCACTCCTACATCTGAGTATTAACAAGCTTATAGTTTGAAGCAAAAACTTGTAACCAGCATCACCAAAGTCCTTGTAATACTGGAATGAGTGTAAAGTGTCGAGTTAAAGTCATCTACATTGCCCACCAACGGACAAGACGCAGGGAAACCGTGTTTGTAATTGAATCAAGTTCACATGAAATAGATGGCAGTAAAACCTATTAGCTAGTTCATAGAAGTTGTTGTGGTACTGTACCCCCGTACCCAGGCCGAGGCAGGACAACGTGTCTTTATTTGGTTCAAATGGTTTGTAAACTTGAATCTTTTCCGTGCTGAAAACTGTGTGAGTCTTGAGATCTCATCTATTTCAGGGATCGAGGTGTACGCTCACAAGGTTGTCCTCGTATCTCGATGTGACGTCATGGCTGCCATGTTTGGAGGTGCTTTCATGGAGGCTTTTAAGTCGGGAATGTGCAAGGTATGCCCCAGCATGGTGGTGGTGGTGGTTCGAACTTTGTGATCGTTTATTTATGAGTTAGTTTGTGCAGCAACATGTGATCTATATTGTGCCCGCCAGCGGATTACGGATTACATGTTATATGAATGCAGGCTGACCAGCCAACTTGTATGGAGGTGTACAAGACGGTGGCACCATGCCAATCAGGCAGCTACCTTTAAGGACGTTTAGTGACAAAGTGACACACTTGGAATGGACAGTTGTTGTTTATCGATGCCAAGTAGTTGATTGAAGGTACCTTTTTAGGACGTTTTTTAATCAAAGGTATACAAATGTAGGCCCTCTGTAGCAAAATGTCATTTATTCCAACGCGGGTCCAGGGCGCGCCGTGAACCTATCCCGATTCGCCCCGATTATGTTTCTAGGTTTATCAGCACCATACCCGCGCTCGTGGGTTTCACTAAAGTGGTTAACGTCTGAGAACTATATCACTTCAGGCTTTCCACCCACATAAAGCTTACTTGCCGTGATATAACTGGAATACAATAAACGCGGCGTAAAAGCCAAATCACTCCCTCAAAACGTATGTCCTCTCTACGTATGTGTCATGTCTGCTCTTGAAACGTAATCAGACCATGTTCATGACAGAACAATGTGTAACTCTTCCAGCTAAAGATTCAAAACACAAGCTGTGAGTGCTTCCTCGCGTTATTGGAGTATCTCTACACGGACCACGCCCCGATTGAAGGTGGTGACGCGGTCGGGATATTAGTCCTGGCGGATGAATACTGTCAACCTCGCCTCGTGAACCTGTGTGAGTTGTACATCACCAAGGAAGTTGACCGGAGCTGTACCAAGAACATCGAGAAGTCCGACATTGACGTCATCGGACTCCTGCTAACAGCACAGGTAGGGATACTAAACATCATCACGATAGTGCCATTATAAATCTACATTCATTTGTATATCAGGACAGGGCACTCGCTGTACTGAGTTGCGTCCCTTGGGTACACCAGCAACCTATGATTGTGGGTTCGAACCCCGTTTCGCCCCAATTATGTTTCTAGGTTTTTCTGTACCATACCTGCCCGTTACTTTTCTCCCACATGATGCTGACATGGCGTGACAACTAGAATTCTATTAAAAACGGCGTAAAACCAAACTCACTCACTCTTTTGCATATGGTACCTTTATCATTTTTATTTTTATTTTTACACGGTTTCAAAGGTAATCTTTAGAAATCAAGATTAAGGCACCTTTTAAAAAATGCTTCCATTTGTACCAATATCAAGTTTCAGTAATCGCTCAGGAAATAACTTCAGGCATTTTATGTTATCGTATCTCCACAACGCCTTCATTCCCTTCATGGTATATATTTGAAGCTCATTCTTGGTTGCCCTGTCGTACACTGCTCTCTTAATGTTTCTCTGTAGCGCCACAACGCCGCGCAGCTGTCTAAATGGTGCCTGCACTTCATCTCGTCCAACTACATAGCGTTCTCCCAGAGGCCAGAGTTCAATATGCTGAAAGGCGACAACGAGGTATACGTGGAGGAGAACCGATGGCCACCACTGTCCTACATCATCGAGGTGGAGGAGTATGAGAAGAAGGTGACCGAGCTTGGAGGAACATGTTCAGTCATGTGAAACAGTTGGTAGGGCTCGGATAGGAATTGGCACACACGAACAACGCGCCTTATTCGGGTGTAACTGTGACGAAGGAGTCCCAAAACCTTCCTTGGTGGTCATCTTCCCGAGGCAAGGGAGTTAACTGACTATACATGTCCAGTTTTCACCCTTGCAGAACAAGGCTGGAATTATGGAGTTATATTTTGGAGGGACTAACGAGTCTATGAATAGTCCAAACAAAATCGAATCGACATCCGGTTCTATTACAGGTTTTGCAAAACATGTGTACCGTCAACTAAGCGTAAACAGATATTTTCCAAATCTTTTCATTTTTTAAATCAAGGTTCCCACGTGATTTGATGCACTTCTCGAAGTAAGAACCGTTTGATTACAATATAGATCTTGATTATCGATCAGATCGTATTGATTGGGCACCACCATTTTGTTTGAACCAAATGCAAATGACATTTGAGGTGGACTCACATTGGTCAATAGGAGGGCCAAAGAAGGGACATTACCCTTAAAAGTCACTGGGTCGCTGCAATCGAGCCCAGAAAATCCAGCTTAGTTCGGCAAGGGTGGAAACTTGACTTTTACATTCAGTGAACTACAGCGCCTCGAGAAGATTGTGGTGGTATGCGTAATGTTTTCTTGACATGTTGACACGTGGCGTTCTGAACATGACTGTATGATGACGTGTTGATTGCCCCTCTGCTACTGTGTCCTCGCATTTCTCAACAACAAGAAGCACATCAGAACTATTAACAAAAAAATGAATGCTGATATAGTTATGAGTTGTACTTTCAAGAGGTGAGCCTTCCTGAGCCTTTTGTTGCCACGCTGTGGTACGCTGTGATATGTTTGACTGGCGAAAGAACATCTACTCATTCTATTGTATCTGGTCAATGATTCCATATTGCAATATTCATTTTAGTATTCATGTGTTTATGTGCTGCGTGAGTATAGGCGATGTGTGTCGCCTTGAGTGTAAATGCTGTTTGAGTATATATGTAGTGTGTCAGTGTGTATGTGTGAGTTTACGTAGTGTGTAGGTGTGAGTGTTTGTGATGTTTGAGTGTATATCATGTGTCAGTGTGTATGTATGAGTGTACGTAGTGTGTGTGCTCGAAGTGCGCCTGTGTGAGTGTATGTGCTGTTTGAGTGGATATTATTTGTCAGTGTGTATGTGTGTGTACGTAGTGTGTATGTGTGAGTGTACGTAGTGTGTCTGTGCCAGTGTACGTAGTGTGTCTGTGTCAGTGTATGTGCTGTTTGAGTGGATATTTTGTGTCAGTGTGTATATGTGTGTGTATGTAGTGTGTATGTGTGAGTGTAAGTAATGTGTCTGTGTGAGTGTATGTGGTGTTTGAGTGTATATCGTATGTCGGTGTGTATGTGTCAGTGTACGTAGTGTGTCTGTGTGAGTGTATGTGCTGTTTGAGTGGATATCATGTGTCAGTGTGTAAGTGTGTGTGTACGTAGTGTGTATGTGTGATTGTACGTAGTGTGTCTGTGTGAGTGTATGTGGTGTTTGAGTCTATATCGTGTGTCGGTGTGTGAGTGTCCGTAGTGTGTCTGTGTGAGTGTATGTGATTTTTGCGTGTATATCGTGTGTCAGTGTGTATGTGTGTGTATATGTTTGACTCTTTCTGTTGTGTGTCAGTGTTTGTGTGAGTGAACATAGTGTGTACGTGTGTATGTGATGTTTGACGGTATACGTTGTTGGTCAGTGTTTGTGTGAGTGTAAGTGATTTATGCCTGTGAGCGTGCATGTACCTATGACATGATCTGTTGTGAGCCAGTGTGAATGTATGTGGTCTGTTTCGGTGTGCATGTGTGACTGTATGCGTCAAGCCTCTGTGTGTGAATTCATGTGACGTGGGAGTGCACGTGATGCGTGTCTATGTCCGCGCAAATCATGTATGCCTGCGTGATAGGTTCTATGACTGGTTGAGTATATATGAGTGCCTGCGTGATTATATGTGCGATGTGCTCTGTGTGCGTATTGTGTGTATGCCTGTATAAGCGTGAGTGCATGTAATGTGTGCCTGTATGCGCGTACGTGTATGTGAAGTGTGCCTGTATGAGTGTGAGTGCATGTAATGTGTGCCTGTATGCGCGTACGTGTATGTGAAGTGTGCCTGTATGAGTGTGAGTGCATGTAATGTGTGCCTGTATGGGTGTGAGTGCATGTGAAGTGTGCCTGTATGAGTGTGAGTGCATGTGAAGTGTGCCTGTATGGGTGTGAGTGCATGTGAAGTGTGCCTGTATGAGTGTGAGTGCATGTGAAGTGTGCCTGTATGAGTGTGAGTGCATGTGAAGTGTGCCTGTATGAGTGTGAGTGCATGTGAAGTGTGCCTGTATGAGTGTGAGTGCATGTGAAGTGTGCCTGTATGGGTGTGAGTGCATGTGAAGTGTGCCTGTATGAGTGTGAGTGCATGTGAAGTGTGCCTGTATGGGTGTGAGTGCATGTGAAGTGTGCCTGTATGAGTGTGAGTGCATGTGAAGTGTGCCTGTATGAGTGTGAGTGCATGTGAAGTGTGCCTGTATGAGTGTGAGTGCATGTGATGTGGGCCTGTATGCGCGTACGTGTATGTGATGTTAGCCTGTATTATGCGTGTTTTGGTTAAAGATGCTCAACATGCGCAAGGATAACGTGGGTGGATTATCAAATATCATCTTTGCCTTTGACATGCCCAAAATATCAACGTGTTATCCACGACTGCTTTGTCATGACAATTTCTTTCGGGTTTTAAGTACCTATATGTATGTTCGTAATAAACCTGATAATTTACATTGAGATGTTTTTGTTGGTAAAATGTCGTAATTGTAGTTATGGCAGGTGGTCAGACTCGCTGACTTGGTTGATGCATGTCATCGTATCCCAATTGCGTCAATTACTGGATTATCTGGCCCAGACTCGATTATTTGCAAGACATCGCTGCGGCGTTAAACAACTAACAAACAAATATAATGAGAACAGTTCGCGTTCTTAGACGTTTACAAGTTTTGTGAAACCCTCGAGCACGGGTATGGTGCTGACAAACCTAGAAACATAATCGGGACGAAACGGGATTAGAACCCACGACCATAGCTTTCTGGCGTGCCCAAGGGACGTAGCTCTGCCTTCTGTGGCGCTTTATACGATTGGGCCACCCGACTGTATTTGTCGGAGAACATTATCGGGGTATTGTTCTTCTACACGGGATATAAAGGGACACACATCTCTTGGACCACAGCCTTTAGTAAGAATTATAATAATGCTACTGTTACAACAACAGCCACAACCACTACGATAATACACATAGCTGTGCGCAGGAACAGGAAACGGAAATATGAGTTTCCGGTGATGCGGACAAGACGAGGGTCAAGTACACCGATACGGTCTCGTGTAAACTGAACATGACATCTGCCTAATGCTGTTTGGACTTAATCTCCAGACACGTGAAGATCCGGGTTAGAACAGGTCTTCAGCAACCCATGCTTGCCGTAAAAGGTGACTATGCTTGTCGTAAAAGGCGACTAACGGGATCGGGTGGTCAGGCTCGCTGACTTGGTTGACGCATGTCATCGATCCCAATTGCGTGGATCGATGCTCATGATATCAATCACTGGATTGTCTGGTCCAGACTCGATTACCAGGATAAAGAAAGTAGCCACTTATCACGCCACCGCGGTAGAGGCTTGGAATCCATGCAATTATTATACCCTGCGGGGTAAATCCATGGAGCTCCTTTAGCTGTGTGATGGTTAAATTTAGCTTGGTCTTTTAAAATACACAGTTATAAATGAAAGTATATTGGTTTATTTAAAATTGACATTTTTCATGTAGTTACTGATATAAAAAACGATTTTGCATATATAGTTATGTTCTGTTTAATGTGTACCATTTCTTAAATATATTTATTCAGGGTAAAATCGTTTGTGTTGTTTCGCTACATTTCCCGACGCTATATCTTTTGACAAACCGCCATGTCGGTAAGAACGATTACCCCCCTTGGCTGTATATCACGTAGCACTTTTGTGCGGAGAGTGTGCTTATCGGGCTGAGTCCAAGGACAAGTATATAAGCTATAAAAAACAAAAGAGCTATATGAATTTAGGTCAAGTTCTCATGCGGTGTCAACTCAGTGAAGCACTTAACGCCTGCTCAACAATCCTTCTCACTCGTCACACGGGTATTTCAACAGATTGTTCAACAAGTATAAATACCAGGCTTCAATAAATTATAATTTTGTTAAATAATTAACTAAATTTAAAACAACAATAACCTTTCCATATTCACCAGAAATATCTGCTGAAGGTAGGGTCGACTGTACGATCCCGACTATATCATGAGCATGTATTTATAAATCACTATCAGAGTGAGTGAGTGAGTTGGGTTTTAACGCCGCTTTTAACAGTATTTCAGTTATATCACGGCGTGTCAGCTTGATGTGGGAGGAAAGCCCGAAGTGATGCAGGTCTCAGACGTATAACCACTTCGGTGAAACCCACGATTACGGGTATGGTGCTGACAAACCTAGAAACATAATTGGGGCGAACCGGGATTCGAACCCACAAGCATAGGTTTCTGGCGTGCCCAAGGGACGCAACTCTGCACAGCGAATCGCGGCGCCTTAGACGACTGAGCCACCCGTGCCCCCTACTATCAGAAAGTAAGGTGAACGTATAATGCCCCACCGGTGTCCGGTAAAACAAAGGGTTTTGTAGTAGAGCCTTGTCATTGTTTGTCTTCATTATTACATATATGGTGTTTGGTCAGTGTGCAAAGTTGACAACAGTATTGATCCAAGTTGCTCACTGTTTTTAACGTATCCATACCGTTTTCACTGTGGGTTTCAGTTGCATGTGGTTTATTTCTTCGTCATATACGGTCTGTATATCATCATCTTCCCGAGGCAAGGGAGTTAACTGACTGAAAACGACCAGTCTAGACTGGAATTATGGAATTTTATTTTGGCTGGACTAACGAGTCTATGCGTAATCCAATCAAAATCGCGTAACTGCAGGATTTGCAAATGATGTGCACCGTCAACTGGGCATCGAAAGATATTTTCCAAATCTTTTCATGTTTTAATCAAGCTGTTCACGTGATTACATGCTCTTCGCGAGGTAAGACCCATTGTATTACAATAAAAATAGATCTTGATAATCTCAGATCGTATTGATTGGGCTCTGCCATTTTGTTTGACGCAAGTGTAAATGATAGGAGAGTTGGAATCTGATCGGTCAAGAGGAGGGACATAGAAGGGACATAACTCGTAATAGCCACTGGTGGCGCTACGGTGAAACCTGGAAAATTCAGGCTAGTTCTTCAAGGGTAGAAACTGGACTTTTACAGTCAGTTAACTCCCTTGTCTTGGGAAGATGGTATATCATGCAACTTTTTAACACAATTGTCTATTATTAGCCTTAAAAATATGGTTGAATGATTATATTCAAGATGTTGGGTTGAAAGCTTTCATAATACTTCAAATCTAAACCGGAAGTAATCACACCACAACGTTGCAAGTTAAACGGAACCGTACACTACCTTATCAAACTATCACATCAAACATTCCAAAAAAACAACCAATTAGTACTGTATATATATCAATCCTTTCATCCCATTGCTTTGCTAAGACGAACTTCATTTGTAGCTGGCATTTTGTGGCAAGGAACATTCAAGGCACTGCATCATTGTTTACTTCTATGCGATGTGAATAATCGATATAACGGCGGTGTGGTTCATCGTAAGGTTGTAGCATGCTCCTTTCCATGTGATCCGAAATGCCGCAATGACATACAGGGCCCTGATTTGCTCTGTTCACAAAGCGATATTAGCGCCACGACTGACGTAAGTCCATGTTAAGGTAAGGGAGTTACTATCATCTTAGCGCTAAGATCCATATGTCGAACTGGATCCTGGGCCATGCCTTCGTAGTGCTACGACTGCCATAAATCTAGGATATAGTATGGGAGTTACGATCATCTTAACGCTTTATTACTTTGTGGAACGGGTCCTGAGTTAAAATGTGTTTTACATTTTTACATCAACGAATAATGATGAATACATGACACTTATGGATAAAACTTCGTTTATTCTTTGTCACGACGTTTCAGAGCTATTTTCTTCCTCCTTCATCAGGTGAAGGTGTGCTTTGATATCATATATTTTTAATACATAAATTGGTGTTACTTCCCTGTGGCACATTCTGAACTCTGTTATTGTGAAAGAGAACTGTTTGTCAGTCCGCTGAAGCCTTTTATTACTAAAAGTTTTAAAAAACATAAGTTTAAATGATTACTGTGTGCTGGTTGTTCCCAGACACAGTGACACAATGTCGAAGGACCGACCGGTGTGCGTGAGGATGGTGCTTGTGGGGGACAAGTTTGTGGGAAAATCCAGTCTGGGGTCGTTCCACGTTCTGGGATATCTGCCTTGCGATCTGCTGAAGATGGGACAAATGAAGAATAAGACAATCACAAAGAATGGCAGACTCTACACCATCAACCTACGAGAAACAGGATCAGGGGTAATAATTGTAGAATTTAGAAGTGTTTCACAAGCATGTTTTCGCTATGCAGAGATGCGTACCTAGGTCATACCAAAAACCTGTGATACCGGGTTCAAATGTAGTTTTTCCCTTCTAGGTTTGTCAGCACCATACCCGTGCTCATGGGTTTCACCAAAATGGCAATCTTCTAAAACCTGCATCACGCCCATTTTTCCTTCAACATCAAGCTGGCACGCTGTAACTCTGTTCAAAGAGGCGTTTAACCCAACTCATTCACTCATTCTACGGACGCAGGACAGCCTCGTCCTTAATGCATCCTCTATACTGAGACAATTACTTACATATCGTGTCTTTTCAGTTCGCCAACAGGATGAGTATGACCGCCTGCGACCATTGGCCTACCCAAATGCTGAGGTGATGTTACTGTGTTTTTCAGTGGAAAAACTGGAACTGATAGACATGAATAGTGATCAATCATCGATTTGGTTGTATCTAAAATACACATATTGGCATCGTCTTGGTGGAATCAGATCAGTGGCAATGACTATATTTGCAGATCTGAGGGAGACTTGTTAGGAGACGGTGTCGTATGATGAAGGGGCGGCTATGGCCAAGGTGCTAGGATGTAGATATTACGAAACCAGCATCATCAACAACACGGGAGTTGAGGAGTACATCAATGCAGCGGTACGTAACAATGGAATACAAATGCTTCATCAGAGGTGAATTGGGTTGAGCGTCACGTTTACGATTTAAAAACAAACTTGCATAGCGGCGTGCATTCATGTGTATGGCTGAACACCTATTCTAACCCGGATGTTCGCGGGTGTAACCTATAGTGGTTAACATGTTCGATCGTCACGTCGTAGGCCCGGGTTCTATTTACCAAATGTGTAAAGCCCAATTCACGTCTCTCTCGTCGTAATATTGATGGAACATTGCTAACAATGACTTAAATCCCTGCTAAAAAACGCTTCATTGATATGGACTACTTTTTGAACATGTACAGTTCATTCCTTTCACAAAGACAAAGCGACAGCATTTAGTAACAGTTACTTATGAGATGGCATTAAGATCATCCATTATACCTATATGCGGAATCGAACCCAGTCATTCGGCGTAAAGCCAACGCTTTACCCACCAGGGGCCTATTTCCCAAAGCGACCGTAGCTCCACGACTACGTAATGTTTAAGTAAGGCTGTTACGACGGTGTCACTGCTACGGTCGCTTTGTGAAGCTGGGCCTAAGCTTCCCCATCGCTCCTTTCGCGAAACATTGAAACGTGACATACATGCACATGCAACTTTTCCGTGGAATGTATCCTACCGTTTCCTTTTCAGATAGAAGAAGCAGAGAGCTATAAGTTGCTTGTACAGAGGAAACACCGTATTGTAACGCCAGGACCGATCGAAGGGTGCGGAGCCAAATTTTCACAGGAAATTATTTTACTGCCTTGTGCTGTGAGGGTCCGATGAATTCGCCTATCTATTTGTCCTGCTAAAACTCATTGACTGTAGAATCATGTACTCTGCATATGTAGTGTGAAAGATGTATCTAGAAAGAAGATTATTATTCTTTAAGGAATATCTCATTTGACATTCAGCAAACCCCGTAAGTGGGAATACCCTGCCGTACCGTATATCCCGTTAGTTGGGACACACTGTCGAACAGTAAACCCCGTTAGTTGGAACATCTTGTCTTACAGCAAACCCCGTTAGTTGGAACACCCTGTCTTACAAGCCAACCCCGTTAGTTGGAACACTCTGTCAAACAAGTTAATACCCGTTCAGACACTTTGTCATTCAGTTAACCCCTGTAAGTAAGAGGTCCCTGTCATGCAGAAGATCCCCGTTAGTTGGAACACCCTGTCATACCGTAAACTGCATTTGTTGGGTCACCCTGTCAAACAGTAAACTTCCGGCCTTACACTTTGTCATATAGTAAACCCCTGTTAGTAGGAACATCCTGCGGTGCAGGAGACCCCCGTTACCCCCGGACACCCTTTCATAAAGTAAACTTCCGTTATTCCAATGAATAATTAACGATATTTGTTAAGTTGGACAAACTAGGAACGAGAATGTCAGGATTAACCGGGTTTCACTGTATATACGCAGTGAAGAAGAGTATAGTATCAAACCAGAAATATTTTGTGTATTTTTTGTCAAGAATTGAATCAATTTGATTAACATATTCTTAAGATTACATTTCACAGTGTGTAAATAGCGTGGAATTCTTTTTAACAAAGTTGATCGTCACGTCTTCACATACAATGGCGGTAACGACAATACTCAGAGATTTTTTCATCCCAAAGGTATGAACAGAAACGTTTTGCTCTGTCTATTTCAGCAACTGATATGACACGTGTATCGTGGTGGTTACTAATATGTGCGAGCGACAAGGGCACTGGAAGAATTGTCATCACACGACGGCGACCGTTGGGACGAGTGGTGACCTGTGACTCACTGCAAGACCATCCTGGATGTCTGCTCCTTCAGACAAATATCCTCTTTGTATACGGGTGCGCATATATTGATTCAAAAGCTAGTAAATCATTTTAAAAAATACGCCAACAACAGGAGCTTTTACAGCTTGTGTATTTGATCATTAACACAAAAACAACCCGTAAACAAAAATACATAATCAGTGACATTATTCAGCGAAAAATGCAGCACAAGCCCCGCCCATTCTAGTATCAGCCAATCAGAAAGCAGTAGTCAGTTAGTGGGCGTGACCTAACTCCTTTTCGGTTTATGGAAACATAAATAATTTCTTTGCTTGGTTAACCTATCAAATGCCAATGAATCACTCGTATTTTATCTATTTCGTTAACAAAAGAATGAACGCCTCAAGTCATGTTCCTTCTCCAATTATATATGAGAAGCAAAATAACCTTGAGACAAGAACTTGTGTGAAAAGTAGGATGCAGGCGCCCAAAACAGATTCCTGTGGTTCGAGCTGTCTATACTAGCCTCTTGACGACAACACAGGCACCTTGGGCATCTGTTTCGGTAAGGGATCACACCTTGCTGTTGACGAATTACCAATCCAAGAAGCAAGCTAGCTATTAACATAGACCAGTATACAATCAACTGTGTTACAGACAATCTATATTAACCCCCAACAATATGCAATTTTGACAGGTACAAATTCATATATAAATTTCAACATTAACTGAGGTAAAACTACATTTGATCAAAGAAATAACATTTTACAAACAACGATGGCAAACAAACATAGAACTGTAACTATAGAATGTTGAAGAAACCAATAAACGTACATGAAACGGAATCCATTTTCAGAAGAAACATATTCTCGTTCTTAAGGGACGTGCACATGGTTGTATGCCGTTAAACTGCTTTTTTATTTTTTTGTAATTCAACATGATTATATAAAATATGAAACAACGTTTACCATCATTTGTTCCATTACGAACATCTTGACACTTTAATGTTCATGAATTACCATTTTATAATGAACATGGGACACTCATAAAGAGTTTCTCGTCAAGCATGTATGTTTGCAACTTCCAAAGTACTCAATTGCAACATGTACATTAGTGACAAAAGCATGTCCATAGTCATAGGAACTCTCTACTAGAAGAACCCATTGTACTATTCTGACAACACCATAAGCACGTGTTTATGAATTACTTGGTTAAGGAATAAAGTAGAGAAAACTAAGTGCAGCTAATTAAACTAAAATTACAAATTACAATACATAATTAAAAAAACGTATTTGAAGAGATCATACGCTATATACACAATGTTCAAGAAACAAGTTAAAAGGACAATAACATTTGAGGAAATTGCGTGTGGTTTTCCTGTCACATCATAAGCTGCACTTCTGCACTTTCTTCACATTTCTCAAATACTGTATGCATAAGCCTCTGCTATGTAGATACTTCATAATAAATACGTAAATAGAAGAACACATAAATATCTCTTGAACACTTTGCCGCTTGTAATGAGAAATAAGTACAATATAAATTAGAAACCATTCAAACGAAATTCTGACAAAATATGAAATAGGCAGGACAATTTTTGAAAACATTTTTATCATTTTTACTCTTGAGATATCTGATGCCAGTGAAATTCAATGTGTTGTCATTTAAACCTACAATATACGAAATGGTATCCTACTCAATACAACTACATCACTCTCCCTGGTTACATTAAATACCAAAGACGATCTGTCTTTACCTTTGTAGGTGCATTTATGCTGAGGATAATGTCAGATATAAATTCTAAACTGTTTTGCAAATAGCTAGGGTAGTGAAACAAGTTATTATTGTAAGAAAATTCTAATCAGGTAATTTTATGGCTAAAACATAATAATTAAGAGGACGCAACATGTTCAGACATTCAATACTGAAGGGCAACGTTGAATACCATTTGGTATCACACAGCCATTTGCAAACGTACAAAGGAGCCTTTTTAGAACCACTAATCGTTTTACAAACATGGTTGATCACTTTCAGGAGTCTATTTTGAAAAGTTGTATTTTACACTCAATGGCTGCCTCAGCCTTAAACTAATACATATAAAGTAAAACTAGTTGATGGTTCAGTTATTCGAACATCCATTGGGACACATTCCCTCATAACACCATCAGTACAATTTGCCGAATGTCCCCTTTCATCTACAGCGTTGTTCATGCACCTCCTGGTTGTCGAACATAGCTGATCATAATTCAGACATTTGCAGACTTGTTTCCGCTCTATGTATTGACTTTCGTTTTAAATACATCATCTTTTTAGCGAACGCTCTTCCCATCGTACCTGGCAAGGATGTATCAACGTTTGGAACATCGTCATCATTATCCCCCGCAGGAACATAAGCCCCAGCAATACGGTTACCTCTCTTTGCCTCTGCAACCACATAATCGTACATCTTACTAGAGTACCGATGTCGCAACATATTTTGGCCAGTATCCCTTCTGTTCGCATTCTGTCCTGCCGTATATTTCCGAGGGCGTGTATATTGGGATGTTCCTAAATCTTCCAGAACTGTCGATGTGAGATCACGATTGCCGTTGAGACGTGTTGCAGTCATTGACATATTAAGTCTTCTTGTGGTGGCCAACGTCCTGGCAGTTATACCACCTGTAACTACGTCTCTCAGTCTGAGGTAGATGTGTTCCTGATCCGCGTCACACTCAGTTGTAAGTTCTGTTGTTTCTTCCAATTTCTCCATTAGTTGATGGGTTTGTTTATCAAATTTGACAGCTTCATCAACTGTACCCTTAAGGGACGCCATTGATATGAGATGTAGGAACGTTTCCCAGCGATGGAACAACATCCCGCAGAACTGGATCAAGATGAGAACAGTGAAGAAGATGATGAAGAGAAGTCCTAGGATATCAATCTTTAATGGAACGACTTCCCCATTCAGGTTGTACTCAATTGTAAAAGTGGCAGCCTCACGAAGCTGGAACATAAAGTTGATAGCCATCCAGAGAGCATTCATCATCACCATCAGAAAACACACGTCATTTCTCAGCTCGATTAAGTCAGCCTTGTTCCTTGTTTCTTTTTGAGGATCCTTTTCTATTGGTTTTAAATACTTCTCAATTAAAACATTCCAGAAGTCCTTTTCTTTGCCGATTAGTGTCAGAACTGGTCCATTTCCAAGTGTCGGATCATGAGCCCAGTGATTACCCCTGTAATAGTCTGTCTCAGGTTCGTCTTCTGTTGGTGCCGGCTCTTCGGTAGAGGCGGGTATTTCTGTATCAGGCTCATTCAAGCACCTGGCAACACTTGCATGAGACGATTGACTTTGAGGTTGTTTTCCTGTTGACTGATCTAACAGTTTAGCGATATTATCATTCATTTGTCTCAGAAGTGTCACAACATCGTCCTGCTTGTCTGTGTTAGATGATAGTAGGTTAGGTTTTAGCCCCTCGAATAGTTGTTTGAGTTCTTGGATATAGGTTGAACTAAAGAATAGACGTGCAAACAAACCATCTTTCTTCTTCTCGTTCTTTTTCTTCTCTTCGGTTTCTTTTTCAGCCGCCAATTCTTGCTTTGTTTTCCTCCTGGGTATTTCCCGAGTTCCCCAGGATACAATGTTCAGATTGCAAAGTGAATATATAAACAGTAAAAGATACCCGGAGGGGATACACAGGAAGTACAGAAACCCATGAGGTAGACAACTTATTTCTTTCCAATGGAGCAGCCCAGACAAGATGTACAAGACAGAGAGAATGGTGGTAAAGAGGACACTTGGGTGGAGAAAGCTTTTCTGGAAGGCAATCACGACAGTGCCAGCAATGACAGCCATCATAATGAAGGCATAGATTGCACTAAATATTGCTGCAAGAGTAAGCTGAATCTTGGTAGAGGTGGTAAAGCAAGCGATTGTGAAGATGGTTGGAATGAGCAAGGACATCAAATAAGCATATATCAATCCAGGCGCGAAAACTGCTTCAATGGCTCCGGCAATCATCATGATGACAGTGCCTGGTCCCAAGACGGTCCCTGCCATCATCGCCATCTGGTATGCTATGTACAGGTAGCTGATGTTGGAGTTGTGAGCGACAGTTACTTCAGATGATGACAATAGGTCCATGATATTGGCCAGGGTGGACGGAGTCCAGCGTCTTCTCTGGTTGAAGAACTCATTGAATCCTTCTGGGGCGTACGTGTAGGCATCAGCGGCAGCTGCATAGTCCACTCGGTACCCCTGCTGGAGCAGCAGCGTGCACAACCATCGGTCTTCACCTGGGACAAGGAAACCATTATTACATATTCTGAAAAATGATGCTTTCAAGCTGATCATGAATACGTTCTTTGTGAAATGGGTCTATGTTTAACGTATTGATACCTTGGTCATATTGCAGGAAGTGTCCAGGTTTGGTTGGTAGTGTTGTGTATGTCCTCATGATGTTGTCATCCATTAGAGCCGAGGCTCTGAAGAGGGAGAAGCACCCAGGACTACAGAGGACACAACCTAGGACATGCTCAGTCGATTTCTGTAGCCAGTGACCAATAGCATATTCAAATTTCTGGTACCAAACAAGAGGCCCTGCAGAGAAAAGATATAGATTACTATGTACTGATTCTGTGAATGATCTCGAGTCATGTATGATCTTTGAGATAAAATAGCGACGTGATACATCTTTAGATTTATAATCTGAAACATGTTTTACTTTATTAGTTGGCACACCTGAACCGATAGGATGGATTCTGCCACAAACTGCTCCAACTTTCTCGTTCGACATCTTGTCTAGCAGAACTCTGACCGACCCGGGGCTGAAGTCAGTGTCGCCATCTAGAGCCAGGACATACGTGTTTTTGCTCTGAAAATGATAACAATATTGATCAAAACTAGCACACACTTGTGAGTTTTGCTTAAAATCAAGGTTCCACCACGAAAGGCTTGGTTAACAATACGGAACAGATTCAGAGGAATTTACTGAATATGACAGGTAACTTGTCAACATGATCCCGATTACTATTCAATACTACGACCTTTACAGTGAATATTAACACGGCTTTTATTTCTTTAATGACAATGGTGTTGATGGCGAGTACTACCTGTAGACTTACCTACCTACGTACTGACATCCAATGATCCATACATATAAGTTTCAGCACTAATTTTTTTTCAGAGTAATTCTGGCGCTGTCGTTTAGAATTCCGTTAGCAATTCACAATACATATACATACGAGGATATAAACCTGGGGAACTGTGTGCCAAATGAAAAACATATATATCAAGACTGCGCTGTCAAATATTACATACGGCTCTGGCATACCTCTTAAGCATAACGGAATCCTGAATCTATGAGTTAATCGTATTTACCTTTCTTTTCGTGTCCAAGTCAATCATTTCGCTGACGTGCTTCTTGTCCACTGGTGTTTCAGGGTTGATTTGTTTAACGATGTCTTGAGCAGAATCTTTCAGTATCTGATACCCCAGCAAGTAGTACATGTACATCACCTACAACAATGATCAGCATCTCTGTGTGATCAACATCTTCAGGTTACCCATGTGCCAGATGTCCGACTCCAGTTTTTATATGTTGATTCCTTAAATCAGCAACATTTTGCTTATGGTAAGACATTCAAATAGACACAATCATCGTACAAAACGTCTTCTCGTACATGTAAAAATGTAGCCCTTAGAATGTAGCTGATCATTTTTCATATAATTGTTAAAAATGGAAAATAGCCTGTTTTCTTTTTGGAATGTTTGGTCAAGTAGTCTCGGGCGCTGAGAAGAGATCTCTCACAGTTTTCATGACCCTTTGCTAATGTGCACGCTTAGGTACACCCGATTATGACACTTGGTCGTTCAGCGTCAATGTATATATCCCTTTAGATAAGTGGCAAGCTAGGCCGAAGCCCTCACCGTTAACAATGGCTAGTAATTACCTGTGACCATCGCTTCCTGTGCCGAATCTTGTTTTTATCCTTGATGTGGACATACAACAGATTCCCGCCAGGCATCTCCCAGATCAGCTGGGCCCCGTACGGAGTGATTACTTTGCAGGGAGCATGCAGATGCATGTACGTCTGGTGAACAGCGCTAGGGGACAACAATTTCATAATTCAATAATAATGGCATGATGATGATGATGACAACAACAACAACAACAACAATAATAATAATAATAATAATAATAATAATAATAATAATAATAATAATAATATAATAACACTCCTTTTCATTTGGCACTAAAGTCAATACTCGTGTATGCTTAAATGCAAAACCATTGGCACTCCATTTAATGGATCGGTGTGCACTCGAATTTCATTCTCAGCTCCCTGTGCAATATACAACCCAAGCCGCATTTGAGGCTCTGGAAGATAGACAGTCACATTGTTAAACATCCTACCGGGTATCCATTAATTCCTAGGTGAACACTAAAGCTGGGACATTATGAAAAAGTTGGACGCAATGTTCAAGTAAAAAGGAATTATGACAAAAATGTGTTCTCAAATTTAAAAAATGAAATAATAAATGATTATGCTATTAAATCAAACTAATATGCCACAGGTGTAACAAATCTCCAACTTGGTAAAGGTACGTACTTATCACACTCACACACGACTTCCACGTATTATTTTGCTTGTTGTTTAACGGGGGCGGTCGGGTGGCCTAGTGGTTACAGCATTCGCTCGTAACGCTGAAGACCCGTGTTCGATTCCCGACATGGGTACAATGAGTGAAGCCCATTTCTGGTGTCCCCCGCTGTGATATTGCTGGAATATTGCTAAAAGCGGCGTAAAACCAAATTCACTCACTCACTGTCGCTTAACGCCGCCGCAATATTCCAGCTTATGACGTCGGCCTGTTAATAATCGTGTTTGGACCAGACAATCCAGTGACTGACACACGTCAACATTGTTTGGGTCAAACCTCAGACAGAAGCAACATAATTCTACATATGATTAAAAGTCATACCTGCATGCCTGACTCATGACCTTCATCAACGTTCTTACAAACACGTTAGCCTGCCATTTGTCATCGTCGTTAATTTCCAGAGAATCGTCAAAAAATATGTGAGCTAAAACAAAAATGTTAAAACAATTGAAAATATATGTCTCAAAAGAGGCAGTATTTTAAGTCGTAACACTAACGAGTATATAGCAGAGGGACTGATTCACGCAATGGAACATCATCAATACATCAAATTCACCACGCCACTAAGCTACTTATGGTTGTGACAATTATCCATATCGATAGGGTATGATGACACATGGCATTGCGTAAAGAACTCCCCTTATTCTTTTGTTGTTTTTGTTGTTGTTGTTGTTGTTGTTTAACGACGCCCTCAGCAATATTCCAGCTCTATGACGGCGTTCTGTATGACAGCGGTCTGTAAATAATGGAGCCTAGGCCAAACAACCCAATAGACATCATGAGCATCGAGCCACGCAATTGGGATACGATGACATGATATCAACCAGGTCACCATGCTTGGCCACCCGATCCATTTAGTCGCCTCCTGCGACAATCATAGATTGACGGGGATCGATATTATAGTTGGATAGAATTATCATTAAACCGCCCTGATGTTATCAGAAATAAACGGCCCACTGTTACTTTAAATATACCCTCATATTGCTTGACGATGGGCCATTATCGTTGTTAGGTGACGTAAAAGGGATAGGGATCGGTGACGTCATGTTCAATAGTGACATCATCTGGTTCTATGACATTTCCATAATTGTAAAAGTGGGTGAGTGACATTCGTGTCGATTGCAGTAAATGTTTCTATACTGATATTGTTTCTTTTTATTTGATAACAAATTCTGTCCATTTTATCAAAATAACAGTAACGCTATTTTCAGGGCATTATCATTTGCAGAAGCCCTCGATCTTTTCAACAGCTCACCTTCGTCAGGCAGTTAATGGAAGACCCCGGGCTTCTATAGCTACAAATGATAATACCCTGTAAAATAGCGTTACCCTTATAATATTACCCGGAATCCCCACGGGTTAGTCTTCATACAACAACGATTGGGCCGACAGATTTGCATGTTTGTAGTCTCTTGTTCTGTCACACTAAGTGCATTAGAGAAAGAGCTCGCGTTTCAGAGTCTAATGGATTGAATGGACATAATTTAAAACAATAAAATAAATATACTGTGTTTTCAATTAAGAGCTACGTTACCTAGAGATTTGATTACGCTAGATTAAATTTGGAATTGATCGCGCGGCATATATATGACATCGCAATGATGGCGTCGGATTTAAATCTTTGTCGTTTCGTTTCTTATGACATTGTCAACCTTTTTATCTTCTGGGTGGAGGGATCTCAGTACTGATGACGCTTACCCTGATAGTTGAACCTATCTCTCACGTCTACTGTATTACGAAGAACTGCACATTGCTCTCTCAACGCCTGTTCTTTGTCCAGCCTGGGGATACAATGAACGTGGAATAGTATCAGCGACCACCAACCCTCATAGACTGAAATCAGGTTCTAAATATACTCACGTATATGCAACTATACCTTCAGTACAAATATGGCTGAGAAGGAAGATGTTATTCTTCAAAATTCGTAATTAGTAGCATTCCCAGAATTCGATGATCGTGAGTTCGAATTCCTGATTCGCACCGATTATGATTCTAATTTTGTCAGCACCCTACACATGCTCGTATCTCCCTTTCTAACATGCAACGATGTGACTGCAATAATGGTCAAAGTGGCTTAACCCCAACTCACGCACTCTTAACATATGCAACTACCTGAACAAAGATTTCAGTAGCTGGGTCATTTCTATCTTGGTCTCGTGCCACATAGTTGCGCATGCGTATATGAAGGGAATCTCTGCACTGGTTGCATCTTGTGTTGAAGAGTTAGACTGCTTGACGCCTCTGGGCTTGACTATGAAGAAGTGCTCTTGCTGATCGTCAGGTCCATCGCAGGAATAGGTGACAGTTTCGTTGTGACGACGACGGTTCAGGACAAGGTTTTCGCACGTCAGTATCCCACAATAAAATGGGTTGATGAACAATCTGGAAAGAAATATAGAAACTATTTACACTCGCTACATGTTATTGATGTATAAGGAGAGATATACAGGAGTGTACGGCACTCCGGGAATGTTAGATTATTCAAGGAGTTAACTCATACTGAATCAGAGTATGATGTTTAAAACGCCGCTACCATCGACAGAATTATGGCGGCCTGTCTGGGCCAGTGACTGATAGCATGAGCAGTGATCTACTTCATCGGAACAGGATAACACCAATTAGTCATGTCAACGCGCCTGACATTCCGACCAGTTAGTCGTCTCTAACGGCATGCTCTGCCCGAACCGTACCTTTTCTCTTACAAAAACAACAATCCATAGCGTTACCTTTCAAAATCCTCCAGACGACCTTGCATTGGAAGCCAAATATGTCGAGAGATCCACAGCAGTGACATAAACCATGATATTCCTACATAGTAGACATTTTGTGAGACGTCACACTTTTCTCTGTATATGGCTATGTGTTGGATGAAACCAGTATCATTGTGATGACAGTCACCAGCCCAAATCCCCAGTGTAACGAGGATGGAAACGACGATTGGTACAGCGAAGGACATTATCTGCATCTGCAACTTACAGGCTGTGTACGCTGCATAGTACGCTACAAAGCCACCAATAGTCACTGCTAACAAGGAAGACAGCATGGTGGTATCTTCGAGTAATTCCGTGAACACAAACAATACCTTGTCAGTGTTCTTGAGATCGACCCCCTTCAAATACATCACCAAGTAAACTGCCGCAACAGTCATGATGACCTTCCACACTCCCGCCACCATCGACACGCTGCTCCTTCCTTCTTGCAGTTCAAAGCGGATCTTCAGTATTTTGTTCATGAAGCGGTTGTTGTAGTTGCCGCTGTCTGGCAAACCCTGGGAATTAAGATGGCCAATATGACCATCTACAAATGTCTCCCAGCATTTGATGGAGGTGAACAAAACCCCGATCACCAAAACAGCTTTGTCTTCTGGATTTGCCAGGCGCTGTGTTGGATCTATGAAGGGGAAGAGCAACAGGACTACTGAAGCTTGACAGATCAACGCAAATACATCAAAACTCTTCTTCAAGACAACCTTTACTTTGGAATCCCCGTACACGTTTCCGGAACAGGTAATCAGTAGAAGGGACGGCACAATGTTGGTTGCGCTGAGGAGAAGTGCGCCAGATATAACGTCATACTTGGGTAGGATCCAGAAGACAAGGGCACACAGTCCTATGGAGTGGATGGTCTCAAAAAGCAGAATCTGAAACAGTTAAAAACAGTCTAAATTATCAATAAACACTAAATATCGCATCAATACTTCAATATTTGCAAAGGGGAAATATGAAGATAAATATGTATTCTGATTCAAATCCTGAAATATAAATCTTTTCTCTGGCATGGCTACCGACTGACATATAAGTGTGATGATGTTAAGAACTATTTAAAATAACTTTATATAATCTAGTACTAAACTGAAACAATCAACGTGTTTGTTCAATTTGTTATGGACATGTTCCTACCGTGATCCACGTTAGGACGCCAGGAGTTGGAGAGGATCCAAAAAGCCATTTAAGGAACGACACCAAGGAGGTAAGCATGTAAGGAATACACATTGCTATGGTCAGGTAGAAGTAGTGGGCTGTCTGAATGTAGGTCGACCTCATACTATATCCACCCTGAAAACACAAAAGACAACATACGTCTAGTTTAAGGAAACTAATCAATATAAGTACAGTAAACTACGTATATAACGAACACACTTATATGGAACTGGTTTTCGGTACCGTCCATTTTCTGTTTATATGCTGTATATATGCACACAACGAAGTACGGTTGTGAAGAATTAAATTAGGGGTTCCTTAGAGTTGGTTTTAATCGTAGTTTACTGTATGTGGACCTGTGGGTGACATTAAGACATCAATAATGTTGTTCAAACTATATTTACATCTAGTACTATATTTACATCTAGTACGTGAATAAAAATACGGTCATAAAAAGAAGGAATATGGTTTAATTTATTTGTTTCCTGGGACTCTCTAAATAGCCTCAGAAGTGTGACGTGTAAAAAGTTCATGTTTCCATTTTAAGGTAATCGTTTTGGTATGGAAAACAAGGGTTCTTTTCAAACTGAATTATACATGTATATTGCGAAAATGTAACAGAAGGCTTTTATATTTAAAACATGAAGTCCACTCCTTGCCTGCCTGGTGGTGCTTGTTGTGGAGGAAGCTGCTGGAATGTTGGAGAGTAGCACCATCAGACCAACTCTCTGTGCCACGCATGCGCAAAGAAGGATCAGGAATAGCAGGATGTAAACTGTGCATTTGATGACCTTTAAGGTCATCTCGTCGTAAGCATCCTTTCTAACTACTTCCGTGTCAACAGTCCGAAATACGTCCCAAAAACTGGAAAACAGAAATAACATATATCAAATGTTATGACTAACAATGACTAACTTTAAGACAGCTCGTGATTCAGTTGGTTCCATTTATTTATGAAATTACACTTTTGTCTATCAGAGTGAGACCATCCATATCATCACAGTCCAGCACTCGCATTTGAGGCATGGTGTGAATCGGTGGCAGAATACATCTTAGGGTGTTCACGCTATGAAAGATGTTTTAAAAGAGATTATTTTGTATCACGAGCCATGGTGCTTTCCCAAAACCGACACGATTTTGTTGGCAGATGTTAGGACCTAAGTTTCCTCAACGAAACGAAATTTCAGTGTCAATGACCAGATTATTGTCCAGAAAACAAGGAATCCTAGGAGAAACATTGTTGCGTTGTCGTAAGGGCGACAACGTGACATTGTCTCTGCTAGTATTCCATAGACATGTAATAAGTACACATAGGTTCTGGTACAGCAAACTCACTCCACTTCGTCTTTGTCATTTGTTTTCCCAGCTGATGCATTAGCCCGAGATGTCCCAAATTGCTTGGCGTCCGAGGCTGAAGTTTCAGATTTCGTGTCTCGAGCTGCACTTCTAGAATCTGAATCTGCAGACGTTGAATGTCTCTCAGTACCATGTTGAGTTGGATTTGAAGAAGCTGCGGATTTTGGAGGCCTATTCGTGCCTTGTTGAGTGTTACCTGAAGCAGCTGCAGACTGTGGGGGTTTATGGTTCGGAGTGGACGGTCTGCTGGTTCCACCCTGGGGACACGTTGTGGGCGCGGGGGTACAAGGCGGAGACCCAGCCTCCGAGCCAACCAGTACAAACGTGGACTGTGTACTGTCAGACCGAGGGGTGTCACTTCGATCTTCATCCTCCCCAATGGTAGACAAAGACGGACTTAAATGATCGGAGATCTGGTAAAAGACATTTTTTTTTCAAGTTAATCATTACCAATAATTTTCATTTATGAACAGGGGCGGTGGGGTAGCCTAGTGGTTTAAGTGTTCGCTCGTCACGCCGAAGACCCGGGTTCGATTCCCGACATAGGTACAATGTGTGAAGCCCATTTCTGGTTTCCCATGCCTTGATATTGCTGGAATATTGCTAAAAAGGCGTAAAACCATACTCACTCACTCACTCATTTATGAATAGCTGCTATATCACAGTAATAACGTCAATTGCCATTACCAACATGAATAGCTCCAAGCAGTGTGTGAATCGACAATAAATATTTACATACACAATCGTTTATCAAGACCTAAAATTTCAAGTTCTGTGACGTATCAACCGTGTGTGGATTGTGTCCCCAGCACTCTACAGGGAAATGAGGACCGCCCCCGTGGTCTAGTGGAAAGAGTGTCTGCCCGGAGCGCGAAAGGTCGTGGGTTCGATACCCGGTAGCGGAATTAACACACACACACACGCACGCACGCACGCACGCACGCACACAAACACACACACACACAAAATCAAACACACACAATCAAACACACAAACACACGCATTCACGTCGCTAAATAAGGGCGCCAATCTTGAATGAAACGTTAATAAAGCCCATTTCACCTCACCTCACCTCACCTCACCTCACCTCACCTCACCTCGCCTCGCCTTACCTCACCTCACCATGAAATGAAGTGAAAATCGGATGGTTACAATGTACATCCTTGCTAAAGTTCCCGAGTGTGTGTGAATTCAACCACTAGTAGGTCTGTTCAAGATTCGATTATTTACATATCGCCTAAACGCCTGAACCGCCCTCACTCTTAATCATTTGCAGGTTCACCTCTAAAGTATTCAGAGGTTGAATAGACTTAACATTAATTCTTACCAATTTTGTAAACCCCTCCTGAGACTTTCGTTCCTCTTCTTCTTCTCTCTGTTTAAGACTCTTTTTGAGTTTGTCCAAGACATCGGTCTTCATGAACACCTAGACACGATCATTTCATTGATTAAAATATGATTAAATATGTATTCTCGAGGAAGTAAAACCAGCACGTTTACAGATCAACTTGATGTAGCCCCTTACTGTATTCGATGTCTTACCGTGTCCCTTCCACAGGCATAGTCACAAGAGGGTATTCGAGCTTCTCTCAATATGGCCTGTGATGTTGCCTTCGGGTTCATGGCGCTGTCAGCTTTTCCAGATTTAGTTGAAAATCTGAAAGACAAATACGGTAATGGTTGTCTTTTGTATCGCCATCGAGATACACGATATTTTACAAATTGTTATCTGACAGTAGGGATTATTCTAAGTTTATGAGTGGTAATGGTCCTCCCAGCGGATGGCTAAGCCACTCTTAAAATGTCGAGTGCTCGTATTTCTAGATATTTTTGTAGTGATCATCTCGGCAGGTAGTAAGTTAGAGTTACCTCTATTTGAGAAGTTTCTTGATGTGACAGTTTCTCGAAGGCCGACAGTACCAATATAAGAGAGAGACAAGTGCTTGAAAAGCGCGTTGGTACACCAACTTACTGCCAGCTTCCAACGCTGTTTGCGAATTCTATAATGGACCATGTGCCTCTTACAAGACATTGGAGTGAAAGGTTCTGTTCCTTTGTGTGTGGACATATTGCTGCTGTCACATACTTTACCCATTGCATTGTGATTACTCATTGACCTTGTGCAGTTATTGACGGATTCACAACTTAATTCTGTACGAACAGATTCCTGGGTTAACCTTCGCGTTCCATCTTAGAAATCACACCAATAAAGCTTTGAACCTTTGGATACAAGAACAACGCACGGCGTGCCAAAATATCCCGTAGGGAGTCCGTTTCCAGATCTCGAACCAAAGATTTTAGTAAAATGAGACAAAATAGATCGGATGGTTTAGTTCGTAACTTGGCTGTACCTCGAGGTTGTGGGACGATGTGCATAGTGCCAGATTCTATTTTATAGAGACCGCTTAATAATGGTTGAATCAATTGCTGACTGATTTTTAACAAATACATTGCAGCCTCAAACGAAGAACAGTATCATTTTCTCTATCTGCTCTTAATGAATGTTGCATCCGGTTAAGAATTAGGTTCTTAAAGACCTCCGGCGGATGTAAATTTTTCAGGTGGTCATGTTCGGTGACGTTGTCGAGTGCATGTCATTGTATCTCAATTGCGTAGATGGATGCTCATGATGTTAATCACTGGTTTGTCTGGTCAAGAGTCAATTATGTATGGGCCGTCTTCAAAATGAATAATTATGTTTGTGTCTTGTTAATATGCTTTACCTTTCTGCAAGTTCTTTATAGGATCTCCTGACGGGCCAGCCTTGCTTCCTGATGCGAGCCACCTCTGCTATACCATTGTATTTTAACTGTTCTAGAACCAACGCCTCCTCAAATTTGCCCGGGGCACGTTGTGTGTTCGGTTTGATGCATCTGAAAGGACGTATTGAAAAGAGAAAAATATATATCATTATCAATCTGTTTTTGTGTTGGTTCATATATTCGCTGTTTAAGACCATGTTGATTATTATACTCTATTTAACTGTGTATTTGAACATGTTGTTTTTAATATAAGTATTAGAAAGGTTGCATAACACTCCCCCCAAAAGATATTTATGACACACCGATTGCCTTCTTGTTTTAGGAATGAGCAAACCTTGAATGAACACACACACACACACACACACACACACACACACACACACACACACACACACACACACACACACACACACACACACACACACACACACACACACACACACACACACACATTACGTATTGTCGTACGTTATTGTAAGTACATGCATTTTATCATTACTTTGTATATATTGTTATCTTGAAATGGGTTAATCCGTAAGATTTCAAGGGGAACGCTACCTTCCGGCTTAGGGCTCAGTCACACATTCAGGATTTTTACTGCCGTCCTTGATAGGACCATTCCTGATAAAATATTGCCTAAAGACAGATCAAGATCCTTTGATTCGTGGCGGTAAATTCACAGACAATCAGATATTGTTCAGGAAGCGTCGTCCCGATTCCGTTGTTTCCAGCCGAATTCGTCCCGAATGTTCCGTTCTCAATCCGAATCTGATCCGATTTGTATCTTCCGCATGGTAAAAAAACGACCGAATCTGTCCCGACGTCGTGTCGATTCTACCGAATGCGATCCGTCAGAAATCAGACAGTGACCCGACAGTGAACCGATAAAGACGATTCGCATTCGGCAAGATCTGGACGCAATCTGGACTCAATCGACAAGAGACAGCAATGAACAATTTATGCCCGTTCATCACGACTGCGTCCCGATTCACAGGACACCGTCCAGACAACACAGGACATTGTTACGATTTTGATCCGATACATCAGAATCTGTCATGACATAGTCACGATTGTAATCCGACTAGACAAAATATGGGGACGCACCATACTGTCGGGAGTGCTTGGCCGACCTTTCCTGATCCGTAGGACTCTGTTACGAACGTATATGCCTGCGTTCAGACAATGATTGGACATTCCAGATCATTGAGGATAGTAATCCGAATTTTTAACTTTTCGTGTCGTAGCGCTGTCTGATCTCAAACGGCATTCGCCCCTTTCCGTAACCTGAGGCTTGTCCCGGAATAACACGAGTTGGTCACGAATGCTCAAACGGGAGACATAATCGGCACAGTGTGAACCTGGCCTCAACGGAGTTTCACTGTATGTCTTATATTGAACGTACCTGACAAATGTTGTTTGGGATATTTTCATCAGCTCAATCAACTCCTTCATGGAATTCTGTTCAGAGTGGACAATAAATGGAGACGTTAATTTAGAATATCACACATAAAGAAATCTGATCATGTAGCGTTCTAATATTTAAAAGAACAACTAAAAAGCTTTATTATTAATATTCTTTGACAGAAGCATCAGTACAGTAAATATATGAGCGTCACATTAAGTGACATATAAAGTTCCACCAATATGAACATGACACGTTCACTGTATGCTCACGTCCAAGGGTGGGCCAGTTCTCTAAGGCGCCACAATTCGCTTTGTGGAGTAGCGTCCCTTAGGCGTGCCAGGAACCTGTGATCACTGGTTCGAATTTGCTCTGATTATGATTCCAGGTTTGCCAACTAAGACTATGTATTCTCTATATAACCATTATCCCCTATCATGAAAGTTAGAGTAGTACCTTCACATATCCAATAACAGTGCACGCGTCCTGGTGTCGGTAACGTTCGTCACCAACCATTAGTTTCCCGAATCTTGAAATGAAAACCAAACTCAGAAAGTCATATTCACAAACAAAAGGTCCTTGCATCATTCATTAGACTACAACTTGTTTGCTTGTATAGTCAGGTGCAAGCTAACCATGGCTTTAGGAAACGGTGAGAGTTCAAACGCCATGTCTCTAATTTACTTTGAAGGATTGCATCAATTTCGCAACACCCCAAAGCTGTGATTCAGGGACATGTCTAACAAAGTGTATAATACAAGGCGCTATGTCAATTGAATCCTCCATATATGTTGGGTAAAAGGCGTACATATGAACTTAATACGAACGTATGATTTAACGAAAACTGTTAGTGATACTTTCCCCAGGTCAACGATAGATGTGGTATTTACGAAGGACTTGGTCTATATAGGTGTTGGTGTTGTGGTATTCATTTCACTACATTCGGTCACATATCTCCCCCATCTTGGAGTAATTACAGTGGCTGCGAATCCGCGAGGGCATTGATTTTACTATTATTATTATTATTACTATTATTATTATTATTATTATCATTACCTTTGTGTGTGAGTTCTTCTGAGTTCCCTGACGACACTGCGAGTGAAACTTTCTCTGTGCTGTTTCGGTTTCTTCATCTTTGGCCGACCTGTTGTCCGGAAGTTGTACTGCGAGCTTAAAAACAATAACATAGCAATAATAACCTGTATACAATAACATAGCTATAATAACATGTATACAATAACATAGCCCTAATAACATGTATACAATAACATGGCCATAATAACCTGTATACAATAACATCGCCATAATAACATGTAAACAATAACATACCCCTAATAACATGTTTACAATAACATAGCCCTAATAACCTGTTTACAATTCCATAGCCCTAATAACATATATACAATACGACGTTAGCACAGTTGCTACGAAAATCGACAAAGGATTTATCTGACATCCGTACAAGCCACGGATTTAATTTGTTTGCATGTTTCTTGTTTACGCCGCACTCAGCAAGATTCCAGCTATATGACTACTTACCCGAATCCCCAAGGGTAAGGTCTGAGGTTATATGTGAATAAGACCCTGGCATATTGGCAGGCCTAGCATCATTGATTCGTCAATTCTACCCACTTTGTTCTTTTTGTTTGAATGTAAACCCAGATATATTCATGCATATCGATCTCGCAATCAAGGAATACCATAATGACATAATGTCAGTAATTCCATGGACACCGGAGTTTAAGATGACACACATACTCTGATATACTTCCTGTGTCTCCTTTCTTCACCCTGAAGAGATCCGACACCATGTCATTGGAACTGCTTGCCATACAGTCCACCATCTCCTGACTCAGGGCGTCTCGGTTCTTCTCCAAGAAACCCCTCACGCCATAGCTCACCTGGCCATTGTAATCACATGCATATATGTTAGCCCATAGTGAAGGAACAATACTAATTCTCAAATCCCAGCACCTCACTTCACCACCCCAACTCCCCAATATCAAATGGCCTGTCCATAACTATGGCAACTGTAAATAAAAGCGCTAAAACCCTTTCCATATTCATAAGACATTTCTGCCAAAAGCAAAGTCGATTGTACAATTCCGACCATATCATGAGCATGTGTTTATGAATCACTATCAAATGGTGAAGATTCAAGGTATCCTGCTCCATCGGTGGCACCCGTCACACACACAGTCATACAAAATCAGGGCACTTGTTCAGTTGACAACTACCGTATTCGACGTAATAAGCACCCCGCTCTAATAAACGCCCATGGCGATATTTGTTAATATATTGGCTAGTTAACAATCCCAATTAGCACCCTTTCAGATTGATCAATGTAAACAAGACTTATTTATTCGTGTATAATACGTGTGTTATATGCATCCTTAATCAGGGGAAATGAAATTCTGGAAAAATATATCTGTCGTATATAAACATTTAAGGCTGTCAACATAAACCTCGAAATTTACGATCTCTCAACTCCAACTGTTTTTCACCAAAATAATAATCGATTAAGAGACCCCTATTTCTAAATTTAAGAGCGCTTATTATGTCGAATAGGGTAATTACATTGGACAACATTTTTGGCGATGCGTCAAATTTGGAAATATACTTTTTCAGAGCAAAACATATGAAAGATGGTGCCATGTTTAATGTCTAATTACTCGTATATACTTGAAATCATTGCTTCCATTTGGTTGAACCATATGTATTGGTACCACGCTCTGTACATAGTATTGGTGCCCCGTGAGGTTCTGACGCCAGGACTAGAGGCCCCAATGTACAATATCAATGCCAATACAGGCTTTGAGACATACATGAAGGACGACACAATGAGAAACAGACGTCTCTAAAGCCAAGAAACAAATTTTACCTCTCTTGCAAAATGCTTGATGATGAACGTGAGATCGTTTCCAGGAGGTTTTCTGAAAACGTTGCTGCCTTTAAATTTCTGCGTCAGTTTGAGAAGCAGCGTTTCTTCTGTAGCCTGCTTCAATTGCGTGTCCTCATCAATCAGATGCAGTATCCCTTTCTCCTGTAAACCATAAGGTGGACATTAATATGTGCCATAAGGCAGTATGGTAAGAACGTATACGGCTTCATAGTCAGAGAAGATCATGTCGGTGACCAATCTGCGTTATCTGCCCCTGTATTGCCCATTTGGTGTATGGAAACCCGACACAAAAAACTATTTCTTAGATTGATAGTTATTTCGTAATTATTTGAAGGAGACGACTATCATGATATACAACGGATGAAACGGTGAATAATTTATGTCATTTTCTCAATGCCATGATTGTACAAATGTATTGTTTTTTAAACTGGGGCATCTTAGTCGGGTTGGACTGCAGTCAAATTCCTAAATTGGTATTCCTGTATGTGTTCCTAAAGCTACGATTTATGGCATCAGTGGACAATATACAGTGGTGACACCCAGTCAAACCTCCTTTACTTGGAATCATTGGACGATTATTGTGTGGACGTCCATGTATCTCCATGGAGACATTAATCCGTACCCAGGATACGTTTATCTGAAAATGTGTTATCCGGAATAGTAAAATGTACCACTGAAGATTCAAAACTAGAAGAGAGATATTGCACAAAGAGGCCTACCATAAACGCCTCAATGATGTGGTCATTGTTTGTGTACTGTATGTCCAAACAGTCTCCGGCCACGCCCTCATTCCGATAGATCTCTTGCTCTCGCCTGAAGATCTGCTCATTCATGAAGCCCTGCATCTTCTCATTGACGAGATTGATACACATCTGTTCAAAGCTGTTCTCCTTCAGACACTCGAAGCCACAAATGTCCAGGATACCAATGCTCCCTGCCCTGCTGTCACTGAAGATACAGAATAGTTGAGCTGTCACTCATCGAAACAGTATCAATTCCCTGTCCAATCGTCATTGAAGATGCAGATAACTTCTTCCTTCTTCAGAGGCCAATACAAATACCTTGATGATAAATACATTACCTACCCTTGACATGTGTATCGTTTGTACACGGCTGTACAGTTTTCGGTCTAATTTGTGGGTAGTTAGAAACTGTTCTTTTATTGTAACTGATGTACACTGATTACATTTATTGATGAAAGAAATCTTAACATCGATATATGCAACATAATAAGTCTTATACATTGCTATAATGCAACAAATGAATGCGAATGGTATAAACGACTTGCTTTAATTTATCACTATATTACTACTGCAGTGGAGCGTTACACGTACCTGGTGAGATGAAGTGAAATGGGGTTTAACGTCGTGTTCAAGATTAGTTCTTATATATGGACGCGCATGCATGTGTGTGTGTGTGTGTGTGTGTGTGTGTGTGTGTGTGTGTGTGTGTGTGTGTGTGTGTGTGTGTGTGTGTGTGTGTGTGTGCCGATTTTAAAGTGCTAGTGCTAGACACCATGCCATGCCACAGATTGACACGAATACCCCACCCAGACACAGTACACTGACTCCGGGCCGACCAGTCTTTGTTTTAGCGTCAGACAGGGTAACAACAAGTACCATCTTTTAAAGTCTTTTTGCATCACGCGGGGGAGATTAACCCCTGATCTTCCGCGCTCCGGGCGGACGCTCTTCCACGGAGGCAGTCTTCACATGTACTGTAACAGTATTGACATGATCACTGGTTGATCAAGATTGGCATGCATACAACGTAAGGAATATTAAGTATATATATTTTACGTGCTATAACTGGCGTGGAGGGCCTGGTTGATCTTGCGAATGATCCATCCAAACAGTCGCTCATACAGAGTCTTTGCCAGGGAGTCTCGAGTTCCTTCAGCGTCACGCTTTGTCCTCACTGTCTCGATAACTCCCCCGTCACCTGCAGCAACACCAACGTCGACAACAGAAGGTCAGGTCTGCAGTGTTTCAGCTCTTCATATAAGCCCTGATGTTTTCTTTATTAGATTTGTTTGTTTGTTGTTTAACTCCACACTCTGTAATATTCCAGCTATATGACGGCGGTCTGTAAATAATCCTTAGTCTTACGACAGGCATAGTCGCCTCTTACGGCAAGCATGGTTTACTGACGAGCTATTCTAACCCGGATTCTAATACTACAAACTAAAATAGAGAAAATCAATATCGTTTTAAAGAAATAAATATGTGAAGATCCGGGTTAGAATAGGTCTTCAGTAACCCATGCTCGTCGTAAGAGGCGACTATGCTTGTCGTAAGAGGCGACTAACGTGATCGGGGCGTCAGACTCGCTGACTTTGCTGATGCGTGCCACCGTATCCCAATTGCCTGGATAGATGTTCTCGATATAATCAATGGATTGTTTGGTCCAGACTCGATTATCTATAGACCGCCGTCATATAGCTGGACTATTTCTCAGTGCGGCGTTAAGCAACAAACAAACAAATAAACATGTGCTATTTACTGTTTCATACACAGGGCATTCTATTTCAAGTGAGTGAGTGAGTGTGTTTGGTTTTACGCCGCTTTTAGCAATATTCCAGCAATATCACGGCGGGGGGACACCAGAAATGGGCTTCACACATTGTACCCATGTCGGTATTAACCACAAGCTACCCGACCGTCCCTCTATTTGAAGCAATACTCAGATTCAAAAGCATTCAATTCCATCATTCATAGGTACCTTCTCCTGGTATGGCTATTTTCTTGGTAACAAGGGCTTTGGCAACATCTTCAGAGTTGGTGTCCAAGAGACTGCACACTGGAAGTACAAATACCCATCAACAACATACGATGTTACTTAAATGAATTTCATAAAGTGGCGATGCATGGTTCGACGAACATAATTTTAGTATGACATTTCGTGAACAAAATGTGGACATATTTGAATTAAAGTCCACCTTTTCTCATTAGTCAGACAGAGAACTTTTATAATCTGTTTGACTTTTAAAAAAAATCATAAATCGTTTCCATAACCAAACTAGAATTTTCTCATTTTGTGTCAATTGCTATTCCGACATTTATTCCACATATATTTTTGTTTTAAATTAAGCTCCAAACCATTGGATACTCCAAATGGTTATGCATCATTTTTATACTTGGGGGATGATGTACAGTAAAACAAGAAACAAGAAATAGTTATTATATCATGTCGATTAGGACATCAAGACATCACCAAGTGTTGTCTATCATGATGTGGTCGTGTCTGTACTAGAATGAACTGTACACCTACCTATACCAAGATGCTGTTCCTCCTCTACATAGGGGGCGTTATCCTCATCTTCAAGGAATTCTATGTTAGTTAAGTGAAGGATTGCAGCCAGCACCACTTTCACGTTTTCCCTCTCCTATGATACAGGAAAGTTGATGCAATAAAATGCTTAACACGCATGTATCAAGGATGGTAAATATCAATGATATAACGTCTTCATGACTACTGTCAATTGTAGAAGACAAATCATCGTTACCTTTGGGTGAACAGAAGTACCACCCATCCACCACACACATGCACACGCAAACACGCAAACACATACACTCACGCATTCACATACTTTTTATGAAATATGACCCCAATGACATTTCAAAAATTACTATATGCTATTGGAATAAGAGACAGTTTCTTTACAAAAACAGTCATTTTTGTCTGATTTCTCTTTTCGACATCCTCCTGCATCCATTGATATCTTATGGACGTTGCGAGCTGCCGTTCTCAACCTATCGTTTCTATCAGTTACCTCTCCTGTGAGACCGACATTCTCCATGATCCGCATGCATTCTTTGTACGTCTTGGCGTCGTTGATCTTAGAGTTCCTACGACTGACGTCAGCGATTCTGAGAGAAGAACGAATATGACAGAATAGTTACAAAGAGAAGTTTACTACAATGGCAAATGAGTTTCTCGGATGTTGACAAGAACATGTTTCTCTGAGAAACTACCAAGCACCATGCTACTGAAATATTATGACGTCATACCAGTGCCATAGTGGAAATATCATTTAGCTAATATAAAAACAATTATTTACACCAATGTCTGTGCTTCTATCAATGAAAATCATGATGTCATACCAGTGCCATAGTGGTAATATCATTTGGCTAATATAAAAACAATTATTTACACCAATGTCTGTGCTTCTATCAATGCAAATCATGATGTCATACCAGTGCCATAGTGGTAATATCATTTGGCTAATATAAAAACAATTATTTACACCAATGTCTGTGCTTCTATCAATGCAAATCATGATGTCATACCAGTGCCATAGTGGTAATATCATTTGGCTAATATAAAAACAATTATTTACACCAATGTCTGTGCTTCTATCAATGCAAATCATGATGTCATATCAGTGCCATAGTGGTAATATCATTTGGCTAATATAAAAACAATTATTTACACCAATGTCTGTGCTTCTATCAATGCAAATCATGATGTCATATCAGTGCCATAGTGGTAATATCATTTGGCTAATATAAAAACAATTATTTACACCAATGTCTGTGCTTCTATCAATGCAAATCATGATGTCATACCAGTGCCATAGTGGTAATATCATTTGGCAAATATAAAAACAATTATTTACACCAATGTCAGTGCTTCTATCAATGCAAATCATGATGTCATACCAGTGCCATAGTGGTAATATCATTTGGCTAATATAAAAACAATTATTTACACCAATGTCTGTGCTTCTATCAATGCAAATCATGATGTCATATCAGTGCCATAGTGGTAATATCATTTGGCTAATATAAAAACAATTATTTACACCAATGTCTGTGCTTCTATCAATGCAAATCATGATGTCATACCAGTTCCATAGTGGTAATATCATTTGGCAAATATAAAAACAATTATTTACACCAATGTCAGTGCTTCTATCAATGCAAATCATGATGTCATATCAGTGCCATAGTTGTAATATCATTTGGCTAATATAAAAACAATTATTTACACCAATGTCAGTGCTTCTATCAATGCAAATCAGGATGTCATACCAGTACCATAGTCGTAATATCATTCGGCTAATATAAAAACAATTATTTACACCAATGTCAATGCTTCTATCAATGAAAATCATGATGTCTTACCAGTACCATAGTCGTAATATCATTTGGTTAATATAAAAACAATTATTTACACCAATGTCTGTGCTTCTATCAATGCAAATCATGATGTCATATCAGTGCCATAGTGGTAATATCATTTGGCTAATATAAAAACAATTATTTACACCAATGTCAGTGCTTCTATCAATGCAAATCATGATGTCATATCAGTGCCATAGTGGTAATATCATTTGGCTAATATAAAAACATTTATTTACACCAATGTCTGTGCTTCTATCAATGCAAATCAGGATGTCATACCAGTACCATAGTGGTAATATCATTCGGCTAATATAAAAACAATTATTTACACCAATGTCAATGCTTCTATCAATGAAAATCATGATGTCTTACCAGTACCATAGTCGTAATATCATTTGGTTAATATAAAAACAATTATTTACACCAATGTCAGTGCTTCTATCAATGCAAATCATGATGTCATATCAGTGCCATAGTGGTAATATCATTTGGCTAATATAAAAACAATTATTTACATCAATGTCAGTGCTTCTATCAATGCAAATCATGATGTCATACCAGTTCCATAGTGGTAATATCATTTGGCTAATATAAAAAACAATTATTTACACCAATGTCAGTGCTTCTATCAATGCAAATCATGATGTCATACCAGTTCCATAGTGGTAATATCATTTGGCTAATATAAAAACAATTATTTACATCAATGTCAGTGCTTCTATCAATGCAAATCAGGATGTCATACCAGTTCCATAGTGGTAATATCATTTGGCTAATATAAAAAACAATTATTTACACCAATGTCAGTGCTTCTATCAATGCAAATCAGGATGTCATACCAGTTCCATAGTGGTAATATCATTTGGCTAATATAAAAAACAATTATTTACACCAATGTCAGTGCTTCTATCAATGCAAATCAGGATGTCATACCTGTGCCATAGTGGTAATATCATTTGGTTTATATAAAAACAATTATTTACACCAATGTCAGTGCTTCTATCAATGCAAATCATGATGTCTTACCAGTACCATAGTGGTAATATTTTTTGGCTAATATAAAAACAATTATTTACACCAATGTCAGTGCTTCTATCAATGCAAATCATGATGTCTTACCAGTACCATAGTGGTAATATCATTTGGTTGATATAAAAACAATTATTTACACCAATGCCAGTGCTTCTATCAATGATGTCTTGATGTCCTAGTCGACATATCATAATAACTATTTCTTGTTTCTTGTTTTACAATCCATTGTCCATACACATTTTATACTTGTCTATGACATGACATAGATCTTAAAGAGATTGTTATGGCAATGACATTAGGGACGCCATATCCTTGCCATTATGGCATCCATGATGACGTCATTACGGTTGTACTACCAATGACATAAAGGCCCTGGAAGTATCGTCACATAAACTGCCGGACAAAACAAATTATGCATCCTTGTTTGGTGGTGGCTAAAAATGAAAGTAACAAGAAATGGTTATTCGATTGTTATGTCGTTGAAACGGGTATCATAGTTGTGTTTTGGCAGTGTTTCGGCGATTGTTTTCAGCTTACAAACGTTTTGATGACGTTTGTATTTGTTTGGTCAAATCCAATTTTCAAGTTTATACATGTAGTTTCTTTTGCGTGACCGTTCAGTTTCAAACCAGCGCGCTTTTCACGAACTAAGCATAACTCTATATGAACTTAATTATCCCTGTCCTTAACTAAGCATAACTCGATATCAACTTAAATGACCTTGTCATAATAACAAACACCGTAGTGTTCGCTCATTAAGCCTATGACCAAGTGGGACGAAGGAGGGCCCAGTTGGATGGTCATGCCGATGACCAGCGTTCAATGTCCAAATGGGTACCATGTGGTGTCCGATCCCCCAACCTGATATGGCAGACATATTGCCATACAGTGGCATACAACTCAACTCACCCACCACTGATCAGTTGGGGGGCGGTCGGGTAGCCTAGTGGTTAAAGCGTTCGCTCATCACGCCGAAGACCTGGGTTCAATTCCCGACATGGGTACAATGTGTGAAGCCCATTTCTGGTGTCCCCTGCCGTGATATTGCTGGAATATTGCTAAAAGCGGCGTAAAACCTCACTCACTCACACTCACTGATCAGTTGGGCTGACTTCAACATTAACATGAA
This sequence comes from Haliotis cracherodii, assembly GCF_022045235.1. NCBI lineage: Eukaryota > Metazoa > Mollusca > Gastropoda > Lepetellida > Haliotidae > Haliotis > Haliotis cracherodii. The sequence goes on from NW_027266271.1 coordinate 16,390,525, forward strand.
TCGCTCAAGGATGAAAGAGTTATACCCCTTGAATTTCCATGCAGCAGTGGTGCCATGCAGCGAGACTACCACACGCTGGTGTTAAGGCATGGGCATACAAACAAAAAAACGAAGAGTTACGCCCCTTAGATCTTGAAGCTACTTCAGGACACTGCCTCAGAGTTGAAAGACTTGCAGAGGCGTGATAGGTTCTACCCTATACACTTGTGTATAAGATAGATCGCAAAGAACAATGGTTTATGTATCGATAAAGCATTGTTCCATCATGACGTCATTTCTTGAGATTCGAGTGAGTGAGTGAGTGAGTTGGGCTTAACGCCGCTTTTAACAGTATTCCAGTTATATCATGGCGTGTCAGCTTAATGTGGGAGGAAAGCCAAAAGTGATGCAGGTCTCAGACGTTTACCACTTCGGTGAAATCCACGAGCACGGGTATGGTGCTGACAAACCTAGAAACATAATCGGGGCGAACCGGGATTCGAACCCACAATCATAGGTTTCTGGCGTGTTCAAGGGACGCAACTCTGCACAGCGAATCGCGGCGCCTGGGCCACCCGTGCCCCCTCTTGAGATTCGAATATGCGCTGGCAACTTGATGACTGGACGACTTTATATATAAAGAGGTGTCTGGTAAGTTTCCCTCATATATGTAGCTGGCCTACGCACATAAACGCAGAGGCCAACAATCGCATCAGCAATGGGAGAGATATGGCAATCAACATTAGAAGTAAATAACAAACTTAACCCACCTGTTCTTTAAATGGACCTGTCCGACATTTCCGAGGTCGGATTCTATTCATCATTATTAAATTTCGGGGAATTTGTTTTAAAGCTTGTACATTTTATCAACATCCTTAAAGAGGCTGTACATAATGTACATATTATGGATAATAAACCACTCGGGGGCTGCTCCCCTTATGGTTTATTCTACCTGCAGTGTTTTATTGTACGATAAACAAATCCCACTTGTTTCTTTCTAAAATATCAGTGTAGGGATTTATGTTAAAACTTCGCTGTTTTTTTCCAATTATTTCAAGTTTAATTGGGGTCATGCTGGACGTCGTGGGCTTCATTAAGCTTTTAAAGTTGTTTTTTTTTAAAAATAATTCTAGCTAGTTTGCCAGCTTGCCTGTTTTGCTGTGTCTCTGTACAATTTGACCATGACGTACCCAGTTTGTATGACGTGGTTGGTAAACTTAACCGCATTTGTACCGAAACGTCGTATTGAAAGAAACGGAAGTTGAAATCCATGTAAAAATATTCAGCCAATAAATCCATATCATCATGACTATAATGAATCATCAGCTATCTCGCAGTAAAGTGTGTCAGTTTAGTGTCATTGTACCTGAAAGTAGCATCTTCCCTCATCGACCAGGCTGTCCTCTCATTATCAGCCAGTCCAGCCAGGAAGCTGTAGAAGATGTGGAAGTTGCCCTCGCCCTGTGCCTGGTGAACCACGCGCGTCTTCTCCAACATGTAGTCCTTGATGGTAACTGAAATAAGGGAGAAAATAATATCAGAATATTAGAGTATTAACTCGCCTCGATTTTACAAAGGTAGGGATGATTTCACATAGAGGTCCAATGGTGATGCGCATTCCTTGGGAGCTCTGCCGTGATGTTGCACTCACTCACTCACTCACTCAACCCGACCTGCCACTCACTCACTCACTCACTCAATCAATCAATCAATCAACCCGACCTGCCACTCACTCAATCAATCAACCCGACCTGCCACTCACTCACTCACTCACTCACTCAACCCGACCTGCCACTCACTCACTCACTCACTCACTCACTCACTCACTCACTCACTCACTCACTCACTCACTCACTCAATCAACCCAACCTGCCACTCACTCACTCACTCAACCCGACCTGCCACTCACTCACTCACTCAATCAACCCGACCTGCCACTCACTCACTCACTCACTCAATCAACCCGACCTGCCACTCACTCACTCAATCAACCCGACCTGCCACTCACTCACTCACTCAATCAACCCGACCTGCCACTCACTCACTCACTCAATCACTCAATCAACCCGACCTGCCACTCACTCACTCACTCACTCACTCACTCACTCAACCCGACCTGCCACTCACTCACTCACTCAACCCGACCTGCCACTCACTCACTCACTCAATCACTCACTCAATCAATCAACCCAACCTGCCACTCACTCACTCACTCAACCCGACCTGCCAGTCACTCACTCAATCAACCCGACCTGCCACTCACTCACTCACTCAATCAACCCGACCTGCCACTCACTCACTCACTCACTCAATCAACCCGACCTGCCACTCACTCACTCACTCACTCAATCACTCAATCAACCCGACCTGCCACTCACTCAATCAACCCGACCTGCCACTCACTCACTCACTCACTCACTCAATCAACCCAACCTGCCACTCACTCCCTCAATCAACCCGACCTGCCACTCACTCCCTCAATCTACCCGACCTGCCACTCACTCCCTCAATCAACCCGACCTGCCACTCACTCCCTCAATCAACCCGACCTGCCACTCACTCACTCAATCAATCAACCCGACCTGCCACCTGTCACTAAACTGGTAAACGTCAAATGCCTGCATCACTTCGGACTTCCTCACACATCAAACTGACACGAGGTAATATAACTGTTAAAAGCGGCTTTAATATACAAATTCACTCTTTCATTTCCTAATCATTTGTTCATCAATCCAAGGTGTGGTGATATTATGTACCTCCTTGAATACTGCCATCTGTGGAGACGTTAAACTGAAGATATTTTGCGAATCTACTTGAGTTGTGGTTGAGGTTTGTTTTTGCATTGCCGAATGCCGTCAGTAGAGGGTTGACCTTAGGACAAAATATATAAAACTTCAAAACAAGTAAAAATATGTTTCACATTTTTGCAATAGCTATTTCAGATCGTAAATAAATGAATTGCGGCTGGATATAACTAAAAACTATGTCAAAGCCAATGCATGTCTTATTCCTTAAACAAGTGACCCGTGAAGATTCCCTGGTAGAATAGGTCTTCAGCAACCCATGCTTGCCGTAAAAGGTGACTATGCTTGTCGTAAAAGGCGACTAACGGAATCGGTTGGTCAGGCTCGCTGACTTGGTTGATGCATGTCATTGATCCCAATTGCGCGGATCGATGCTCATGATATCAATCACTGGATTGTCTGGTCCAGACTCGATTATTTACAGAACGCCGTCATATAGCTGGAATATTGCTGAGTGCGGCGTTAAACAACATACCAACCAACCAGCCAACCAACCTTAAACAAATACTGCCGTTGGTGTTTTTACTATAACCAACAAGATATGTTTAATTATTATTCTGACAATTTTGCTAGAAAAGGACACATGTAACCACAATTACACTCACCTCCAATATTCTTTCATGTAAACCATTTTGGGAGTGGCCACTTATCTGCATCAAATGTTTCACCATGTATTTGGTGTTCTCTGTCTTGCCTGACCCAGACTCGCCAGACACCAACACAATCTGAAGGCACACATCAGGTATAATGTAAATATAGAGTAAATGTGAATCAATTTGTGACATCCTTACCTTGTCAGCTTGCTGACGGGGTTAACCTCTTTGGTCATGTGAACAAGGCGTCCGACCTCGGATCAGAAGGTCCGTGGTTCGAATCCCATCACGGGACTTGGAAATTTTATGGCCGCTACATTGGCGCCCAACGTGGGGCTGAGCACGTTCATATTAAATTTGAACAAAGTAAGCCTCAGTACCCTACCATGCGGCCCGGGACGTGCCTTCTGTTGACGGGGGAGTATGTAGCAGGGCGTGGAGTCGTCCCACAGATGACATCCTTACCTTGTCAGCTTGCTGACGGGGTTAACCTCTTTGGTCATGTGGACAAGGCGTCCGATCTCGGATCAGAAGGTCCGTGGTTCGAATCCCATTACGGGAGTCGGAAACTTTATGGCCGCTACATTTGGTTCCCCTTTAATTATACCTTGAGACAAACCCATAGACGATATTTCATGTTGAAACAATTTTTAGATAACGCCATCACAAGGACACACATTGTTAGATCTGAACAAACCCTCCGGTTGTGATGAAGGTTCTGTAGAGGACAGTTGCCATCTATTGTGAGCTAATTGTTGCCTGTAAAAATTGGGATCGCGAATAATGCAGGGATGGATATTACCAAACAATGTAAATAAAAGCGACGAACACCATTTCCAAACTTCCCGAGGCAAGTGAGTTAACTGACTATAAAAGTCCAGTTTCCACCCTTTCCGAATTAAGCTGGTATTATGAAGTTTGCACCGCTAACTCATTGTCAACATATATTTTCCAAATCTTTTCATGTTTTTAATCAAGGTGCTCACGTGATTTGATGCACTTCGCGATGTAAGACCTATTTCATCACAATATAGGATCAAGATTATCGATCAGCGCCGCCATTCAGTTTGAAGCAAATGCAAGTGATACGAGAGGCGGAATCTGAGTGGTCCATAGGAGAGGCATAGAAGGGACATAACTCGCCATTAGTGGCGCTACGATCGAGCCCAGGAATTCCAGCCTAGTTCGGCAAGGGTGGAAACTGGACTTTTAAAGTCAGTTAACTCTCTTGCCTCGGAAAGATGACCATCTCCATGATCGTAATATTTCTCGGTTGAAAGCAGAATACATTGTCTGCTTCCGACTATATCAGCAACATGTGTTTATGAATCACAATCAAATAGAGATGATTACTGGTGTTCGCGAAAAGGTGAGCGTTTCCTGTCCCAGCGGTGCACCGTTACAAACACATGCAAAGGCAAGTCAATTATTTACATGATGAAACACGGTAACATAATTTGTTATGATAAAAGTCAAAATGGGGAATTGCATCTGACACATTCTTTTTGGCTGTTGCGTCACATTGGGAAATGTGCTGCAGATGTATGCCATAAAACGTTTTGAAAGCTTTACTGATGCTTTGAATGTTGTATCCTTCATCAACCAATATTCGTTTGAGTCGTTTGACGCTGCTTCAGTAAGAAACCGACCTGGTTGGTATGTGACTCCTTCAGTCGGCAGAAGGCGGCGGCTGCAACGTGGAATACATGGGGATGCTGGTCATGTTTCAGCGTCTGCCAGGCGTACTGGTGGTGGTGCTGAAACCACAGAGTGTGTGAGTGATCCTGAGATATATCAAAGACGTTAAGGGGGTAGCACGAATAGCGGCATGGCACCAAGTATTGGACAGTCTGGTTCTGTTACAGTGGTTAATTGAGTTACGTGTTAGTCATGAATATGCTTTTTATTGGTTGATGTGAGAGGCGGAGTGAAGATGTGAGAATATGGCAAATTGTTTGTTATAGTTAATTAGTTCACACAGTGACATACATTTGTTGAAACAAGCCGGAAACGTCAGTAAGTCCATGTGTGTATCACCTGTGTTTTCAAGCACTTTGGTTGATAGGGGAATGTAATCATGTTTCGATGACGATATCATATTCAAAATACAGCTTTAAGTTTTTATACATACCTTTTTATCATATATGGGCAGCTCTTTGAAGGGATTGATAGACAGAAGAACATCTCCACACCGAGTCTGTAAACAGATTAAACAAAAACCAATACAGTACAAGCAACAATTTTAATTTACAAAGATCTCGGTTTCTATACATATCATGACGACGATTATGGGAATGTTAATTGGTGACCATGAACTTTACGTTAACAATTACCTCTCTCGAATATCATATCATTATCTAATGCACTGTCGCAACATAAATCATAATAACAAAACTAATTTGAAAATGCAAAATTCGTTATTTTTTAAGTGGTTTGTTAATATACATAACGTACAAGACGGCTTGTTCAGTTTGAATAATAAATGTAAAATACGGAGCAAAAGACATCTCTCAGTTGATTTTATTGTACGTTGAAACTATCTCAAGTCATTGAGATATTACATATTATATCGATATTACGTCCAAAACAATTAACTGTTCATGCGCTTAGTCGGCATTCAGAGAATACTTCTACATGGTTTTATTTTATAAAATATAATCTGATTCAAAACTTTTAATTTGATTTGGTTTTTTTAAATTCTTAACACACAACTACTGATGGGATCTTAGACACAATTAAATTTACTTTTCCGCACGAATTTACAACATTCAAACATGGTAGGGATCACGTGGTTGCAAATTCATTTCCTTTCCACGTCTTCTTTGAACCAATGTATTTTTACACATAATTACCCAGCCACAGATTAATTTACAATCTGTTGCAGGAATGGTGATGGTTAAATGATCAAATTTATGAACAGTTCTTTCAATTTTCAATCACATTAAAAAAACGAACTTGGTACACTTTCTTTTGCCCCCAGTTTATGATGTGAATGTGAAACTGTTTTGAGAGACATTATTGATACACAATAATCTTAAAAATAATTTAAAGTTAAAAAAGTGTCACGTGACCATATTACTCTCCGCTATCTTATTAAATATTTTCTCAAAAGGATATCTGAATTTATATGTTAGAATATGTGTATTGTTAACTAAGCTCTTGTCTCGTATTTTTGTCTATTGTAAAATATTGGATTTATCATTAAACCTTTTGTATGGATCTTATGGGTGAACATGTAAGTTGGCATTTAACGGAACAAAAACCGTATGCATTAAGTCATTGTTGTTTATTTTTCATTTTTGAGAATCGGTTGAATCATAAACCAATAACTAAAGTCTTTCTTTCAAAAAAGTCTATCTCGAGGTAAGGTCCTGGTTTCTGTGCACAGTAAACTACGGTTATAACGAACTCAAATGGACCACAAAATTTAGTTCGTTATAACCGTAGTTCGTTATAAGCATATATACAACACCTATACAGCAAATGGCCGGGACCAAAAATAATGTTCGTAATATCCGTCAGTTCGTAATAAGCGTGTTCGTTATAAACGAATTATACTGTATTTGATTATCGCAGGCAAGGTGTGTCTTGTGTCATTCATGTACATGTGGAATCCTATTTGTAAACTGTCATAAACACAGATCCACAAAGCGTAAAGATCTATGTCAAAGTGGCAATTACTTTATACCCCCCGTATGGGTTAGATATAACTATAACAATGACATTACACCAGCTGTACACCCACTACCCAGACTTGTCATCCTGCACAGTACATTCCAACCAGGAAGATCCTCGTGACTCGCAAGTATTCTGTACGACCATTGAGGCGTGTTACAAAACAGCAACACCTGTTCTTTTATACCCCGTAGAGTTTCATACACGATGTATGTGGGGTTTTGTGTTGAAGATAAGCAGTACACTGACAATATATATACAGAGGGCCTCTGTTGTATGCATGGGGATCGCCACACTCTTGGACCTGTTCCACGAACCGAGCTACGATTGTCGAACAAAGTTGACGAGTATTACGATGCCTGGAATGGGAGATGTTCGTTTTCCAAGCTTAAAATAAAAATCGTAACAAATCCGGTGATGTCGCGTGGTTCTCAACACATGACAGTGTTGTAAAAGAAAAATGGTTATATGGTTATAGAAGCTACATTACTATTACTATTACTATTACACGTACTATTACTATTACTATTACACGTACTATTACTATTACTATTACACGTACTATTACTATTACTATTACACGTACTATTACTATTACTATTGCTATTACTATTACTATTACACGTACTATTACAATTACTATTGCTATTGTTATACGGGCGGTCGGGTAGCCTAGTGGTTACAGCGTTAGCTCGTCACGCCGAAGACCTGGGTTCGATTCCCGACATGGGTAAAATGTGTGAAGCCCATTGCTGGAGTCCCCCGCCGTGATATTGCTGGAATATTGCTAAAAGCTGCGTAAAACCTCACTCACTCACTCACTATTGATATACGCTTCAGCAAGGTTGAAAGGCAGCTATCAATGATTAGAGGCTCCAAGCTTTAGTCAGAGAAAATTTTAGATACACAATTATGGTTAAATCGGACGTTATATCTCCCAGGGGTTTGACAACAAACTATCAACATGACTGTGTGACAAGATGGATGGCTCCAACTTTTCAATAGTCCACTTTCCCTTTACGTTGAGCAATGGTCCATCAGCTCCAGTCGTTGGTGTCTACTGTTCAGGTACAATCGAGCATACTCAGGATTTCAAAGAGCGTCACACGTTTCGTGCTCACAAGTTGTTACATCACTGAAGGACATCAAAGCTTTCAAAACGGTTTCAGCATAGACATGGGAAGAACATTGCCACAATTTACACATCATAGGCCATCATACAATTGACAAACTTTTGAAGTTTCTATGTAATGAATAGTTAACTGTTTTTTTGCGATCACACTGATTTATTTTGGTATGAAGCCGAACGACACACGTACGAAGTATATAATTAACATGATGACAATTGTGAAATAATATTTGGCCATTAAGTAATATTCGTCTGTGATACAATGACGTCTTAATTAATTTAACACAGTTGTTTAGTAGAAGGAAATTATTAGTTACAAGCAATTTATATTGCTTAATACAGTAAACTACGTTTATGACGAGCACGCTTATAACAAATTAACCGATATAACGAACTTATGTTGTAGTCCCGGTCATTTGTTGTATATATGCTGTATATACGTTTATAACGAACTACGGTTATTACGAACTAAAATAAGTGATCCCTATGAGTTCGTTATAACCGTAGTTTACTGTAGTAACATTGCAGGAAGAGTATACTGGAAATCGTATCTAATTCTTGAATTGTGGTAGGCAGGACACAGCAGGAGGAAGTTGTATTCAGTTTCAGTTGCTTGTAAGTCACATAGTTGACATATTCCTTCTTCATAAGGTGGTCGTTCCCATCGTCTTGTAATGATTTTTAAAGGATGTTCACATGCCCTTTACTGGAATACTAATCGTCGCGATTCTCTGGCCGTTACAAAATTCAAGTCATATTCTGTATTAAGTGAATATTCTAATCCTTTATAGGTAGCTAATTTGATGTATTTGCATGCTGTATTATACCATTCCTGTTGATGGCTGTCTTTGATTCCTTGTGCTACAACGTTGATGAAATATGATACAGTAGTCGGACAACGTGGTACTTGGGATGCAAGCGTGACATTCCGAAAGCAGGGTCCGCCACGTTTTTACTGTATTTTGTCAATCACATTGGTGTCAAAAGGGACAGACAATTCAATGATATATATGATTTCAGTGGATTTATAAAAAAAGGACAAGATCCAGTTTGTTGGTCTGGATATGTCTGAGGCTGTAAACGGCATATTCCAAAGAATTTTGTATTTATCATTTTCCATGACGCCCTCTACATATTCTGGGTCTTACCATGGATTGACCTGTGTCAAAACCATATGCATGGCGAAGATGGTAATACAATGATCGAGCCACTCCATCATGTGGTTTAAGAAACTGTGTTTGTGCCAGGGCTTGGCATCCACTGACAATGTAATAGACATTTTTTGTTAAATTCATGCATATTCTACGTTTCATATTTACATTTTGATGCAAAATCACACACTGACGGTTTTGAGTGGGAAGTGACTGGTCATGACCAGCAATCAGTAAACCTTCTGTTTCACTTTTCAGAACATTTGACTTGATCCAAGCAAAGGACTCTGCAAGGTTGCACATAAAGTCAATACACTGTTCGTTCAGATAGCCTCTCCTAATGAAATTGAGTCTGGGCCGAATGTCTACGGCACATCGCTTGGTTGACAGTCATATATGTACCTTCCTGCAGTACAGAACCATCAACAAAATCAACACTGACAGTGCGATTATGGCTCGTTTAAATAAACTGTGGAATGCCTTGTTTTTATCACGAGTCTTGACATGCTTCACAAGAGTGAGTGAGGTTGGTTTAACGCCGCTTTTAACAGTATTCCAGTTATATCACGACGTGTCAGCTTAATGTGGGAGGAAAGCCCGAAGTGATGCAGGTCTCAGACGTTTACCACTTCGGTGAAACCCAAGAGAACGGGTATGGTGCTGCCAAACCTAGAAACCTAATCGGGGCGAACCCGGATTCGAACCCACAATCATAGGTTTCTGGCGTGCCCAAGAGACGGAACTCTGCACAGCGAATCGCGGCGCCTTAGACGACTGCGCCACCCGTGCACCCGGTTCACAAGAGCATCACCAGACACATTAATGTGTACAAAATACTATTTTCTCATGAGTGAGGGAGTGAGTTGGGTTTAATGCCGCTTTTAACATTATTCCAGTTATATCACGGCGTGTCAGCTTAATGTGGGAGGAAAGCCCGAAGTGATGCAGGTCTCAGACGTTTACCACTTTGGTGAAACCCACGAGCACGGGTATGGTGCTGATATTTTCTCATGAAGAACCTCCACCTTCACACTATTATTATTATCATTATCATTATTATTATTTAGTTATTATACAATGGATAGCGTTTATCAATACAATAAGTATTGTATCACGATCTGAAAAATATGCAAAGAGGTCACCTGGTAGGTTTCACATTTACAGATCAATCGTGACATTGGTTACAATCTTTTACAATGCAGACGTGACAGAAAAGCGATTGCAAAGTGACTTTGAAGGGAAAACCCCGTGACGTCCACTCGTTCTACGCATTTGCGGCACCTATACATTAAACATATAAAAGGTAACACCCCATTCGCATTCATTGTTGCTCGCAATACTGTAGCATATTACATTCCACATTCACCAGGACGACACTCGGCTAATCTTAACAGTAATGTAAAACGCCGGCTACAGTGCAGCATGGTATCGAATGTACATGACTCATTTAATATGGTGCTTCCCGATTCGGAACCAGGAAGATATCGGTGTCAAAAGACGGAGACGTTTATTGGGTACATTCCTGAATTGTTGTGAATACCTACCTATCGTCTTTGAGCATGTCTTATAAAGCCGTACGTCTACGTTTAGATATATGTATTAACATATTCAAGCTATGCCAGACATATTCTGGACCATACACCGAATTACCGCCCACCAATTAATACTCAAGAGAAAGACTTGAGTTTATGCGGGAAACTTCTACATATTTTCGGATACTACTTCAAAACGCGCAATTTATTTTGTGATAGGAGGAAACACACACATTAGGACTAATGGCATAGCACTTTGATGAAACCCACGAGCACGGGTATGGTGCTGACAAACTCAACGTTCACACATTTATTATTATATTTTATTAAGGGATTCATTGATATGAATAATATACATGAACTGTAAATGCTCAACTTTGTCGAGCAAAGGCTCCACAAACGGCTACATTGTCGCAGTTTAAATATGAATTTGTTTTATCTGTTTTGTATAACGTAAAATTTGTCAAATTTCATTTTTTATCATCGATATGATGCATGTGGGTTTATTTCAAAACTTTAGTACATTTATTCCTATACGATCACACAAGCGGTACTTTGTTTATCACCAAATAATGTTTCTCCAGACTCCAATAAACCCTCAATCTCAGGAACACTTTCAGCGTCAAAACAAAACTCCTAAAACCACTATTGACGTCCCAAGATTCGGTAATTCGGTGGGGCCACTCACTCACTCACTCACTCACTCACTCACTCACTCACTGGTATGTATTGACCGGACATAAAAGGAAGTCCATACACTGACACACATCAGTGATCAATATGGTGTTAGATGTAACATCATTCAAAAGTACCCTCTACTTACGTATATAACGTCGTTGTTGTATCTTTGTCTCAAAACCTCGAGAATTTTCTTCTCACTTAGGTCACCTAGCAAGGTCAGGTCACTCGAGGTCATCTCGTATATAGAAGGGACACCTTGACCACGGGTCACTGTTCCGAGATAAAAGAGCCTACAATAGGGGATCTACGTCCAGGCTTCACCTTGTATGTATTTGTCAACAACACTTAAAGCAACCTGCAAAGAAGACAAAAATACTTTTATAAACACCAAAGTCATGTTGAATGCTCATTATAACTCAAATAAGGGAGTGAGTGAGTATGGTTTTACGCCGCTTTTAGCAATATGCCAGCCATATCTCGTCGGGGGACACCAGAAATGGGCTTCACACATTTTTGTACCCATGTCGGGCATCGAACCCGGGTCCTCGGCGTGACGAGCGAACGCTTTCACCAGTAGGCTACCCGACCGCCCCATAACTCAAATAAGCTACAATTAAGTTTAACATCGTTTTTGAAAGAGAGAGAAGCACAAGTAGTAGCAACAAATTTGATTCACCGAGTTCAGGGTAGCCTAGAGGTTAACGTTGTCGCTAGTCATGCAGAAGGCCGGAGTTCCATTCTCACATGAAGCCAGCAGTGATAATACTCAAATATTTCTAAAAGCGGCTTTAAACAAATATATGTTCTCATTCACTCGTTCAAGTCATTCAAACACCTGACAGATAATTCAGAACATATGACATATATATATAATAATACCAGCTATGTTTATGCTCTAATTACACAAACACAGCAAAATCAGTTTCACCAAAGCCAAAATACACGTGTATACCGTTACTGAACATTTGAATCAACCGTGGAGCATGACCCCTCTTTAAAGAAGATGGTGTATAGATATATACTCTTTACATCGTCTACCTCCTCACTGTCTGTCTGTGCCCAGCATCTTCAATTCATCAGCAACCACGTACCATTAAATTCGCCCAGAACTTGACTGCAGGTTAATTCGTAAGGAATGTTGGAAGCAATGTTCATATAACACAAGATTATTTGCCATTAGTTGGTTATAACACACGCTTGTCTTCCTACGCTGAACACTTAAAGCCAACGTTAGTCTTCAATGCGTTAATTCCCGAACCCTCTTCACCGTTCACGTCTTCAACTGAATTTAATCCATGCCCATAACGTGACTTTATTATTCATTCAATACAGTTTGGCTGGGTTCTTTCGACACGATGTCTTCAAATGCGCTTTAGAAATATACGTAGGAGGGGTAATTTATTCTTTACTAACTGTTAGCGAGCTTTGAGAGCATGGCTGTATTATATAGAGAACGTCAGGTAAGGACGTGTAACTAAATCATACGACATGTAAGACTTACACTATTTGAAAGAACCGATCCTTGAATTCGTCACTTAGTTATTGTGAAGAGATTAGTGGATGATTTTTTTAAGGTACAAAAATGGATAATTCTGATTAATAATCTTTGTTGTCATTTTGATATTGACATGATATACGCCTACTAAAGATGGTATATTACCATACTGAATATATAATAAACACACAGGAAAATCCCGTATATATGGATGGTATTAATATTGTTACGGTGCTATTGCCTTGTACGAGTACTGTAAACTACGGTTATAACGAACTCAAAGGGACCAGTAATTTTAGTTTGTTATAATCGTAGATCGTTATAAGCATACATACAGCATATATACAGCAACTTGCCTTGACCAAAACATATGTTCGTTATATCCGTTAGTTCGTTACAAGCGTGTTTGTTATAAACGTAGTTTACTGTATAGAATTCCCTAACGTAAGCAACACACTCCAATGCATTCAGTCACAAATCTGAATAACCGTATTCGACGTCTAAAGCGCCCAGGGCGCTCTCAAAATTAGAAATAGGGGGCTCTTATTAGAATGTTATTTTTGCTGAAAAAAGAGAGTTGAAAGATAAATTTCGTGGTTTATGCTGACACACTGAAATGTTTATATGCGACGGATATATCTTTCCAGAATTTATTTGCCCATAATTAAGAATGCATATAACACACGAGTGCGTATAATACGCGAATAAATAGTTTCGTGTACATTGATCAATTGGAAGGAGTGCTTATTGGGATTGTTCACTAGCCAATATATCAGTAAATATCGCCGTGGGCACTTATTAGAGCGGGGCGCTTATTACGTCGAATACGGTACGTTAAATAAGTTCCAAAGTGGTAACTTGGGCTGTGGTGCTTTCTTAATTTGTTTGAGAGAGTGTGTGAGTGAACATTAACCCTGCATGAGAAATATGTCATCAATACATGGATGAGAACAATTTGTAGGACAAAGTTGCACAGTCTGTATATTTCGTCAGCTACAGCTGCAAAATCAGGGTTTTTTCCATTAAAACTACGAACTAAATACTTATTAGGAATAAAGGACACCTTGCAGCAATGTAATTTTTGTGGCACGCAATTTCCTTTTTTCAATTTTGTCTGAATTTTCTTCACAAATTTTCTGGGAAAACTAATTTTCCTTGCCAAAAGCAGAGTCGATTCCACGATTCCAAGTGTATGATGAGTCTGTGTTTATGAATCATTATCAAAAAGTGATGATACCACGTGTTCGCGAAAAGGTGAGCGCATCCTGTTCCACCAGAAACACCCGTCACGAACACATACATGCACAGGCAAGTAAATTGGTCACCTAAAAAACACGGGAACTTATGGTACAAGTCAAAATAGGGAACTGCATCGGACATCATTCCTTTCAGTGATGCTTTAAATTTAGTAATGTCCTCCATTTTTTTACCATAAAGCTTTTTTAAAGCTTTACTCAATGTCGTAACATTGACTCTAACTTCTGAGCAAGAGCCGTGTGACGCTCTTTGATATCGTGGTAGAGAGAGCCTGTACGATTATGCCTCTTAAGTTGAGAAACCAAGATCGGGACTTCAGGAATATTCCTCGACATGAAGGGGAAGTTGACAATTAGAAAGTTGAAGTCATCCCTCTTGTCACACAGTCTTGTGGAGATTGTTATATCAATAAGAGTGATTTTGATGTGGGAAGAAAGCCCTAAGTGATGCAGATCTTGGTGCTGAACTCTTTGATGAAACCGATGAGAATTGGTGATGCTGACAAATCAGGCTTAATCTCGTATTTGAATAATCATAGATGTCTGACACGCATAATCAAAGATGTCTGACACGCATATTCATAGATGTCTCACATGCATAATCATAGATGTCTCACATGCATAATCATAGATGTCTGACACGCATGATCATAGATGTCTGAAACGCATACTAATAGATTCTCACATGCATAATCATAGATGTCTGACAAGCATAATAATAGATGCCTGACACGTATAATAATAGATGCCTGACACGTATAATCATAGATGTCTGACACGCATAATCATATATGTCTGACACGCATAATCATAGATGTCTGACAAGCATAATCATAGATGTCTGACACGCATAATAGTAGATGTCTGACACGCATAATCAGAGATGCCTGACACGTATAATCATAAATGTCTGACACGCATAATCATAGATGTCTGACAAGCATAATCATAGATGTCTGACACGCATAATCATAGATGTCTGAAACGCAAAATCATAGATGTCTGACAAGCATAATCATATATGTCTGACACGCATAATCATAGATGTCTGACACGCATAATCATAGATATCTGACAAGCATAATCATAGATGTCTGACACGCATAATAGTAGATGTCTGACACGCATAATCAGAGATGCATGACACGCATAATCATAGATGTCTGACACGCATAATAATAGAAGTGATTCGCAACAAACATATTCTGCCCCCAACAAAACTCCCAGCCTTCCTACTACCTTGGTTCCTACGGTCTGAAAGTCATCACTCTGTCGAGACAACCGTACACTCCAACAAAAGATTAAAGTGTTGATAAGGATGCAACCAGGTCCATAACGTTGCCTGTACATTGAGGATAATTCGAGTTTCTAAAGTTCGATTTAACGAATCTTCACCATACATAACTTCATGTCACTGATATTTCGAAAATGACACGTGAAGATCTGTGTTAGAATTGGTCTTCTGCAACCCGTGCTTGTTGATAGAGACGACTAACGGGACCGGGTGGTTAGGCTTACTTCACTGACTTGGTCGATGCATGTCAACGCATCTCAGTTGCGTAGATCGATGTTCATGATGTCAATCACTGGATTGTCTGGTCCAGACTCGAACTAAAAAGACCGCCGTCATATGGCTGAGTATGGCGTTTAACCTACAAAAAAATCTTTCGAAAATAACAACACATACACGTTTTACATTTTAATGTCTTACATATTGTGTCAAAATACAATATTTACAATAACTGAAGTCAAATTACAATTTCAAATATACAAGCCACATGTACAACGCATTTAAAATCTCATACATGTTCACCATTATCTATTGAAAACGTCAAGCATATACAGTTTGGGCGATGGTATATGCATCATATATGTGCAATAATTTCCGGAGATATATATGTATATATATGTTCCTAATGGAATGCCGTTAGGAGGTAAGTGTCACAGTATATCACACGGCGGTAATTAGATCTGTGTATGTGTGTATGTGTGAGTGTGGTTTTACTTCGCTTTTAGTAATATTCCTTCATAACCACGGCGGGGACAGCAGAAATGAACACATTGTACCCATGTGGGAATTCGAACCCAGGCCGTGACGGGCTAACGCTTTAATCACGAAGCTATCCCACCGCCCGGTGTGAACGATACATTCTCTCTGCGGAATTAAGGAAATCATTATCTTACATAAAAAGTATGTAAATCAGTAGACTATTTTCAAGGACTTGAAGGAATTGTGCTAGCTCGACCAATTAGCCCGAGCCTGGTCTCTATAAAAACTTGTTAAATATAGTTTTGATGCCAAGTACATTTCATGAACATTCTGATAGGGAATAATTGCATTGCAGAAAGAGTATTATCTACTACCTAAATCACCACACCCAACCCTGTACACGTTGGGCTTTGATCTTTGGAGTGAGTGAGTTAGGTTTTACGCCGCTTTTAACAGTTGGTACCATATTGGGAATCGAACCCGGGTCTTCGGTGTGACGAGCGAATGCTTTCACCACGTGCACTAGGCTATCTCAGCACCCCTTTCCTTGATGTACCGACACGATTTCATGAGCTTATATAAAACGGATAATGGCTTATCTAAAATATGAGCAGTGTTCTGGCTTATCATTTTTGTTGGCACAATTCCGCATAAGTGAGTTTAAATACTGGTCGTACGTGATGGCTAAATAGATTGGGTGGGCAGGCTCGGTGACGGTGTGGATCGTTGCTCATAATATCAATAACTAGTTTATTGATTATTTACAGGCCGCTGTCACATTCTGGAGTGTTGCTGTTTGCAACGCTAAACATACAATACCGACAAAACAAACAACCTCGACACATAATGTCGATTGCCACAACTGGGGATAAATCAAGGAGTGACCGACTCGGTGTCTAAACGGAGGTATTCAAGATAAACTGCGGCATGGTAAAAACGCACGCACGCACGAACGCACGCACGAAAATTAAAAATATGAGGTTAAGTCTCCCACTCGCCTTTACTTGTTAACCATATACTATGGCCGGACAAACACAAAAATGGACACCAAACATAGTTGAAAGTTAGAAAATGTAGAATGCAAAGTAATTATATCGTAAGTTATCCAAAGACATTTCACAATGATTAATGAACAAGAATCCATAGCCATGAAATATGACACATGGAACAACTTCTCAGTGCGTACACGGTTTGCCAGTTTATTATGGTCTGAACGCTCTAACTCACGTAGGGCACAGACGTTCACATTACTGATTAGACCACCGAGGATGGATGTGCTGACAAACAGAATCGCAATCATGGTGAGTTTTTGATTCAAAGGTTTAGTCAATGGGTACTTGTACAATTAAGGGACGCAACTCTGCATTGCGACTTGCGGTAGCAGACATACTTCGGCAACCTATGTCCGCTCGTTAAATGCGTTGCATGTGTGTATTGACTCAATGGAATCATTTTTAACCCACCACACAACAATCTCTACTCTGCACTGGCAGCCGCACAAAAACCATTTTCACTGAATACATAGCCAGTGTAGTCCAAGTGTCTACTGACATACAAGACCATTTCAGAATTGTGTAGTTTGTGCGCCATGCGGCTCAAACATTGACACAAATGTTGCACCATTCCTATCCGTTGGTCCATTTCCCGAGCCTCCTTGATCTGTAAACCTCGAATCCCTTTCACGATCCTTCAACCGTTTGACCTTTCTTGCAAAGTCTCTTCCCATCGTCCCTGGCATGACGTCACGTATTTCAGAATATATTGGATCATCTCCTCCACTCCATGGTATCGCCCCTTCATTGGGTACTTCTACCTGTGACCATACTTTATTGATGGCTGGTGTATAGAATCGATTTCTCAGCCCTCCATCAAACTGCTGATACCGCCTGGAAGGACGAGGTACATTTAAATCACGATCTCTGTTAAAGTTTCTTGTTGTTCTCGAAACGGAAATTGGCTTCATTGTAGATTTGGCAAGGTTTACTCGTCTGGACCGTGCTAAGTCTCTCATGGTTTCTCCTCGTTGTATGACAGAGCGCATTCTCTCCTCTCGTCCATCTTCTTCCTTGTCATCATCTTCATAATCAGGAAGAGGTTCCAATTCGTGTCTCAGTGTTTCCATGATCTGCTCCGTGTCTGAACTGAACTTGGTTGAATCTGTTTGATCCGTCCTAAGATTGGTCATCGATATGAGATGAAGGAACGTTTCCCAGCGATGTAGCAACATTCCCAAAAATTGGATAATTATCAGTATGGTGAAGAATGCAATAAACAAGAGCCCAAGGATACCAACTACAAGTTCCTGCTGCTTGCCACTTTCGTCCTTATATGGGATGCTAACTCTGAGAACTCGTTTCCACTGGAACATGAAGTTGATAGCAATCCATAAGCTGTTTAACATTATCATTGCAAAGCAGATGCTGTCTCGCAATTCAATTAAACCCTCTTTTATTTGCTTTTCCTTTTGCTCATCTTTATCTATTGGCTTCAGATATTTTGCAATGAAGCTTTCCCAGAAACCTTCTTCAGTCTCACACAGCTGCATGACAGGACCTTTTCCGAACGCAGTGTCTTCTACCCAGTGTTTTCCAGAGTAAGGATCAACTTCTTCAGGTTCATCGTCGTCCTCCTCTTCTTCTTCCTCTTCCTCTTCTGAATCTGGGGACTCATAGGGTGTCACACTAGTGGGCGTGTCGTTCGTGAGGTCATCTTCGGGTCGAGTGATACCAATGTTGCCGTGACCAGACTGCTCTGCGATCTTAACAATAGTTTCATTTATCAGCTTCAACTGTTCTACAATTGCATCGTTTGAACTGGTCAACTTTGGCTTCAGTCCATCGAGAAGTTGTTTTAATTCCTTAATGTAGGTGGAACTAAAAAAGAGTCGGGCAAAAAAGCCATCCTTTTTCTTTGCCTGCTCCTCCTTGTCCTTCAATGCTTTTTTCTCGGCTGCGAGTTCTTTCTTAGTCTTTCTCTTGGCTATTTCCCGTGTTCCCCAGGAAACATTGTTGAGGTTGCACAGTGAGTAGATAAATAGCAGTAGGTAGCCAGTCGGTATGCAGAGAAAGTACATAAAACAATGAGGAAGGCAGTTCAACTCCTTCCAATGTAGCACTCCTCCTATAAAAAACATGGCGAAAAGGAGCACAGAGAAGATGACACTCGGGTGCAGAGGGCTCTCTTGGTAGGCTATAATTACAGTACCAGCAATGACGGCCATCATGACGAACGAGTACGCAGCACTCAACACAGCCGCAACGATTAGCTGTACTTTTGATGGAGTTGTAAAACAGATGACAATATACACAGTTGGAATAGATATGGATATTGCATAGCACACGATAAGCTCCAGTTTGAACACTGACTGGATGGACCCTGCAATCATCATGATGACAGTGCCTGGTCCCAAGACGGTCCCTGCCATCATCGCCATCTGGTATACTATGTACAGGTAGCTGATGTTGGAGTTGCGAGCGACAGTTGCTTCAGATGATGACAATAGGTCCATGATGTTGGCCAGGGTGGAAGGAGTCCAGCGTCTTCTCTGGTTGAAGAACTCATTGAATCCTTCTGGGGCGTACGTGTAGGCATCAGCGGCAGCGGCATAGTCCACTCGGTACCCCTGCTGGAGCAGCAGCGTGCACAACCATCGGTCTTCACCTGGGACAAGGAAACCAACATTACATATTCTGAACGTGTGTTCTATTTCATATAGATTCATAAACACATGCTGATGTTGACTTTGTGGAAAGCTCACAATAGCCTGTGCCTTTAGCAGCAATTTGTTATGATTACGAAAAGGGTTTGTGGCTCTAATTGAATAATTGGCTGTGCAAAACCGTATGTTTTCGAATACGTTCTACACATAGTCATATATGATTTCATATATACATGAAAAGGTCTTAAGAGAAGATTAGGTATCAGACAGAAGTCTCAAACGGTTGTATATTTTATGTTTATGGGGCGGTGGGGTAGCCTAGTGGTTAAAGCGTTCGCTCGTCATGACGAAGACCAGAGTTCGATTCCCCACATGGGTGCAATGTGTGAAGCTCTGGTGTCCCCGGCCGTGATATTGCTTGGTACTTAAAGCGGCGTAAAACCATATTCATTCATTATAATGCTTCTTTGAAAGTTTCAGTATGAATGATCATAAACTCTTTAGATGCCGAAAAGATGGGTTCAAAAATACATTCGTAATGTTTCTCATGTCTTTTGGCCCTATGGACTGCAGGACTGAAGGTGTCTCTGCAGCATTACCTTGATCGTATTGTAAGTAATGCCCCGGTTCAGTCGGCATTGTTGTGTACTTCCTCATGATGTTGTTGTCCATTAGAGCCGAGGCTCTGAAGAGGGAGAAGCACCCAGGACTGCAGAGAACACATCCAAGGACATGCTCAGCAGATTTCTGTAGCCAATGACCAACAGCATACTCAAACATCTGGTACCAGACAAGGGGCCCTGAGAAACCAGAAAAGACAACATGGGTTATCATAACAAAATACCTAAAAATATATGTTTGTAGGGCACAAAGGAAATTAGGTCTTTTCAAAAACAATTATTGAAACTAAAATTGATGTGTGAGGAACCCTTTTTATTTTAATATAAATATCGAACAAACATAACTGGGCACACATTGATTTCGGCTCTTTAATACAATGTCAGAATGGATAACACAGTCTGTTTCGTAGGACGCAGGAATTTTGTTTTTATTGGCAACAAGAATGACTGACGAGCAGGATTTAAACTGACGAGCTGATGCCCAAGAATTCGTTCCTTTTATAATATACTGTTCCCCTCAAAACAATATTTTTTCCTTTTATCTCTTGAGTGTATACTTCCAGCATCTGGGGAATGCAAACAAACGAGACAATACACTTTTTTCCATAATAAATCGATTCCCACCATTTCCTGAGCAAGTGTTTATGAATCACTATCAAATAGTGACGAAAGAAGTGAGCTTATCCTGACCTTACTGTTGGCACCCATCACAAACATGCAAAGCCAAGTCAGTTCAGGTAAACATACGGGGCAATAGGTAAAAGTCAAAACATTGGTAATCAGCTGGTTAGCATAAGTGAAGCCCAACTTCAACCTATTGGGTGGATTCTGCCACACAGTGCAGCTAGGTACTGAAGCCACACCTGATCCTGGTCGTGGATTCTGCCACAAACTTCAACTCAGTACTGAAGTCCTACTTGAGCCTATCGAGTGGATTCTACCACCAACTTCAACCTAGTACTGAAGTGCTACCTGAACTTATTGGGTGGATTCTACCACACACTTCAACCTAGTACTGAAGTGCTACCTGAACTTATTGGGTGGATTCTACCACACACTTCAACCTAGTCCTGAAGTGCTACCTGAGCTAATCGGGCTGATTCTACCACCAACTTCAACCTAGTACTGAAGTGCTACCTGAACTTATTGGGTGGATTCTACCACACACTTCAACTCAATACTGAAGACCTACCTGAACCTATCGGGTGGATTCTGCCACACACTGCTGCCACCTTTTCGTTGTGCATCTTGTCCAGCAGGATTCTCACAGAGCTGGGGCTGAAGTCAGTGTCTCCGTCAAGAGCCAATACGAACGTGTTCTTGGTCTGTAAGAAAATTCGAAATTTGAAAAATCCGGTAAATTATAAGCATACAGAAATTATATTGTTTCTCTGGTTTGTAAGGGAATAGCTACGACTGAAACAGAAGGGCAATCTAATTTACATAGTAACATTCCTGATAACATCACCGATCCTTCCACATAACCATTGCATGATTTGAAAAATGCTAATACCTTAAATAAACGTGACTGTTATTTCGAATGCCTTGGCTTTATTTCGGGCTAAACTAACGGGCAAGAGAAACTTATCACCTTGTTCTTAGCTCCATAAAAAGAAACAAAGACAGGTGTTAACAATATGATGATTATTTTAGTGAAGGAAATCCGTACAAAATAATAATGCCATATCGATAGCGGCACTTGCCACGAGGTCGAGCGAAAGAGAATGGGGTCAAAACAAAACATGACAGAGTCAAACAGAGTCCACTCAGGTGCTCATAAAGTCAAATCATGTGACAAGACATGTCCCTAGTAGCGTGTGTGATCACCCCCTGCACCCTACCCTTTTGAGATCAGACAGCGCTACGACACGAAAAGTGAAAAAGTCGGATTACTATCCTAAATTATCTAGAATGTCCTATCATTGTCTGAACGCAGTCGTATACGTTCGTAACAGAGTCCTACGGATCGAGAAAGGTCCAGAGAGGTCGGCCAAGCACTCCCGACAGTATGGCGCGTCCCGAAACATTCGGAAAACAGATTCTGCTGTATCGGATCAAAATCGTAATAATGACCTGTGTTGTCTGGACGATGTCCTGTGGATCGGCACGCTGTCGTGATGAACGGGCATGAATAATATTGTTCATTGCCACGAATTACAGGATCTTGATCAGACTTTTGACAAATTTTAATCGGGAATGGTGCTATCAAGGACGGCAGTTAAAGTCCTGAATGTGTGACTGAGCCCTTACTCACCTTCTTCTGGACATCTAAGCTGAAGAGTTCTGCCACACCATCTTTGTTCATTATATCTCTTTCCCGGGCCTTCTTTACGATCTCGTCTTCAGACTCCTTCAATAGCTGATAGCCCAGTAAGTAGTACATGTACATCACCTGCAACCAAGCACCTTGCTATCAGTTTGTACCGCCAATAACGTTCGGGGGCGGTGGTGTAGCCTTGTGGCTGAAGTGTTAGCTTACCACCCAGGTTCGATCCTTCACATGGGTACAATGTGTGAAACCCATTTCTGGTGTTCCCCGCAGTGATATGGTTGGAGTATTGCTTAATACGGCGTAAAAATCATCACTCATTCACTATTTAAGGCTTTAATGCATCACTTATCCGCAATGCAAAGATGTCATCCGAAAGCAAAGTATTCAAGTGCCTGTGGGTTTCACCAAAGCGATAACATAACATGAACTGGTGATATACACAGATTATACGAGTTTAAAGATTCACTGACAGTTATATTGATAATATGTACATTTTAGACTCAATACTAATAAACCTCACTGAATTCATGCAATGAGTGATGAAGGAAAACGCATCATGGGGAACGTCCCACGAGCATTACTATAGTGCTGAGAAAACCAAGGGTCATAATAGGACGAATCTGGGATCCTGGCGCGTCTAAGGGACGCAACTCTTTGCGTCAGTTTTGTGCTTTTCACAGCTAGGCCGCGGCCTTCACCGTTAACTATAATCAATGGCTAGTAATTACCTGTGACCATCGCTTCCTGTGCCGAATCTTGTTTTTATCCTTGATGTGGACATACAACAGATTCCCGCCAGGCAGCTCCCAGATCAGCTGGGCCCCGTACGGAGTGACTACCTTGTAGGGATCGTGCGTCTTCATATACTTCTGATGAACAGCACTGAAGATGAAGAGAAGGAAACTATTGTAACCCATGTCTACATTTACTCGCCTCCCAGTGATGATTTCCAGGTAGTAAATATAAAAACTATTTTTAGTTCCAAATATTTACCCGTTTACAGACAAGGCTGATCGTGCGATTTGCCACCTGGGCCCACTTGCACAAAGCGATCTTAGCGCTAAGACTATTGTAAGTCTATGCTAAAGTATGGGAGTTACGATCATCTTAGCCTTAGCCTTAGCCTTGTCCTTGAAATGGGCACTCTGGAGTTTGTCCCTAATCTGCATCCCTAAGTACGTGTAGGCCTGACCTTCCATGAGATGGTCAATAACTCCTCCTCTATAAATTATTATCATTATCATTATTATTATTGTTGTTGTTGTTATCATTTACGAAAGGCAAAATGTTTAGGTGACTTATATCGTTGACAATCAGGCCCCTTAAGGAACATACATGTGCCCATTACACTGAAGAACTAACAAGTCAACCACACAACTCAGAACCATAAAGTACATCATGCATCACTACACTTGCTGCAGACTCGTGAACCCTTCAAGAGTTTACAATGATGACTGTTCTGGAAACTTACCAGCTTGCATCATCCATGACGTTCACCAACATCTTTACGAACGGGTTTACTTGCCATTTTTCATCCTCGTTCAGCTCAAGTGCATCGTCAAAGAAAATGTGGCCTACAGCATAACAATGACACGTATTATTGTTTATCTGAAACGATATCATTAATGATCTATACCTAATGGAATGCACGTCTGTAAAACAATTAACCCCTCGGGTAGTCACGATGTGGCATCACTTTTATATGTTGAAACGCTGACTTGTCCATGAGTATCAGGAAGACAATCTCATCAATGGTGTTAACCTCACCATCATGATGTACGTCCTCGTTGACAGTTTTTGTCATACTAATAGTCGCATAAATATTTTTCACAAGGTTTTTGACTGATTCGGAATGGAAGCGGCTCTCAACGCAACATCCGTGTTTCGGGTAGCCTAGTGGTTAAAGCGTTCGCTCGTCACGCCGAAGATCCGGGTTCGATTCCCGACATGGGTACAATGTGTGAAGCCCATTTCTGGCGTCCCCCGTCGTGATATTGCTGGAATATTGCTAAAAGCGGCGTTAAACCATACTCTCTCACTCACTCACTCACTCACATGCGTGTTTCAATCTTTACCTTCGAAAGAGGTTGTTGAACCAAAGTAACAATGTTTATAATCTGAATCTTTTACGCAACAGGTGCGCCTTACAGTTGTTGTTTTTAAATCAACGAAAATCATATTAAGAATCAACGCAAGAGAGGCATTCTGGAGCGCCATACTGCTGATCACCAGAATAACATCTGGTAAGTTACAACAAATCTGTCTATACTCGAGATAGAGAGCAATAATGATGCAAAACTGTGAGAGGAAATGAACCTTGAAAGTTGAATCTGTCTGCGACAGTTTTCCCTGGGTGTAAATATGCGAACTGTTCCCTTTCGGCCTGCGCTTTGTCCAATCTGAAACAATTGACATTCATTTCATCTTTTGTTGTACAGTAAATCTTACATTAACACGATATTTCTGAAGATGTGTTTTTAGATTTGCGGGTGTTTAAATATTGATTCGATGCCCAGAATAACACAGTTCCTTACAGGTCATCTATAGCAAGAACAAAACAAACAATTATGATATATTCGGAATCTAAAATGCAGGCTACAATAGGTCTTCAGCAACCTATCAAGAGGCGACTATGCTTGTAGTAAGAGGTGACCAACGAGATTGGGTGGTGACGCTGGTGCCTTGGTCGGTGCATGTCATTATATCCCAATTTCGCAGATCGATGCTCATGATGTCAACCACTGGATGGTCTGGTCCAGACTAAATTATTTAAAGACCGCCGTCATATTGCTGAATGCGGCGTTAAACAACAAACAAACAAATAAACTTTGCTTTTAGTAGAGATTTGTTATGATTATGGAAACATAATGTATGAAACGACTGAAGATTACCTGAATAAGGACTTCAGTAGTTGCGTCATTTCCGTCTGAGTCTCGTGCCACATGGTTGCACATGCAAACACAGAGGGGACATCCAGTGAATCTGTATCCGTCTCTGCATCCGACTGAGACGTCGTGAGCGTTGGTTTTGCAATAAAATAGTGCATCTTCTCATCATCTTCGAATTCATAGATAACCTCATTGTGGCGACGTCGGTTCAGCAAAATATTCTCGAATGTTAGTATCCCACAGTAAAACGGGTTCATGAACAATCTAGAAAGAAAGTTTTTCGTGAATAGAATTAAGGAGAAAACGTAGATACATTTTCTATGTTTCACATTTTAAGAGAATCAATTTCATTTTTACTTCTTAAATGGGGGGTGGGTGGTGGTGGGTGTGTGTGTGGGGGGGGTGGGGGGTGCCCAGTCGTCTGAGGCGCCGCGATTCGCTGTGCAGGGTTGCGTCCCTTGGGACCCGGATCTTCACAGGTTGTTTCACATTCTACCCACAGGGGAATCAAACCCAGATCTTCGGGGTGACGTGCGAACGTGTTAATCACTCAGCGTATCTACCGGCGCTGGAGCAAATAGGGGAGGATAGTTAACAAATATTGTGAAGGAATACAAGGAATAAATATACAACCTGTCATATTCCTCCAGACGTCCCTGCCTTGGGAACCAAATATGCCTCGTTATCCACAGCAGCGACAGGACCCAGGCTATGCTTAGGTAGTACATGTACGCGACATCAGAAGCTAGTTTACAGGTTTCCTGGTGTCCTGGGTAGAATGCAATGACCTTGAAAGGAACCCACTCTTTCTCGCAATGTATTGTAAAAAGCCCCTGAATCACGAAGATGGAAAGGGTTGCGGGAAGCGCCAACGATATTCTCTGCATCTGCAGCTTGCATGCCAAGAAACTTCCATAGTACAGAACAAATCCGCCGATCGTCACTGATAGAAGACTTGAAAATCTGGCAGGATCTAAGTACAATTGGTCAAAGAGTTCGAAAGTGGTAAGAAGTTCACGGTTAAGTCTCCCAATCTCCTCGCCCATTTGCAAATACGCTACTCCGTATGCAAAGGAGCATGTGATGATGATCTTCAGAATGCCAACTATCATAGACACAGCGTATCTCCCTTCACTTAGTTGATACCGGATTTGCAATAATTTGTTGATGACAAGGTTGTTGAAATGCTTCCTTTCGGGTCTGCCGCTCAGCGTATGGACACGACCATCGACAAAGTTTTCCCAGCATTGAAGTGACGTCAACAGGAAGGCACAAATCACTCCAGGGAAGTCAAGACTTTCATTTGCGACATTTATCTTGGTAATATCGACTTTCTTCCGTTGGCTAAAATTGTACAGAAGCATCATGGGGATGACTGATAATTGACAAAGGAGCGCAATTGCATCCAGAAAGGCCTTCATGCCTCCTCGGCTTTTGGATTCCCCGTGTATGGTCTGTGATGAGCAGATAAGTAGAAGAAGTGCAGGTATGATGTTGGTGGCACTGAGCAGAAGGGATCCCGATATGATGTCATACCTGGGTAGCACCCAGAAGACAAGAGCACACAGTCCCACAGAATGAAGGGCCTCAAACAGCAACACCTTGAGAAGAGACACAGCTTGTACAGATTTACATAAGGGTTAACAGTCGGGCAAAAGAAAGTATACACTTGTCTGTGACCAACTACAGACGTTATCAAAAGGCTGGAAACAGTTCCCGAAACTTAAGGTTCAAAACACAACTATGATACCAAATACATCACCATCGAATAACCATTTCTTGTTTGTTTCGTTTTAGCCACAATCAAGCTTCGGTGTCTACTTTAATTAAGCACAGCAGCTTAATATACTTCTTCATCCTGCGGCAGGCCCATGGATGGAAATCTTAGAATCGATTCGAACCATTGGCCAGGTCAGAAACGAACGTTGATCTCCTTTGTGACTAACCGTCAACGTTCTGTCGATGCACAGCAGCCGTGGTCAAACCGAGTATGTTTAACGCCGCACTCAGCAATATTCCAGCTATGGACGGCGTTCTGTAAACAATTGAGTTTGGACAGACAATCCAGTGATTGATATCAAGAGCATCAATCCACGCAGTTGGGATACGATGACATGCATCAACCAAGTCAGCGAGCCTGATCCCCGATCCCGTTAGTTGCCTCTTACGACAAACGGGCCGCTGAAGACCAATTCTAACTCGGAGCTTGAAGTACACCAGCCATTCCAAGAACATAACCCGTGTATAAACATAGAGACAAGGGTGATAACCCACAAAGATACATTTATGGGGAATGCAGCAATTTGTATCCAACCGATATCCATTGCTCTTGAATACACTGGGTTGCGGTTAGGTATGCTCTGTGCACAAGGGGTTAACTTGAGAAAGACATAATGATATCGAATGGCGAGTGACAGTTCTGTGGCAAATATACTGCTAAAAACGTTAAGGACCACCCGATTTTTTATGACCATAATTAATCAGTCATACCAAGACATATTAACTATAGTAATATGAAAGAATCGGGTGATCATTAACTCTTTTTGATAAGTATACAACCAATATCTGTACGAACAGTTTCCGCAAAAACAAGCGATCCCAAGATGTAACGATTGTATCTCTGAATATTTCTTACCACAAGCCACGTGAGAACTCCTGGGGTCGGAAACACCCCAAACAGCCATTTAAAGAAGGAGCCGAGTGAGCTCAACGCATAGGGTATGCACATCGCTATAATCAGGTAGACGTAATGCACCAGGCGCATGTGATAGTGGTCATACTGTCTGGATACCACCTGAAATGAGACAAATAAATCTATTCATTCAATATGACAGGGGTTCGAAGGACACAATTGTATTGTGTGAATCCCATACACAAACATGCAGATACTGCAGGCGATTTCTATATTTACTTCCAAAAGAAGTTAAGGACCATCCGATTCTGTCATATTACTACAGTTAATGCGTCATGGAATGAGGGGCTCTTCGGAAGATCAGTGGTTAAAGCGTTCGCTCGTCACGCCGAAGGCCCGTGGTTAGATTACCCATATGGTTACAATGTGTGAAGCCCATTTCTGGAGTCCCCCGCCGTGGTATTGCTGGAATATTGCTAAGCGGCGTGGAAGCATCATCGTTTGCCCTGTCAATGTTAAGTGTAGTAATGTGAAGAATCGGATTGGCCTTACGTTTTTAGTTGTATATCAACGCTTGGCCTGAACCTCCCCTTGAACAAGAGTTGAAAAGCGGTGAGTTTTAAATAGAGTTCTGTTTCATGTCTCACCAGTTTGTTAGAGCTGTTGGTGGCAATGTTTGAGATTATGACCATGAGCCCAAGCCTCTGTGCCACGCATGCGCAAAGGATGATCACGAAGAGGAAGATGTAGACCAACACTTTCAACACCTTGAAGGTCATCTGGTCGAACGTTTCTTTCCGAATCACCTCCGTGTCGACAACCCGGAATACGTCCCAGAAGCTGTAAGATACATGTGCACAGTGAGCATCGAGTATGTCAGCATGCAAAGTGTCAAGTATGGGTCTACCGTGGAAATTCGGGATAAGATTAGAGGTACCAAACAACCTGGTTGTAAGATGCGACCAAATGTATCGGGTAGTCAGGCAAACTGTTGTGTAATAATAATAATAATAATAATAATAATAATAATAATAATAATAATAATAAACACCCACATCTTTAAACAATAAACCAAGTGAGCCTTATTGGTCTGCTCTGTCTTTGATACTAGGGATATATTTTGGAGCACTGTCTCTCATTCTCTTTCTCACACTCACTCACTCTCTCGCTCTCGTGCGTGCGTGCGTGCGTGCGTGCGTGCGTGCGTGCGTGCGTGCGTGCGTGTATCTGCTGATACTAGTCCGGACTAATGCCGATTGTGTAACGCCAGTCCACTTAGATACCATGCCAAAGTTTAAAATGGATAGCCAACTCAGACACGGCACACTGACTCCGAGATGACCAGTCCTTGTTTTATCCCTGTAATGCCGAACGCCAGGCAGGGTAACAACAATTATCATCTTTTGTAATGACGCGGCCGGGGAAATACGAGGAGGATATCAAATCGCAGTGTTTTATGTGATACATTACATAGCAGTTAATTAATAATGGACACAGAGATAACAAATACCAGGACGTCTCTTTATGCTCGCTTTTGATACTATTTAAGAACGTACTGGGATTGTTTGTCATTTGCGGCTGGTGGTGCTCTTGGGGGCGAAGCGGATTCTTCGGAAGGATATGGCGTTGGGGGTGGGGTCGGGCTCCTTTTTGGAGCTGCAGTTTTCACCCTTTCATCTTTGTGTGATGATGAAGAGGAGCTCCCTGAGCCTCCAGATGTTCCTTCCGCCGAGGACATTCCGGATGATGACGCTTCCTCATCCTCCAGGATATCTGACAACGGGCTGTACACTTCGCCCTATACATCAACAAACCCCTAGATTCATTATATACACCGAGTAGAAAAAGAACGTATTCCGAATTTTTTTTATGAAATTGAAAATTGATAGAACTGTTGTTATATTTGATTATGGCTATTTTACCATCACGCATTCATGTAACAGTTTAAAAACAAGTATTCTACGGCCTGTACATACTACCTGAGGACTACTTGTCCCCGTTTTGTCGGATGCTTCTTTCTCTAGCTGTCTTCGCGTACGTTCTTCTGCCTCTTGTTTTCTTCGTTTGCTTTCTTCTTCCTCTCGTTCCCTCTTCTCTTCCAGTTCCAGTCCTTTTCGTCTCAACTCTGCCTCCAATTTCTCCAAAGCCAAATCCGTCATGAATAGCTGTAAATTGGTAAATGAAACTGTTACGGCTACATATAGTCTCCTCTATAAATTATCGATTAGGGTAAGAATCCGGCCAACGAAAATGCAGTTATTCATGTGATATTCTTTTGCCACGTTTCCTATTTAGAGACGCCCCCCGGTGTCTGTTTCTGTTGGACGTGATCGTGATCCGATGTCTACAAGAGACCCTGCTTCAATTGCTTCACGACCAAATGAACAGATCTTTCCTCGGTATTGATGCCGGGGCATGGTTTGACGGGGTCCTCCCAATTGTCAGACACGCAGTTGTCACACACCCAATTGTCAGACATTTAATTGTCAGACACCCAGTTGTCAGACACACAATTGTCAGACATCCAGTTGTCAGACATCCAGTTGTCAGACAAACCAATTGTCACACACCCTGTTGTCACACACACAGTTGTCTGAGACCAAGTTGTCACACACCCAGTTGTCTGAGACCCAGTTGTCACACACCCAGTTGTCAGGCACCCAATTGTCGCACACCCAGTTGTCACACACCCAGTTGTCAGACATCAAGTTGTCAGGCACCCAGTTGTCAGACATCCAGTTGTCAGACACCCTGTTGTCACACACACAGTTGTCTGAGACCAAGTTGTCACACACCCAGTTGTCTGAGACCCAGTTGTCACACACCCAGTTGTCTGAGACCCAGTTGTCACACACCCAGTTGTCAGGCACCCAATTGTCGCACACCCAGTTGTCACACACCCAGTTGTCAGACATCAAGTTGTCAGGCACCCAGTTGTCAGACATCCAGTTGTCAGACAAACCAATTGTCAGACACCCAGTTGTCAGACATTCAATTGCCGAGACCCAGTTGTCAGACACCCAATTGTCAGACACACAGTTGTCACACACTCAATTGTCAGACACCCAATTGGCAGACACCAAATTGTCACACGCCGAGTTGTCACACACCCAGTTGTCTGACACCAAGTTGTCACACACCCAGCTGTCTGACACCCAGTTGTCACACACCCAGTTGTAAGACACCCAATTGTCACACACCCAGTTGTCACACACCCAGTTGTCAGACATTCAGTTGTCAGACACCCAGTTGTCACACACCCAGCTGTCAGACATTCAATTGTCAGAGAGAGAGAGAGAGATTTATAGTTTAACAAGATCCAGAATCTGTTAAAGACCGACCTAACCTAGAAATAATAATTTGTATTTAATAACGGAAGTCTTACCATTTTCTTTCCCAAAGTGAATTGGTCTGCCTGCACACCAGTAACTTTAAGGATGTCTTCACACCTGGTAACGTCAGTTCCCTCTGATGAGGTTGACAAGATCTCATATCTGAAAAGATCCAGTGACTTTAATTCCAGATACATCGTACCCTCTGCCATTTCATAAACACCTAGGGTATGGATCTGCAGACGCAAGAAACGCGCTGTGCAGAGTTGCGTCCCTTGATCGTGCCAACATGCCCTGGTCTCCCAGGTTCAACATGCACTCAAGTTATCATCAAGCACATCACATAATTGAAATAGGGTTCAAAAGAACGTATCTAACTGACCATTCTGTAACTTGGTTACAACTGTTATTGTCATGGTGACATTCATCTACCGTCATATTGATATTATAATGCAGCAGTCATTACAATATTGCCATTCGACAATGATGGTAATATTGGCATGCAATAATAATAATAATATTATTAATAATAATAATACCCCAAATCCCCATACCATATGCAAGTAGACCCGTGAAACACACAATATGCAAGAACAAAAATTTAGCATACATATTCTCAGAAATTGCTAAAAGCATTCGTGTCAAACCTTTTGAGGACATCCTTGAATGTCTTCCTGATGGACCAGCCTTCCTTCCTAATGCGGGCCACCTCAGCGATCCCGTTGTATTTCAGCTGTACAACCACCTCGGCATCCAGGAACTTATCTGGGGCAGACTTCGTGTTGGGTTTGATGCATCTGAGTTTAATACAAAATGTGAAGTTAACCTGACATGAGAGATGTAGTCATTGGGTCAGGACGTCAGTAGAGTTTCGTGGTGTCACTTTGTAAACTTGGGCATTATACTTCTAAGTATAATGGCATACGTTTCATAAACATGTACTTGGCAATGTATATCTGATATTGGGTTCATTTGAAACATTGAAATTTGGAATAGGAGTGAAAAACATGTCTTACCTGACAAAACTTGACCCGGAATTTCTCAATTTATCCACAAGATCATCCAAAGAATTCTATAATGTAAATATATATTTCAAATAATTGTTCAATGCCTCTAAACACGTTCAGCTGTGTGAAAAGCCAATATGCATCAAATTTACCATGTTAGATAATAAAAGAGACGATAGTTGTTATATGCACCTTAATTGGTCGTCAATAACATGAAAAAACAACAACATCAATATTAAATTTGAAAAACCTAAAACCTAAATAATACTAAGTCTTTGACTTACTTTGAAGTATTGGGTGACTGTTTGTGTTTGAACGTGTGTCACTTCTTCTCCATCTATCTTTGAGGCACCCCTTGAAGAAAATAAATACGCCAAATAGTCATCATACATACAATGGTCCCTTCTTAACCCGACGTCCTGGGGACAATCACAGAAATATCAAGATAACCAACCCATATCGAGACAAGATGAGTGATAAACGAAAAACCTTTGTGCCGCGCATCATTGTATTCCAAATAAAATCAACCTTATTCAAGCCCTGGAAACGTTCGTCCATATATATCTACTTTAATATAATGACATCAAACTTAATTATTTCTCATGTTTTCCACACGTTGTTCTAGCTCTAATGTTTAACAATATGCGGTAAGGGCTAAATTCTTACTACAGCAGTACCTAGACTTATGGTTGTTTGTTACACTTCTATATGGTGTTTCCTGAAAATACAGTAGGCCATGTAAGAGTAAGGCGCTAAACCAGCCGGGCTTCACCAAATACTTATTTTGTTCAAACATTCCACCATCTGCATGGCTATTCCTCTGTCTATTACGCAGTAAGACCTTTCTAGTCGTTCTGTTTCGCAATGTTTGTTTGTTTTGTGCCTTACGTTTTACTTTGTAACAGCTGGCCATGATGTTAAAATATCTAAAGTAATTGAAATCTATATGCACTTGGGCTCTATAAAAACGGTTTCGTTGTCTTGCAATCAGGGAGACTAGAAAACTTGAGAAACTTAAAGATACTTGAGATACCTAATCTACAGAAAAAGGCCATTTTGTCAGGAGGCAACCTCCCAGCGTAGCCACCTACATGCTTTGCCTCATTGAACACAAAGTCCAGCTGGAATTGGGTGAAGTGACAGTGTCAAGTAACTGAGTAAGGAGGGATTAGCAACCAATTCTGTACTGATAAAGAAAGAAACCTGTCCTGACCAGAGATGTTTATAAGCATCTTTATGTGAGCAGTTACACAGGTGAAATGCATAGTGACACTGAACAGTAAACACTCAAAACGTTTTCAATGCAAACGGTAAATAAATGTATCAAATGAATACTTTGTTTTGGTATATTTCTTTAGTTAGAGATCCCAATCAACGATGAGTGGTTACAGTGGGAATAGTAAAATGAATAATGGTCACAGTGGGATCTTTCACTGTAACCAATTATAACACGGTGGTCACACAGGGAAGGGCCAGATTGGGAATAAATCTGCCAAGATAGTGTGTCCTGTCGCGTAATTAACAACAAAGAGAATCGCGGCAGACCCCTCGGAGAGGAATATATTCAATTGAAATGCTATATTTGTGTGAAGATTACCTCCTACTGGCCATGAACTGGTTATGGCTCTGTCTGATGTCCTTGATGACGCTTCGAGAAAGATGTTCACCACGCGTTCTTCTGGTCGACGACATACCGTGACGAGTTGACTTCCGGTAGTTGAACTGGGTTCTACAAGGGAGACACACATACTGGACATTCACGTGAAGCTGATTGGTATTTGCAGCATGATATACAAGGACAATGTATGTTATTAATTGACACGGCGTCTGGGTACGAACACAGGACCTCCGCAATCTATGCCTGTCGTAACCAGCTACTAAATGGAAAAGTGGTCAAGCTTGGCTGATGCATGTCATCGTAACCCAATTGCGTTGACGGATGCTCATGGTGTCAATCACTTGATTATCTGGTTCAGACGCGATTATTTGCATACCGCCATCATGTAGCTGAGAACAAACAAACCGAACCGAACCCTGCAAATTCGATTGGTGTGTGTGCTCGTACCGGCGACGTGGTATGTTAATCATTGTCATCAATAAGAGATAAAAGCGTCAAAATCCTTTTCATATTCTACGAAATCACCGCAAAAAGCAGTGTTGATTGTAGAATCCGGAATACATCATAAGCATGTGTTTTAGAATCACTATCAGATAGCTTGATTCCTGGTTGACTGTGTCGGGTTCGGTTATCTTACCCTCTGTGATATACAGTAGGGCGTAATAGAAATAAATTGTATTTTCTTTTGGCTGTCTCCCAATTCTTTGGTGCCATGGTACTTACACAGATATAGTTCCTGTATCGCCCTTCTCCACAGTGAAGAGGTCAGACACCATCTCGTTTTGGCTGTCTTGCATACACTTGACCATCTCCGGGCTTAGGGTGTCACGGTTCTTCTCCAGGAAACCCTTAGCGTCATAGCTCACCTGAACACATGCATTGAAACATTAACATGGGTGTGTGGCTATGCTATAATGCTTGATCGAA
This sequence comes from Haliotis cracherodii, assembly GCF_022045235.1. Lineage (NCBI taxonomy): Eukaryota > Metazoa > Mollusca > Gastropoda > Lepetellida > Haliotidae > Haliotis > Haliotis cracherodii. The sequence goes on from NW_027266271.1 coordinate 16,425,764, forward strand.
AGCAATGCATTTGGATTTACCCTCCGATTTTAATACAATTATAATCTTGACAAAAAATCACATTTAATTCGTTGACGTTGCGAGTTCATCAACCTACGAACATGGTCTTTTTTAGTAAATTTGGTAATTTTTAGTAAATCTTAAGTAACTATGTACAATGCATTTATCAAACGCCCCCTTGACCCTGTCCCGGTTGTGATCGTGGAGACTTGGTTTTGACAAGCAGTGTATATTCTGGCAATATACATTACAAAAGGACCTGGGGACCGTACCGCAAAACAATCTTTTCATTAAGACAGACTTATCTCCAAGACTTGAGCACATATTTATTCTGGTCCTCCCGTCAAGATCGCTTTTTGAACGGGTCCTGGCAAACTAGGATTCGCATGATTTACACATATTGGACATTAACTAAACCTGTCAAAATAGTCGTGGCTGGCAATGCCAATTTGTTTTATAGAAATGCGTTTCTTCCGAACTGAATTTAATCTGAAAGTTACGTGTATGTATATACGTTGATCAGTTACATTTTGTGAGTTTAAGATCTTGTTTAAGTTAAAATTTGATCAGCTCTAATTATGACACTTTGACATAAGACATACCTCTCTTGCAAAATGTTTGATCCCAAAAGTAAGGTTAGCTCCTGGTGGTGTTCGAAAGACTTGATTGTTGGCAAATCTTTCCTTGAGGGTGTGTACAAGCGATGAGTCTGTGCCTTGCTTCAGCTTGATGGTATATTCATCTATTTGGTCGAGTATGCCTTTCGACTGAAGAGAGAAATACATATTGTCTGGAAAATATAGATCTAGAGAGCATATATGATATAATGTTTATTTCTTTGTTTGTCTGTTTATTATTCATCATTAGTTCAGCTATACGACGTCGGTCTGTAAATAATCGAATTTGTACCAGACAATCCACTGATTGACATTTTGGCTATAGATCCTCTCAAATGGTATACGACAACAAGCATCAAGAGAGTCAGTGAGCCTGACCACGCGATCCAGCTAGTCGCCTCTGCGACAAGCTCAGGTCGCTGAAGATCAGTTCTAACTCGGATCTACAAGTGTAATATTATTAAATGACAGGGAAACTCGTTACTCCTGAATGCACCGGGATGAAGAAATACGGTGATTAATGCCGTCATACCTACCATAAAGAGAGAAACGATGTGGTCATTGTTTGTGTACTGTATGTCCAAACAGTCTCCGGCCACGCCCTCATTCTGATAGATCGCCTGCTCTTCCCTGAAGATCTGCTCATTCATGAAGCCCTGCATCCTCTCGTTGACGAGATTGATACACATCTGTTCAAAGCTGTTCTCCCTCAGGCACTCGAAGCCACAGATGTCCACCATTCCAATACTGCCAGCGTTCTCGGCACTACAAACGTACACAGAAATAGTGAGTAAGTGAGTGAGTGAGTGAGTGAGTGAGTGAGATGGGTTTAGCGTTTCTTTGAACAGTTTGGATGTAGGAAGAAAGCTTGAAGTGATGCGTGTCTAAGATGTTTACTGCGGTGGTGAAACCCACGAGCATGGGCATGGTGCTGATCATGACAAACTCCGAGGTATATTCAGTGCAAACCGTCATTCGAACCAACGATCATAGGTTCCTGGCACGCCAAGGGGACGCAACTCTGCACAACGAATTAGAGCGCCTAAGACGACTGGATCAAGAATACCCACTACACACAACTAGATGTTTTGTCCATACAAACGAGTGTGTTTGTATGTTGGCTAGATTGGATTGTTGCACGGGCACATCGCTCTGATTGTTTGCGACAGCCTCCGTGGTCTAGTGGTAGAGCGTCCGGCCAGAGAGCGGAATGTCCGGGGTTCGATCCCCGGCCGCATCATACCAAAAGACGTTAAAAGATGGTACTTGTTGTTACCCTGTCTGGCGCTCGGCATTAAGGGGCTAAAACAAGGACTGGTCGGCTCCGAGTCAGTATACTGTGTCTGAGTGGGGTATTCGTGTTAAACTGCGGCATGGTATCTCAGTGAGCTAGCACTATACATCGGCATCAGTCCGGACTAGTACAAGCAGCCACACAAACACACACACGTACATGCACGTCGCTATATAAGTGCAATAATCTTGGACACGACGTTAAACCCCATTTCACCTCACCTCACCTGATTGTTTGCTTTATTTAATACCAAACAGGACCATTTGACCAACTCGTGTTATTCCGGGAGAAGCCGTCTTCTTGCAGGTTACGGAAAGGGGCGAGTGTTGACGAATAATACATGACGTGTAACACATGTCGTATTTCGGATCACAGTTTCTTAGTAAAGTACAAATTCTACTACATTTTTACCACTTTCTTAAAGGCATTGTCTATTTATACAGAACTTATTTCGATGCCTGTAGTACTTAAACTCTGCAGACTAACTTCAAACTATACATCAGAATGGGTTGCAATACTCACGTGTCGTAGCACGGATGAAGGGACTCGTTGATCTTTCGGATGATCCAACCGAACAGGCGTTCATACAGCGCTTTGGCTAGTGCGTCTCGGACCCCCTCGGATTCTCGCTTCCTTCTCACTGTTTGAATGTCCCCTGGCAAATACACGAACAATTTGTTTGTTTGTTGCTTAACGCCGCACTAGGCAATATCCAGGCTATTTGACTGCGGTATGTAAATAATCGAGTCTGGACCAAGCAATCGAGTGATTGACATGCATATTCACCGATCTACATGGGATACGCTGACATGCATAAACCAGGTGAGCGAGCCTGACAACCTGATCCCGTTAGTCGCCTCTTATGACAAGCATGGGTTGCTGAAGACCCTTTCTAACCCGGATCTTCACCCGGTCACAGACAGGTTATTATCACATAATGGGTAGGTTGACAGGGTAATGCCATTGGATAAAATAAGTTATCCGTTAGGTCGATTTACGGATAAATATAAAGGAAAAAACCAACTACAGATATTTAGCCCAGAAATGTCTGGAACAGAGTTGTTTTTGTTTTTTAAAAGTCCCATGCCTCCACCCTTAATATGAATATATTAGATACCTTGTCCTGGGATATGTATTTTCTTTGAAACAAGGGCTTCTGTGACAGCATTCGGGTCAGTGTCCAACAGCAGAGTCACTGTAAAAATACACAGGCAATTATTTTACATGTACCTCTGTCCACAAGCTTACACGGCAACGTGGCACCTACATGTATAGGATCACATCGATGACATTAAGAATAGTGGAGTTATTATGATCATGTTATCATATTTAAGAAGCTGTGGTTACTGATTTACTACGACGCATTAAACAATATCCATGACTTGACCCAAAGACACACTTAATTCAAAAATGAAAGCGACAAAACCCTTTCCATATTGATAAGAAATCTTGACCAAAAGCAGTGTCCATTGTACGATTCCGACTTTACCATGAGGATGTGTTTCTGAATCACTATGCAATACTCATGATACAAGGTGTTCGCGAACAAAGATTCCCTCGACATACCCATGTCCAAGAGCACCTCGACGTTGACATCTACACCCAAGAGCGCCTCGACGTTGACACCTACACCCAAGAGCAGCTCGACGTTGACACCTATACCCAAGAGCACCTCGACGTTGACACCTACACCCAAGATCACCTCGACGTTAACACCTACACCCAAGAGCAACTCGACGTTGATACCTATACCCAAGAGCACCTCGACGTTGACACCTACACCCAAGATCACCTCGACGTTAACACCTACACCCAAGAGCACCTCGACGTTGACACCTACACCCAAGAGCAGCTAGACGTTGAAACCTACACCCAAGAGCGCCTCGACATTGACATCTACACCCAAGAGCACCTCGACGTTGACACCTACACCCAAGAGCGCCTCGACGTTGACATCTACACCCAAGAGCACCTCGACGTTGACACATACACCCAAGAGCGCCTCGACGTTGATACCTATACCCAAGAGTACCTCGACGTTGACACCTATACCTAAGAGCACCTTGAAGATAATACTACTCTACAAGAGAACATCGACGTTAACACCTACACCCAAGAGCACCTCGACGTTGACACCTACACCCAAGAGCAGCTAGACGTTGACACCTACACCCAAGAGCGCCTCGACATTGACATCTACACCCAAGAGCACCTCGACGTTGACACCTACACCCAAGAGCGCCTCGACGTTGACATCTACACCCAAGAGCACCTCGACGTTGACACCTACACCCAAGAGCGCCTCGACGTTGATACCTATACCCAAGAGTACCTCGACGTTGACACCTATACCTAAGAGCACCTTGAAGATAATACTACTCTACAAGAGAACATCGACGTTGATACCTATACCCAAGAGCACCTCGACGTTGACACCTACACCTAAGAGCGCCTCGACGTTGACACCTACACCTAAGAGCGCCTCGACGTTGATACCTATACCCAAGAGCACCTCGACGTTGACACCTACACCTAAGAGCGCCTCGACGTTGACACCTACACCTAAGAGCGCCTCGAGGTTGACACCTACACCAAAGGGTAGCTCGACGTTGACACCTACACTCAAGAGCACCTCGACGTTGACACATACACCCAAGAGCGCCTCGACGTTGATACCTATACCCAAGAGTACCTCGACGTTGACACCTATACCCAAGAGCGCCTCGACGTTGACACCTACACCCAAGAGCAGCTCGACGTTGACACCTATACCCAAGAGCACCTCGACGTTGACACCTACACCCAAGATCACCTCGACGTTAACACCTACACCCAAGAGCAACTCGACGTTGATACCTATACCCAAGAGCACCTCGACGTTGACACCTACACCCAAGATCACCTCGACGTTAACACCTACACCCAAGAGCACCTCGACGTTGACACCTACACCCAAGAGCAGCTAGACGTTGAAACCTACACCCAAGAGCGCCTCGACATTGACATCTACACCCAAGAGCACCTCGACGTTGACACCTACACCCAAGAGCGCCTCGACGTTGACATCTACACCCAAGAGCACCTCGACGTTGACACATACACCCAAGAGCGCCTCGACGTTGATACCTATACCCAAGAGTACCTCGACGTTGACACCTATACCTAAGAGCACCTTGAAGATAATACTACTCTACAAGAGAACATCGACGTTAACACCTACACCCAAGAGCACCTCGACGTTGACACCTACACCCAAGAGCAGCTAGACGTTGACACCTACACCCAAGAGCGCCTCGACATTGACATCTACACCCAAGAGCACCTCGACGTTGACACCTACACCCAAGAGCGCCTCGACGTTGACATCTACACCCAAGAGCACCTCGACGTTGACACCTACACCCAAGAGCGCCTCGACGTTGATACCTATACCCAAGAGTACCTCGACGTTGACACCTATACCTAAGAGCACCTTGAAGATAATACTACTCTACAAGAGAACATCGACGTTGACACCTATACCCAAGAGCACCTCGACGTTGACACCTACACCTAAGAGCGCCTCGACGTTGACACCTACACCTAAGAGCGCCTCGACGTTGATACCTATACCCAAGAGCACCTCGACGTTGACACCTACACCTAAGAGCGCCTCGACGTTGACACCTACACCTAAGAGCGCCTCGAGGTTGACACCTACACCAAAGGGTAGCTCGACGTTGACACCTACACTCAAGAGCACCTCGACGTTGACACATACACCCAAGAGCGCCTCGACGTTGATACCTATACCCAAGAGTACCTCGACGTTGACACCTATACCTAAGAGCACCTTGAAGATAATACTACTCTACAAGAGAACATCGACGTTGACACCTACACCCAAGAGCTTCTCGACGTTGACACCTATACCAAGAGCACCTCGACGTTGACACCTACACCCAAGAACACATCGACGTTTACACCTACAGCCAAGAGCACCTCGACGTTTACACCTACACCAAAGAGCGCCTCGACGTTGACACCTACACCTAAGAGCGCCTCGACGTTGATACCTATACCCAAGAGCACCTCGACGTTGACACCTACACCTAAGAGCGCCTCGACGTTGACACCTACACCTAAGAGCGCCTCGAGGTTGACACCTACACCAAAGGGTAGCTCGACGTTGACACCTACACTCAAGAGCACCTCGACGTTGACACATACACCCAAGAGCGCCTCGACGTTGATACCTATACCCAAGAGTACCTCGACGTTGACACCTATACCTAAGAGCACCTTGAAGATAATACTACTCTACAAGAGAACATCGACGTTGACACCTACACCCAAGAGCTTCTCGACGTTGACACCTATACCAAGAGCACCTCGACGTTGACACCTACACCCAAGAACACATCGACGTTTACACCTACAGCCAAGAGCACCTCGACGTTTACACCTACACCAAAGAGCACCTCGACGTTTACACATACACCTAGGAGCAACTCGACGTTGATACCTACACCCAAGATCACCTCGACGTTAACACCTACACCCAAGAGCACCTCGACGTTGACACCTACACCCAAGAGCAGCTAGACGTTGACACCTACACCCAAGAGCGCCTCGACATTGACATCTACACCCAAGAGCACCTCGACGTTGACACCTACACCCAAGAGCGCCTCGACTTTGATACCTATACCCAAGAGTACCTCGACGTTGACACCTATACCTAAGAGCACCTTGAAGATAATACTACTCTACAAGAGAACATCGACGTTGACACCTATACCCAAGAGCACCTCGACGTTGACACCTACACCTAAGAGCGCCTCGACGTTGACACCTACACCCAAGAGCGCCTCGACGTTGACACCTACACCCAAGAGCACCTCGGCGTTGACACACACACCAAAGGGTAGCTCGACGTTGACACCTACACCCAAGAGCACCTCGACGTTGACACATCCACCCAAGAGCACCTCGGCGTTGATACCTATACCCAAGAGTACCTCGACGTTGACACCTATACCTAAGAGCACCTTGAAGATAATACTACTCTACAAGAGAACATCGACGTTTACACCTACACCCAAGAGCACCTCGACGTTGACACCTACACCCAAGAGCACCTCGACGTTGACACCTACACCAAAAACACTTCGACGTTGACACCTATACCCAAGAGCACCTCGACGTTGACATCTACACCCAAGAGCATCTCGACGTTTACACCTACACCCAAGAGCACCTCGACGTTGACACACACACCCAAGAGCATCTCGACGTTGACACACACACCCAAGAGCACCTCGACGTGGACACACACACCCAAGAGCATCTCGACGTTGACACACACACCCAAGAGCATCTCGACGTTGACACACAAACCCAAGAGCACCTCGACGTTGACATCTACACCCAAGAGCATCTCGACGTTTACACCTACACCCAAGAGCACCTCGACGTTGACACACACACCCAAGAGCACCTCGACGTTGACACACACACCCAAGAGCACCTCGACGTTGACACACACACCCAAGAGCATCTCGACGTTGACACACACACCCAAGAGCACCTCGACGTTGACACCTACACCCAAGAGTACCTCGACGTTGACACCTATACCTAAGAGCACCTTGAAGATAATACTCCTCTACAAGAGCATCTCGACGTTGATACCTACACCCAAGAGCGGCTCGACGTTGATACCTACACCCAAGAGCACCTTGAAGGTAATACTCCTCTACAAGAGCAGCTCGACGTTGATACCTACACCCAAGAGCACCTTGAAGATAATACTCCTCTACAAGAGCACCATGGCTTTGATATCTATACCCAAGAGCGGCTCGACGTTGACACCTATACCAAAGAGCGGCTCGACGTTGACACCTACACCCAAGACCACCTCGACGTTGTCACCTACACCCAAGAGCGGCTAGACGTTGATACCTACACCCAAGGACACCTTGAAGATAATACTCCTCTACAAGAGCACCTAGACTTTGATACCTATACCCAAGAGCAGCTTGAAGATAATACTCCTCTTCAAGGGCACCTAGGCGTTGATACCTACACCCAAGAGCACCTTGAAGATAATATTCCTCTACAAGAGCACCTCTGCTTTGATATCTATACCCAAGAGCAGCTCGACGTTGACACCTATACCAAAGAGCAGCTCGACGTTGATACCTATACCCAAGAGCAGCTTGAAGATAATACTCCTCTTCAAGGGCACCTCGACGTTGATACCTATACCAAAGAGCACCTTAAAGATAATACTCCTCTACAAGAGCACCTCGGCTTTGATATGTATACCCAAGAGCACCTCGACGTTGACACATACACCTAGGAGCAACTCGACGTTGACACCTACACCCAATAGCACCTCGACGTTGACACCTATACCCAAGAGCACCTCGACGTTGACATCTACACCCAAGAGCATCTCGACGTTTACACCTACACCCAAGAGCGCCTCGACGTTGACACACACACCCAAGAGCACCTCGACGTTGACACACACACCCAAGAGCATCTCGACGTTGACACCTACACCCAAGAGCACCTCGACGTTGACACCTCTATCCAAGAGTACCTCGACGTTGACACCTATACCTAAGAGCACCTTGAAGATAATACTCATCTACAATAGCACCTCGACGTTGATACCTACACCCAAGAGCGGCTCGACGTTGATACCTACACCCAAGAGCACCTTGAAGATAATACTCCTCTACAAGAGCACCTCGACGTTGACACATACACCTAGGAGCAGCTCGACGTTGACACCTACACCAAAGAGCACCTCGACGTTGACACCTATACCCAAGAGCGCCTCGACGTTGACACACACACCCAAGAGCATCTCGACGTTGACACACACACCCAAGAGCACCTCGACGTTGACACACACACCCAAGAGCACCTCGACGTTGACACACACACCCAAGAGCACCTCGACGTTGACACACACACCCAAGAGCGCCTCGACGTTGACACACACATCCAAGAGCACCTCGACGTTGACACCTACACCCAAGAGCGCCTCGACGTTGACACCTATACCCAAGAGCGCCTCGACGTTGACACACACACCCAAGAGCATCTCGACGTTGACACCTACACCCAAGAGCGCCTCGACGTTGATACCTCTATCCAAGAGTACCTCGACGTTGACACCTATACCTAAGAGCACCTTGAAGATAATACTCATCTACAAGAGCACCTCGACGTTGATACCTATACCCAAGGGCACCTTGAAGATAATACTCCTCTACAAGAGCACCTCGACGTTGATACCTACACCCAAGAGCACCTTGAAGATAATACTCCGCTACAAGATCACCTCGGCTTTGATATCTATACCCAAGAGCACCTCGACGTTGACACCTATACCAAAGGGCATCTCGACGTTGATACCTATACCCAAGAGCACCTTGAAGATAATACTCCTCTACAAAATCACCCCGACATTGATACCTACACCCAAGAGCAGCTCGATGTTGATACCTATACCCAAGAGCAGCTTGAAGATAATACTCCTCTACAAGAGCGCCTGGATACACTCACCAACATTCAAGGGCTCCTCATCCCATATTTCAGACGTATCACTTTTGGGGTCCTCCAGGAATTGTATCTCTGTCAGGTGTATGATGGCTGCCAGGATTCTCTGTATATTATCTCTTTCCTGCAAACGAAATATCGGTCAATCGATATTTATAACTGTGAGATCAATTAGTTTGGACCATTAAGTCAGGTGGTTCCCACGTTATATTCGCTGTGCAGAGTTGATTGTCATAATCCTATGATTTGCACTGATTATGTTTCTTGGTTGTTCGGGGTTTCATCAAAGTGGTAAACGTCTGAGACCTTCATCACTTGAGGCTTTCCTTCCGTATCAAACCGACACCAAGTGATACAACTGAAATACTGTTCAAAGCGGCGTTAAATCAACTCATCACTGAACTGAGTTTAATTCAGATGTGTACCCTCCAAGATCACACTGCACTCATTCTTGTTAAACTTACACGTTTCATAGAATCATTGAAAATAGGTTCGACGATAAATATTTCTTTTTGCACTTGACGGATGCAACCGAATGGTAAGTTGGTTTAGGGCTATCGTTTTGCTGGTATTTCTAGAGACGTAATGTTGCGAATAGTTTACCAACCTCTTCCGGAATACCAATTTTCTTCAGAACCTCAAAATATCTGCGGTAATCATCAGCATCTTCGGAGGTCCTCTTTTTGTCTCTGCTTTTTGCGATTCTAGAACATAAGACAACTCTATCAGACCCAGTTGCAATCCCCTGGAGAACAGGTCCCCAACTGCTTATAACTGTCATACGAACATGTTCTTGCGATGTCACTTCTATAACATTTATCCCACTGGTCTAATGCGCCGCATCTCCCGTTTCCAGAGTTGTGCCCCTTAGTTGTCAACACCAGCCCTGTGATCGTATATTTCACCAAAGTTGTAAACGCCCACCAAATACTTCCCTCGGGAATATCCTTCCACACTAATTCGATATGCCTTAAAGCTTGATAACAATAAAGGCACTTAAATACCGTCAAAAGCGGTGGTAAATCCAATCACTCAATCTAACAATCACTCACTCGCTGGAAACATGTCTATTTTGGGAAAGTACCGCCAAAGGAACTAACCTGTATTTCTTCTCTTTGTTAATGGACAAGAAGATTCGATCTTCTTCCGTTAGCCCTGCCAGGAACTTGTAGAAGATATGGAAGTTGCTTTCACCGCTTCCCTGGTTAACCACCCGGCTCTTCTCCAGCATGTAGTCCTTTATTGAAGCTGTGAGGAAATATTGGAGACTTGAGACACACACACACGCCATGAGTCCTAAACCGGCTTGGGGCCGTGGGGTAGTCTAGTGGTTACATCGTTGGTTCGTCCAACTAAAGTCCCAGGTTCGTTACCCACATTAGTATCCCTTCTTTATGTCCCCATAGTGACATCAAATCCACAATCAATACCTCTGTACGCTCAAAACATTGTCTAGTATCATTATCATCACCAGCGCACCGCTTTCAGCAGTATTCCATATACGGTCACGTTTAACAAATTACACTTAGTCACTAATATATTATGACACTGTCTAACCAAAAAATAGAACTGGGATTGTTATAAATTGAATATTCATAAGCAGTAACACTTCAATTCGTCGTCATGCTCAATTTATCGTCATGATATCGTCATGCTCGCTTCACAACTATCCTGCTTGATTTAAATTACTCCGGGGCGGTGGGGTAGCCTAGTGGTTAAAGCGTTCGCTCGTCACGCCTGAGACCCGGGTTCGATTCCCCATACATGTGTGAAGCCCATGTCTGGTGTTCCCCGCCGTGATATTGCTGCAATATTGCGTAAAACACCACACACTCACTTAAGTTATTTCACGTCTTACGTGATGAGGGGAGAGTGGATAGCCTTGGGCGTAACGCGACGAAGGTCCAGGAGCGATTCCTCACTTTGGTACAATGTTAAGGCCATTTTCATCAGTTAAGGGTAGTTACACAACTCCTATATGTTCATGAAGAAAGGCTGATAGAAGGAGGGTTGTACATCACGGAAACATGACAGGTTACTTACCTCCCCGAATGCTTCCATCTTTGCCAAAGTCAAGTTGTAAGTACTTGGCAAATCTGCTCGAGTTGTCATTGAGAACTGTCTGTGCATTACCAAATGCTTCAATCACAGGGTTTACCTTAAAATATATATTATTATTAATCAAGTATCACAATAATAGAGCGAATCTCGTAATTATGTTTTTCAGGTGAACATTTGTCTTGCCTTTGCATGTGTTTGTGAGGGTGCTACCGGAGAGGCAAGATTTCGCGAACACGTGGTATCATCACTATTTGATGGTGATTCATAAACATAAGGTCATGATATAGTCGGAAACGTGCAGTCGACTCTGCTTTAAGAAGATATTTTTTTTATGATTATGGCATTAATTTTTGTCGCTTTTGTTACTCTGGGGATTGCTTTTCTTTGTAGGGTCGTGTTCATAAACATCCTGGGTTTTTGTCATGGAAATCATCGTCCCTGAAATAGAAACATGGTCGTAGTCTACCTCTTTTAATATCATATATAGTCAATATTGACCCCCGTGTGACTCGTGAAGATCACAGTCAGAAATTATTTTCATCAAGCCATGTTTGTCGTCAGAGGCGACTAACAGGATCGGGTTGACAGACTCGCTGCATGGCATCGATGCCCATGATATCAATCACTGGATTGTCTGGTTCGGACTGGATTATTTACACACTGCCGACAAAGTACTTGACAGGTGAATGCATTGTTAAATGTGTCTGTAGACTCACCTCCAGTATCTTGTCTTCCAGACCTTCATGAGAGCGGCCACAAATCGTCATCAGATGCTTCACCATGTATTTTGTGTTCTCAGTCTTTCCTGAGCCTGACTCACCAGACACCAATACAACCTGTTGGGAATATTACATTACCTCTAGCATATTCTTCAGACGAAATGATATTCATTCATTACACACACTGACAGTAAGTACCCAGTATCGGTGTTGGTGCTTTTGGTTTAGTTCTACTTTAACTTGCCCAGGTCCTAGCAGGGGATGTTTAATGTCAACTTTTCTACTGACAGTATCCTACTAGATATTGCAGATTGTCTTATACGGTAAAAGAAAAACATCTACTTATATATGTTTTTGATAAATTCCAAAGAGCAGTCACTTGATTTAGATCTTAATCACATGATCTGCTTTCGAACCAGGGAGACATACACAAATTCCAAGAGAATATGAATATATTAGATATGTAAAAAACTTACCAAAACTGACATTTTCTTTCACAATGCTCTTATTATGACCAAGTACGGTAAAATGATTTTATGAATTGTACTCATTAATGTTTCACAAAATCAGCGTTCAGAAGGAATACATTCCAGACAGCCAAGCTATCTGAAGACAAAACTAAAGACAGTCAAGTGCATCGTGGACGTCGTTGTTGGAAAATAAATATATTTCTTAACGTTTGTCTTTACGTATAAGGTACTTTATCTCTGCACATGTACACAGCAGACGTAGTACAAAAGCAACATACCGTTTTCATTAGTGTCAACAAAATCAGTAATGGTACTCTCGTATTAATTGACTTTCTGGTTCATCGATGACTTGATTGTCTGTTTTTTTCAGAGGCTGACGTCGCATGGTAGCAGTCTTGCTGTGCTGCGTCAGGCAATAGATACTTACATTTTATGCAAATTGTATGAATGGCAGGTGCTACCGGTCGGGCAGGACATGCTTACCCTTTTCGTGAACACCTTGTGTCATCACTGATTTTCAGTTGTCCATTCATATAATATTCAGGGGCGGTCGGGTAGCCTAGTGGTTAAAGCGTTCGCTCATCACGCCGAAGACCCGGGTTCGATTCCCGACATGGGTACAATGTGTGAAGCCCATTTCTGGCGTCCCCCGCCGTGATATTGCTGGAATATTGCTAAAAGCGGCGTAAAACCATACTCACTCACTCATATAATTTTCACAGCTATTTGCCCTTTACGTCAAGTGTAATCTGTTTCGGTAGATAATCTAGGCTGGTTATTCTCTTGCATGGACAATTTCTAGTCACCTGGTTGGTCTGGGTCTCGTGGAGTCTCTTGAAGGCCATGGCGGCTGTGTGGAATATATGGGGCTCCATGTCATGGTGAAGGCTCTCCAAGCTGTACTCATCGTGGTGCTGTAAACACACCAATTCAAATAACCGCCGGGCAAAAGAAAGCATACACTTGAAAGTTGGATGTGACGAACATATTACAAACGTTATCAAAACGTTACTAGGCTGAAAACAGACGCCAAAACACTGCCAACTTAAGGTTCAAAACATAACTAAGCTACTCGTACCAAATACATCGTCTAACCATTGCTTGTCAATACATACCTCCTCGCTATATATTGGCAACGTTTTGAAAGGGTTGATAGACAGCAGCACGTCTCCGCAGCGTGTCTGAAATGGGTTACATGAACATATATGTTGAGTGTATGTATGTCTTTGCATTACAATTTTATTTATGGAAACTTGCATCTACCATATCAACGAGGGATAATTATTGTATGACTCAATATATCACCAGAGTGAGGAACCACCTCTACCATCCCGATATAACACCAGAGTGAGGAACTACCTATACCATCCCGATATAACACCAGAGTGGGGAACTCCCACTACCATCCCAATATACCACCAGAGTGGGGAACTACCACTACCATCCTGATATACCACCAGAGCGGGGAAGTACCACTACCACCCTGATATACCACAAGAGTGGGGAAGTACCACTACCATCCCAATATAACACCAGAGTGGGGAACAACCTCTACCACCCCGATTTGTCACCAGAGTGGGGAACTACCACTGCCTTCCCGATATAACACCAGAGTGGGGAAGTACCACTACCATACCCTACATGACACCAAATTTGGGAAGTACCACTACCATCCCGATATAACATTGGAGTGGGGAACTACCCCTACCATCCCGATATAACACCAGAGTGGGGAAATACCTCTACCATCCCGATATTTCACCAGAGTGGGGAACTACTACTGCCATCCTGATTTAAGACCTGAGCGGGAAACTACCTGTACCATCCCGATATGACACCAGAGTGGGGAACTACCACTACCATCCCGTTATTACACCAGAGTGGGGAACTACCACTACCATCCAGATATACCACCAGAGTGGGGAAGTACAACTACAATCCCAATATAACACCAGAGTGGGGAAATACACCTACCACCCCGATTTGTCACCAGAGTGGGGAACTACCACTGCCAACCCGATATAACACCAGAGTGGGGAACTACCACTGCCAACCCGATATAACACCAGAGTGGGGAACTACCACTACCATTCCCTATATGACACCAGATTTGGGAATTTCCACTACCATCCCGATATAACACCAGAGTGGGGAACTACCCCTACCATCCCGATATAACACAAGAGTTGGGAACTACCCCTTTCATCCCGGTATTACACCAGAGCGGGGAACTACCTCTACCATCCCGATATAACACCAGAGTGGGGAACTACCCCTACCATCGAGATACAACACCAGAGTGGGGAGCTGCCACTACCATCCTAATATAAGACAGGAGCGGGAAACTACCTGTACAATCCCGATATGACACCAGTGTGGGAAACTACACATACCATCCCGATATAACACCAGACAGGGGAACTACCCCTACCATCCCGATATTACACCAGAGTGGGGAACTACCACTACCATCCCGTTATAATACCAGAGTGGGGAACTTCCACTACCATCCCAACATAACACCAGAGTTGGGAAACTATCAGTACCATCCTGAAATAACAACTTAGTCGGGAACTACCACTACCATCCTGATATAACACCAGAGCGGGGAACTACCACTACCATCCCAACATAACACCAGAGTTGAGAAACTACCAGTACCATCCTAAAATAACAACCGAGTGGGGAACTACCACTACACTCCCGATATTTTACCAGAGTGGGGGACTACCGCTGTCATTTTGATATAAGTCGGACCTGGGAACCACCACTACCATTCCGATATAACACCAGAGTTGTAGAACTACCACTACCATCCCGATTTAACATCTAAGTGGGGAACTACCTCTACTACCCCGATATTTCACCAGAGTGGGAAACTACCACTACTATTTCGATATAACATCAGAGTGGGGAACTACCCCTACCATCCCGATATAACACCAGAGTGGGGAACTACCCCTACCATCCCGATATAACACAACAGTTGGGAACTACCCCTTTCATCCCGGTATTACACCAGAGCGGGGAACTACCCCTACCATCCCGATATTTCACCAGAGTGGGGAACTACCACTACCATCCCGATATGACAGCAGAGTAGGAAACTACTCCTACCATCCCGATATTACACCAGAGTGGGAAACTACCCCTACCATCCCGATATTACACCAGAGTGGGGAACTACCACTACCATCCCGATATAACACCAGAGTGGGGAACTACCCCTACCATCAAGATACAACACCTGAGTGGGAAACTACCACTACCATCCAGATATAACACCAGAGTGGGGAAGTACCCCTACCATCCTGATATAACACAAGAGTGGGGAACTACCTTTACCATCCCGATATAACGCAAGAGTGGGGAACTACCCCTACCATCCCGATATAGCACTAGACTGTGAAACTACCACTACCATCCCGATATTACACCAGAGTGGGGAACTACCACTACCATCCCGATATAACACCAGAGTGGGGAACTACCCCTACCATCAAGATACAACACCAGAGTTGGGAAACTACCACTACCATCCAGATATAACACCAGAGTGAGGAAGTACCCCTACCATCTTGATGTAACACAAGAGTGGGGAACTACCTTTACCATCCCGATATAACGCAAGAGTGGGGAACAACCTTTACCATCCTGATATAGCACTAGACTGGGAAACTACCAGTACCATTCCGATATAACACCAGAGTTGGGGAACTACCACTACCATCCCGATATAACATCTAAGTGGGGAACTACCTCTACTACCCCGATATTTAACCAGAGTGGGGAACTACCACTGCCATCCTGTTATAAGACCGGAGCGGGGAACTACCACTACCATTCCGATATAACATCAGAGTGGGGAACTACCCCTACCATCCCGATATAACACCAGAGTGGGGAACTACCCCTACCATCCCGATATAACACAAGAGTTGGGAACTACCCCTTTCATCCCGGTATTACACTAGAGCGGGGAACTACCCCTTCAATTCCGATATAACAACAGAGTGGGAAACTACCACTACCGTTCCCAAAATGACACCAGATTTGGGAAGTACCACTACCATCCCGATATACATTAGAGTGGGGAACTACCCCTACTATCCTGATATAACACCAGAGTGGGGAACTACCCTTACCATCAAGATACAACACTAGAGTGGGGAAATACCAGTACCATCCCAACATAACACCAGAGTTGGGAAACTATCAGTACCATCCCGATATTTCACCAGAGTGGGGAACTACCACTGCCATCCCGATATAACACCAGAATGGGGAACTACCTGTACCATCCCGATATAACACCAGAGGGGGGAACTACCCCTACCATTCTGATATTACACCAGAGTGGGGAACTACCTCTTTCATCAGGATATAACACCAGAGTGGGAACTACCTCTACCATCCCGATATAACACCAGAGTGGGCAACTACGTCTACCATCCAGATATAACACCAGAGTGGGAAACTACCTCTACCATCCCGATATAACACCAGAGTGAGAAACTACCTCTACCATCCGGATATAACACCAGAGTTGGGACTTACCTCTAACATTCCGATATAACACCAGATTGGGAAACTACCTCAACCACCCCGATATAACATCATAAACCTTCAATAGAAACTTGCAGGTATATTGAAGAAGCCATAAATGAGAGATGATGTAAAATCTATGAGGGTTTACTCCCCTAACTAGAAGATGAATGTCATCGCTTACTCATTACTCAATATCAACCACTGAGACGTTTGTCCATCCCTTTAAACTTTTTTTGAATATCCAACATTCCACGAATTTAATATGCTTATGCTATCATCAAATGCAACCATCTTAAAACATGCATTAGTTTATAAATATCAAGCAATGTGTGTGAGACATGCTTCAATGAACACCTTATTACTCAGTACTTCTTGATGTGTAACCTTGGCCTATGCCCATGCTATTACTACCTTTCGCAATCTTTCATCTAGTGTGGCTTTCGTTAAGTGTTACTAAGAGCGGATGTAAGTTTGTTGAGATCAGTAATTTCAAATTCCAAGTACTGTATATGCCTTGATATTTTATTTCTTCATGTTACATTCATAATTCATTCTTATAACTAAGTTGTTTACTTCAGAAGTAATACTGCATTTATTCATTGATATTCATAATTTGATACAATCATCTTTTAACCTCTTTAATACCTGCTTATAGCGATGCTTGGTTTGTCATTGTAAAAGCCTGCTCATTGATTTCAGGGGTATATTTCTACTCCTTGAGAAATTTGGGGCTCTTCTCCCTCATTAAGGTGACGAGTTGTATTAATGATATACCTTTGAAAGTGCCATTAAGCTACTCACTCAAGCACGGGCCAAGCACTGTTGTTTTGAGGAAAATGCAGAAAATCATCAAATTTTCATAGATTCCAACATATATTCTACCATGGCATTTCAGAATCCTGCATTGGTCCGACACAGGTATCTTGTCTACGTTAGAAAATATTTTTTTTCAGAAGCACTTCTTTCGCCAGATTTGCAATTTCAAACAGTGATCATGCTCACTTCTTTAATGTTGCTAATTAATGTGGTGCGGTTCCTACATTATATATAGCAAGTGCACATGTGGCAATATATGTCAAGTGGAAAACTGGAACAAATACTTAGAGAATGTATTGTAAACTTCAGTAACATCAACACGCTTCTCTATCACGTACTGTGACGTCGTGTCTACCACTTCGCCATGCTTTGACGTTCCATCTGTAGCGTTTTATGACGTCCTAATAGTGGTATGTACTTTTGCTTCAATTTCTCTCGGGATTTCAGTTCGGAAAATGTTCACAAGACATCTGCCTGTGTGATGTTGTTGTGTCTCATTGAAGTTGTTCAAGTACTATGGTGAAAGTAAGGTGTGGCCTATATATCTTCAATCAAACCTGATTTCCCCTTCGCTGCAATGTACTGCAATTATAGGTTAAAACGACGATACGTCACTTATAATTTCCGCTATAACAAAAGAGTTCGTGTTTCTTGTGTCATTACGTCATGGTGAATGGAGGTAAATATTGTGTGTTTTCAATGAAGACGTTTGGAACTTCGATTCGATACCCGTATTTTCAAAAACAAAATCTCACGTTGTCGTGAATATTCGATTCTGATTGGTCAGCCAGAGGGTATCAAAATCATAATAACTACCCCTGACTGAATCCACGGAAGCTAGTATTTATAGAAATGTACAATTATCGGTTCCAAATACAGAGTTGCTCTTAATACAATATTCAAAGTATGTTATCGGCTCCACTAATATACACACAGACTCACTACATTAGCGTCACATTCTCTCTCTCTCTCTCCCTCCCTCTCTCTCTCTCTCTCGCTCTCTCTCTCTCTCGCTCTCTCTCTCTCGCTCTCTCTCTATCTCTCTCTCTCTCTCTCTCTTCCTCTCACACACACATCACACACTCCCCTCAGACCGTAGTTTAAACAATATTCAAACATCTACTCATATTCATGATAAGGTAAAACAACATGTTG